>NC_034594.1:146765342-146769594 GCF_900095145.1 Mus pahari
ACACACACACACACACACACACACACACACACATACACACAGATGGTAGGGAATAAGGAGGCATAAACCCACAGGACAGTTGTTCCAAACTGGTAAATTTCATCATGCCATTCAGAAAGGAAAATCCTCCACAAAGTTTCTAGGAAACAAACTACGGTGTTTGCTGATTTGTTTGTAGTTCATGTTCAACCTTCAACTTTCCTACCTCCCATGATTCAACATTTCTTTTGCACTTAGCACACTCAGTCAGTTTTATTTTAAGGACACAAAAGCCACCCATTCTTCGCACTGCTTCTGCATTGCACTGAGTCACCTGTTCTGGGATCAGGAAGCTTTCTTATTGGCTACTGGAAATAATCATCAAATATTCCATCCTAACTTTTCTTATTTGTTAGGGGAGAAGGAAGCAAGCCTGAAGACCAAGAGCAACGGTGCAGACCTCACCACCTTCCTCACACTCCTGGCAAAGCACGTAAGTTAGAGAGGCCATGTCAAATGGAGCCAGGGAGGCCCAATATTTCTAGTTTAATTGTCTTATAATTTGTGCTCTTTCCTTCCATTTCCCTCCTTCTCCCTCTTCCTCCTACTCCCACCCCTCCCTACTTCCCCCTATCCCTCTTCCTCTTCCTCCATCCCTCTCTCTCCCTCTTCTGTCTCCCTTTTCCTCTTTCTCTTCTTCTTCCTGCTTCCTCACCCCCCCCCTTCCATGATAGTAGATGTTTGTGTTTGTTATCTTGGATTTTATCAGAGTGTCAACTTTTGGCTTTTCTAATTTCCCCCATTTGTGTATGCTCCTAATAACTATAATTAGGCCATTTTGTTACTATAATTAAATGTTTTATGAAGCAACTGAGACCTGATGCAATATCTCATTGGATAATGCATGAAGAATTGAGCTCAGATCCAGGACCAGTCCTGGGAGTTAGAGATGGAAGGAATGATCTTGGGAATTTATATTTCTGCACTGAATGAGAGGATCTTGTCTCAAAATAGAAGGTATAGACAAAAGAGGAAGACACCTGATGTCAGTTTCTTCTAGCCTCTACAATTGCACTACACATATACATATACATATACATTTCACACATAGACAATTAAAAAATACTCAAACCTTTTAGTAAGAGCATAAGTAGTTTGTTTTTAGAAAGAGTTATTAACTTCATAATTTAATGCTTTTAATCCAAATAGTACAAGGAATGACAAGGCCCTGGCAAATGGCAAGAGAATGGGAGAAAGGATGAGATTATATAGGAAGTAAGAAAGAGGATGGGACAACACAGATTTCTTCTGGAGGTGTGGCTGCAAGGACTTCCTATCTGCCACTATCTCTCAAAGAGCCCACAATATTATCACTGCACCAAGGATGAAGTTTCTCACATGAGTGTCATTTATTCTAGATTTAGATATCATGCTACTCTGTAATTTATTAAGTTTTGTTGGAAAGATGAATCCATTTGCATTTGAGGTTATTAATTCATGATGCTTGAAGCTTTAACATCTGATTCACCAAACATTCTACTTTTTGCTGCTTGGTTTCTGTTTCCTCCTTGGTCTTCTGGTCTTTTTAGTCTTTATTTCTGGCAGTTGGTGTGACCTTTGGTCCAGCAGGGAGTCTCCATCACAGTTGGAGGTGAAATTCTGGCAACTATAATGGCCTTTGGTCCAGCAGAGGGTCTTTGTTCTTCTGACAAATTTTTGGTCATGAATTAAACGGATAAGAAATATAGTATCTGGTTTCCTCTTTTGTGAGGACCTCCACACTTCATTTCTTCTTTTTCCTAAGCACTTTAACTAGAGCATCCCCTTGGTAGGTTCTGAAGTCAGCACTCTGATGCCACAAAAAGAATGCCTAGCATCTGTGGCTTTTGATACTATTTCTGCTTGACTCCTAAGATACTACCTGCTCATTTTAGGGTTCTAAAGTGTCTTGAGTTTAAAATACAGAAGAATGGTGAGTGGCTGGACATTCCTGCACAGTTTTCTTTCTACAACCTCTGCAAGACCCGATGCCCCATTTCCTCACAATGGCTATTTTTGTCCCTTTAACTTACACGTCATTGCCAAAGCCTGAGAGGTAATTCCCTGTGAATATCTTACCCAGCTCAGCATATTCTTAAAAGGGAAATATGGAGTGAGTAATGCTGATACTCTAATGGTTTTCTTGTCTCTCAGGCATTGTGGGCCCTTGATTTGTAGCTTCTTCCAATTAACTCATATTACATTCAAATAATAAACGTTTTGATAATTTAAAAATTGTTTTCAGAAAAGCTGGAGAGATGGCTCAACAGTTGAGCATACTGATCATCATTCCAGATGGTCTGGGTTTGATTGCCAGCACCCACATTGCAAAAACAGTGGCCTGGAACTCCAGGTCCAAATTTCAGGTCTCCATGGGCATATATGCAAAGAAAACACCCATGCACATCAAACAAAAGTCAATTTGTAGTTGTTCTCAAAAGAGAATTAATTTAATGTGCTGTGTATTTTGGTACACACATTTAATCCCAGTACTTGAAAGGTAGAGGCAGAGGCAGAAGCAGGCAAAGGCAGGCAGATACAGGCACATTTTTTATGAGTTTGAGGCCAGCCTGATCCGCATAGCGAGCTCCAGGCCAATGAATGCTATAGAGTGAGGATTTATGTTTAAAAAAACGAGGGAAGAGGGAAGGAAGAATAAGAAAAAGAAGAGGAGGGAGAAAGACAAAGGCAGAACTATTTTAATGCAAGTCACTTTGTTAAAGCTCATATAGAATTCCTGACTGTGATTTTAACATTTCTGTAATGTTTTCAATTCTATAAGGCTTTTGTTGTTTGTGTATCCAAATCCCCTAGCAATTCGTTGCCTTTAATTAAAGCAGAGTATATCATTTTGAGAAATTCTCTGAAAGTATGTCTTACAAGACAGATTTTTTTATTGTAAATGTCAGGTCATGTTCCAATATCACCTTAACAATTTTATCCTTAATATGCAATCTATAAAATATATATACACTACTACTTGAACATAATTCCAAGGACAACATTTTGACCATCTTCTTTCACCATATATATGCATGTATGTGTGTGTGCGTGTGTGTGTGTGTGTGTGTGTATTTGTGTGTGTGTATTTGTGTGTGTGGTATTATATATACATATATAATATATAAGTATATATACTATATATAAATAACTTTGATGATATATATGCATATATATTCTTTTTCTTCCTTTTACTATGATAAAAATACTCTGACATAAGCAATTTGGAAGAGTTTATTGACTTACAGTTGAAATACAATCTTCTATGGATGGGATATACAGGCAGTAATTACTTGATGCAATTGGTTACATTGTGTCCACAGTCAGCAGAGAGAGAGAGCAATAAATATTTGTGCTCGGTTTATTCTCTCCTTATACGGTCTATGACTTCATCTCAGGAAATGGTGCCATTCCAGTGGCTGGGTTTCTCCATCTTAATGAATCTGATCATGATCATCTTTCGCATACTTTATCAGAGGGTGAATAATTCCTCACAGGTCTGTCCGAATGTCTGCCTCCCTAAGTGAACCTGTATTCTATCAAGTTGGCAAATGATATTAGCCACAACACTATTAAAAGTCTGGGTGGTCACAGATACAAGTGGTCCTTTGTATACCTCCCTGGCCCTGCTCATGGCTTCTCTTTTGACCTTTTCAGGACACACTGGATGCCAGTCTTCAGAGCTTCCAGCAGGAAAGGCTTTCTGAAATCTCTGAGCTGAAGGACCAACTCGTGGCTGGTGAGCACAGCCAAGCCAAAGCCATTGAGGAGCAGCACGCAGCCTTGCTGAGGCACTGGGAACAACTGCTGGAGGCATCTAGAGTTCACAGGCAGAAACTGCTGGAGAAGCAGATGCCTCTACAGAAGGTCAGGAAGGAGGGAATGGAAAGAGGGGAGGGAGAGATAAACGGAAAAGTGCATCTCACTGAAATATGTTAGGTCCTCAAAACTCTTGGTTATTAGCTAGAGACTTCAAACACAGTAACTAGAAAATACATTTGGAAGTTTTATAAACATCTTTAGTACAGAAATGGATCAACAAAAACGTTCTTTTTTTAATTGATTTTTTTTAAAGATGTATTTATTTTTATGTATGTGAGTGTTCTTTCTGCATGTACACCTGCATCCCAGAAGAGGGCATCAGAATTCACTATAGATGGTTATGAGCCACCATGTGGTTGCTAAGAATTGAACTCAGAACCTCTGGAAGAGTTTCTGCAATTCTTAACTTTTG
>NC_034594.1:146769853-146771337 GCF_900095145.1 Mus pahari
ACAGGGTTTTTCTGTATAGCCCTAGCTGTCCTGAAACTCACTTTGTAGACCAGGCTGGCCTCAAACTCAGAAATCCGCCTGCCTCTGCCTCCCAAGTACTGGGATTAAAGGTTTGCGCCACCATGACCAGCAAAACTGAGCTTTTAACCATATGATTCAACTATGCTTCTTAAATCTGATACTCTATGATATAGAAGGATATTTAGAATAATAACCTCTATGAAGGAAATAGCATACAGCTTGGTCCAGCATCACCTGAGTCTTTTTTTTTTTTTAATTAGATATTTTCTTTATTTACATTTCAAATGCTATTCCGAAAGTTCCCTATACCCTCTCTCCACCCCTGCTCCCTTACTCACCCACTCCCACTTCTTGGCCCTGGCATTACCCTGTACTGGGGCATCTTATGGGCAAAAGGACTTCATAAAACATGCTCCCCATGTATCTCCTTTCCTAGGAAGGAATCTCCAAGTCTGTTACTTATTGCTAGACTTTGTGTGTCCCCTTTAATCAAATATTTTTATTCTCTTCTCCTTTTCCAAGTTCTCACTATTAAGTAAAATAATAGATCTGAAAATGCAGTAGTCCATGTAGATCTAGGAGGCTAAAGTGTTCTTTCCATTGTTAACTTCTGAAGCATGTTAAATGGCAACGATACAGTATCAATAATAAAAGGAAGCCAAGCTGAGTGTGGCAAGGTTTACCTGAAACCACAGATTTCTGACTCAGGATGAAACGAAAGAATAATGGGTTCTAGGCCAGAGAGTTTAGCATTAGCAAAACTCTAAGAAATTAAAGACGGGTAGCATAGATCAGTGTGTACATCAGTGGAAGTGAACATGCCTAGAATGCACAAGACTCTGGCTCTGATCTTCAGCACAGTAGAAAAGTTGATTCAGAATGGTCGGAGCCGTCACTACCTCCAGATCAGGGAAACAATTGTACTGGGCAATAATTTAAGGCAGTGAGTTAGAGAGGCACACAATGAGTCTCAACTCTTAGTTAATTCCTACTCTACTGAAGAATATGGGCACAAGATAAATGAGTCTTAAATGAAAAAGTAACCAATTAGATTAACAACTTTATGTGCATATATTCATTTTACACAGAAAGTTGCCTGGCATTCTTACTCTGTTTTCTTTAGTTTTAATTGGTAAAACATGTATTTTAAATTTCTATTATAAATATTCAACCAATCTATAACACTCTTTTTTATTATTATTATTTTCTTTATTTACATTTCAAATGCTATCCCGAAAGTTCCCCATACCCTCCCCCCATGCCTGCTCCCCTACTCACCCACTCCCACTTCTTGGCCCTGGCCTTCCTCTGTGTTGGGTCATATAAAGTTTGCAAGACCAAGGGGACTCTCTTCGCAATGATGGCCAGTTAGGCCATCTTCTGCTACATATGCAGCTAGAGACATGAGCTCAGGGGGTACTGGTTAGTTCATATTGTTGTTGCACCTACAGGGTTGCAGCCCC
>NC_034594.1:146771348-146786367 GCF_900095145.1 Mus pahari
GTCTGTCCCAGAAGTTAGGTTGTTTCTGTCTGTCCCGAAGCTGTGTAGCTTCTGCGGTCCACNCTCTTGCCAGTGCAGACTGGAGCCTAGGCGAACCGGAGCAAAGATGGCTCTCCTGCCAGCTCAGGCCTTGATACTCCTCCCGGGTGGACACCCGTCCTCGGGCAGGAAAGGTGACGGATGACTGGAGCCAGAAATGTAATCTTTCCCAGAAGCTGTGTTGCTTCTGCAGGCTGCCCTCTACCCAGCAGTGCACCGGAGCAAAGATGGCTCCCCTACTGGCTCACGCCTTGAGACCCCTCCTGGGTGGACACCCTTCCTCAGGCGGGAAAGGTGCTGGATGACTGGAGCCAGATAAGGAGGCTGTTCCAGCAGCTGTGTCGCTTCTGCAGGCTGCCCTCTCTCCAACAGTGCACCGGAGCAAAGATGTCTCTCCTACCCCTATAACTCTCTTAATATAGCATGAAATGGTCTATAGATTTTGTCCCCATCTTGTTCATTTTCTTTGGGTTGATTTAAAAAAAAAAAAAAAAAACTCATTCTCACAATTTCTCAGAAAAATCATGTTGAAAATTCACTCAGTTGAGTCAAAAGAATACAGCACACTTTTGATCTGGAACCATTCTGTCATTTACCGGTTGGATCAGTCCATGATTTCTCTGTCCTCCAGTCATGTAAGTTCAGAGTCCCTGGGGCATGTGAGTGGCTGTGGACAACAGTATAGAAGCAGGTGTTTCATGCACAGAGTGTAGGTCTGTGTGTAGAAGATAGGTTTAATCAGTTAGGCATCAGATGAGATCACAAGAAAGGTTTAGAAAGAAGGTGTGAAGGCAACTTTGTATAGTCAAAGAATTATGAGGGTATGCTATCTACAAAAGTTGCAGGAGAGAAAGGGAGACTTGTTTCTAAGTGTTTCCTGTGCCATGTAGGACTTCAGTACAAACTTCAGAAAAAGAAATAATGTGCCAGGCGGTGGTGGCGCATGCCTTTAATCCCAGCACTTGGAAGGCAGAGGCAGGTGGATTTCTGAGTTCCAGGCAAACCTGGTTTACAAAGTGAGTTCCAAGACAGCCAGGGCTACAGAGAGACCCTGTCTCGGAAAAAAAAAAAAAAAGAAAAGAAAAGGAAAGAAAAGAAATAATGTAACTGAAAACTACCCTCACCACCCTTAGAATCATGGAGGTAAAAATAACCGTTTAAGCCAGTCCCTCTCTTCATCTGTAAGTGGTGGAAAGCTTGAGGAATTTCACACAATGAAAAAATACTAAACCCTGGCAGTTCCTCTAATGCATACTCATCCCACCCTATCACAGGGTCGCTGCTAATTTTAGTTTCTGGTTGAGATTGCTACTCGGCAAATATTTGAAGACACTATTTTTATCCTCAATATCCTCTTCTCCTAAAGGACTTTATCAGAGACAATGAGGGTGTCTTTTTTTCTGCAGGCTGAGGAGCTATTCATGGAATTTGCACACAAAGCTTCGGCCTTCAACAACTGGTGTGAGAACGCTGAAGAGGATTTGTCAGAACCTGTACATTGTGTCTCTCTCAATGAGATCCGGCAGCTGCAGAAGGAACATGAAGCCTTCTTGGCCTCTCTGGTTGGGGCTCAAGAGGATTTCAACCATTTGTTGGAGCTAGACAAGCAAATTAAAGCCTTAAATGTGCCCTCCAGTCCTTATACCTGGTTAACAGTGGATGTGCTGGGCAGAATCTGGAACCACCTGCCTGACATCATCAAGGTAATTTGAGGTACAACTCAACATCTTCTGCCTGTAGGAAGCATGGCCAGTGGATCTATATCAAAGTTAAGGGTGTTGGAGAAGAGAATGGAGCTATTCTTTTCATTAATTAATTATTTTAATTAAGATGTGGCAGAAGTCAAGAAACAAAACTGTTCAAGGGAAATTAGAATACACACACACACAGAGAAACATGACATATCTTCTGGTTTGTTGTTTTGTTGCTTGGTAGCAATTGAACAATTGAAGGAAGCAAAGAAGATACACACACACACACACACACACACACACACACGGACATACATATGGACGGACAAATGGTTGGACAAACAGATGAGTGAATGGAGACAGAAAGACAAGCACATTGCTGTGCACCTGTGGAAGATAGGTTATCCTGGAAATAGAAATGTGCACCTATACCTACAAAACTGGTTCTTTTATGCCAAAGTTCTTCTAAGGTGAAGCAGTTCTGCTCTTTGTTACATTGTAGGAAAGGGAACAGGAGCTACAGAAAGAAGAGGCTAGGCAGATCAAGAACTTCGAAATGTGCCAGGAGTTTGAACAGAATGCCAGTGCCTTCCTTCAGTGGATCCAGGAGACCAGGTATGCTGTGATTTCTTCAAATCATAACCCCACATATGCTGTTTGCAACAGGGATGACATATGCTGCAGAAGGAACTATTATGTTCTCTGCCCCCATCATCTTATTTTGGCTCTGCTTTATATTTTTATTTAACTACTTTCTCAGTTCCCTTACTGTGTTCTTTATTCTTACCCACCATTTTTTATTTTCTTTCTGACATGCATACTTATACTCCTATTGTGTATACTCACTCTTCAAAACAATAACAGTCCTGTGACTGCATGCCATGTCACATTTTATACTTCAACACCCATTATCTTAACTGTCTGAGCAACCTTGAAAAGTGCAGAATAGATCTTAGTACCTCTTCTTTTAACCATGGAAAGTTCAAGTAGATAAACTGTCTCACTCAAGGTCACATTCATATTTATTGACATGACCAAAAACATAACCTGCATTGAGCACCCAATAAGCTATTATGTTGCCTGCCAAATAAAGCCATAACAAGGATGGAATGGTATAATATAGCCTAATTTCATTTATTATATTCAAGATGTGTGTGGAGATAATGTGTATTACATCTTCTGATTAAATGACCTGTAAAAAGGGACACATAAAATGTTTAATATGTTAGTATAAATGGTCAAAGTATGAAGATTATGCCCATTAGTAGCTCACTAATGTGATATTTTAAAGTTTAGTGGTGGCTGAATGGTCCATAATTAATGCTTCTCTACTAAATCAAAAGAAAAATTGCACTGTGTCTAAAAGCATCTGGCCGAGGTCGTATGAATCGCTGCATCCTCCTCTGCCCCTGGCTTTGGTTCCTTTACATTCCCCTGTTGTGTAGTGTGTGTTGGAGACTTAGCATGCAGATCTGTATGGGTCCCCTCTGTCCTGGAGGGAGAAGCCTCACACTCGGAGTTTCTCAGTGTACCAGAGGCTTTGAAAGCAGCTTGGGGATGGATAGATTCCTATGTGACCAAAACAGACTTAAACAATCATCAATAAGAAGAAATGCAATCATTAATTGTGCTAACATGTATTTTCCTTTTTTTGTTTCCTTCTCATGAATGCTGCTCCGGTCTGTTGTGTCCAGGGCCTATTTTCTGGATGGGTCAGTATTTTCTGTGATTATGGTTTTTTTTATTGTCCTAGAATAACAAGTTAAGAATACTTTAGGGCTGTTATCAAAATCTGCTGGTTCCTAATTAATAATGTGGGGCAAAAATAAGGATTCATATTCCCTGCCTAGCCCTGCACTACTCCTACTGTGAGTCTGTAGTGCTTAACTAATGCACTGTACCTGCATTACATGACTGTAATGTGCTGCGCCATTCCAGTGATGATGGTAAATGACAGAAAGCTTGAGGAATTTCACACAATGAAAGAAGACTAAACCTTGGCAGTTCCTCCATAAAAAAGAATAGAAAGAATGGTACCTCTCTCACATGTTAAATGTATAGAATATAACCTAGAAATTCATGAAAAGTATATCTATATGTTTAACCAATTACGGACTGAAAGTATTCAGGAAAACTGTATCTTTCCTAAATATATAAACATTTTTGTCATCATTCTCTTTAAAGTCCCTAACAACTATCTGCATCCTTTTGGGTATTATAAGCAACCTAGATTTTATGCACACGCTGCATGCCACATATCCATTTTGTGACTGCAACCTCCACTATGTTACTAACCATAAAGACCCCTATAGACACCAACAAATAGTCACCTTTGAGGGTAAAAATAAAGAAGACATGTGACTCCTTCTAGACAGAGAAGAACTAGATCTGGCTTTATCTTCCTTTTTATCTATCTAGAAACATTGACAGACAGAAGGTTTGTTCATTAAAATTTGCCTTCATGAAACCTTATTTTATTGAGTCCACGTGGCTTGAAAGAAGCAGAAACAATAAACTGCAGAGGCTTTGAGCGAACAAGTCTGTGAAATGTTGATTTCTCTTACAACAAATAATGTTTTCTTTTGATTCTTAATTAGATCGTTGCTCAAGGAAACAGGAACTCTGGAATCGCAACTTGAAGCAAATAAAGTAAGTTTTTTCACTAGCTGAAGTCACTGCTTGGAATTTAAAAACCACAGGGAAAAACACAGAGAGGCAGCCTGGGGGTGTTTTATGTAGAAGTTACCCTAGGATGTAGTCCTACTCAGATGTCAATCTGCATTGTCACTTCAGAGCCTGATATTACACAGACCCCAGTTTACTTAAGTCTTTGAGTGTCAGCTTTTACAATACATCTAAGCTAATAAATACACGAAAGGTTTCTAATGTGCTTAACTAAAAGAGCAGATACACATGTTCCTAGCCTATAACCTAGAGTATCAATAAATTCCTATTGTTTGATATGGGCAAATGATATAACAGAATGTAGATGTGCTCATTTCAACTGAGGGAGACGGTGCGTTAGAGGAATATTTCTCAGTCTTGTTTGCACTATTGTCTCTTTCTAAGATTAAAAAAAAAATTTAGTTCAATATACATTTTCACTAATGAAGAAAAAAATAAGATGTCAGAATCTATTCTGTAACATCAAAGTGTTCACCCTTCCCTCAGAGCCACTTTGCCCGTTGACATGAGATGAACAACTTTCCCTTGTTGGAATGCTTTAGGAAAATGTAGACATTTTTACACATGCATACTGTTGCTTAGACAGCTATCTGTCATCCCTGATGGTGAAGGAGCCTTGGAAGTGGACACACTGAGGCTACTGGATGAGTCAGAGAGCTAATTCCTAGTGAGTGGAGATCATTCACAGTGTGATAACTGGAGCTGGTGGGGTCTGAGTTTCAGGATGACAACCATCATCTCACACAGACAGCCTGCTGGTTTTCAAAGGAGAAGGGTTATAACTGGTGAGTTGATTGACTGCCTCTTTTCCCAGAGGAAACAGAAGGAGATCCAGGCAATGAAGCGCCATCTGACCAAGATTGAAGACCTGGGGGACAGCATGGAAGAGGCTCTGATCCTTGATATCAAATACAGCACCATTGGACTAGCCCAGCAGTGGGATCAGCTGCACCAGCTGGGGATGCGAATGCAACACAATTTGGAGCAACAGATTCAAGCCAAGTACTGGTTTACACCCAGGGCAGGGAGTGGAGTAGATGGTGTTAGATGTTGGAGCTTAACTAAGTTGGGCTTCAGGCACCTGATAAAGAGCAATTTCAGAGATGGTCCATTAACTTACCATATCAATCTCTCTTTTCTGGTCCACAAATGAGCTACTTTTCTTCATAGCAGGGTCCACTGTGAAATAAGCAATGTGTCTCTGCCTCTATGTGTACATATCTTCCTTAAAGACACATGAGTCCTCCATCCAATTTTCAGGGTCCCTATAACATCGTATCATCTTTTCAGAAACCATTTCCTTTTATAAACTTCCATTTAAGCTATAATATCTAGAATGGAAGATTCAAACTGTGGACAAATGAAGCATAAAGGAAGAAATTAATTTTTCCTAAATAAATTAAACCACAGCAGTTTTACGTCTCAATAGTCTTTTGAAGCTTTTTTTTTGTACATTCTAAATTGACAATCGTTTTCTGTAAATTTCCTTGTTATGAATAATTAAACCTTCTCAAACCATTAAATTTCTGTTGAAGCTTTGCAATTTTGCTAATGTACTGGAAAGCAGCCAAGGAAAATTTGTAACTGAATGATCATGGCTCTGTTCCAATAAAGCTTTATTCATAGGCTTTGAATTTGAATTTCACACGTTCTTCATGATTCATAAAACATTTTTTGATTGTTTTCCACTATAAAGAAATGTTGAAACCATTCTTGTCACAGGAGCTGTTTAGAAACTGGAGGTGGCTAGATTTGGCTCCTGGAGCATAGCTTGGTAACCCCTGAACCTAGATAGCTCAAACAATATATTGTGCATTAAAATTCCTCTACCTTTGCTATGGCATGTCTTTTGACAGACACTTACTGCTTTGTTTCCAGGGTTAATTTATATTTTTTTCTTCCAGAGACACCATAGGTGTGAGTGAGGAGACACTGAAAGAATTTAGCACCACATACAAGTGAGTCTAACTTCACAGTTGGCTGGGCCCTTGGCTTCTAGAAAATTCAGAATAAGTTTACAAATAATAACTTCTCTTTCCCTGTCTATGTGCCTTGATGGGATCTTCAGTGAAGATCTAGTCTATGTATGTTAATTAGCGTCAGTATTGGATTTTCTGGCCAATTTTAATTTTCTGTTAGATCCCTGGATTTCAAAAGTAAAATATGTCTTTCAATCATCACTCAACTGGTGATTGTTTGCTCTGCGTATTTCAGCTGTTTTGGAGACTTGAAGGGGAGAGAAGAATATTCAGTGTTTTGTGTTATTCCTGCTGTTACTGGGTTTAACAAAAACACTCAGAGAAACAGACTTTCTTCTGTGTGTTGCAATAATATTATGGCATGTCATTGAAGATCTAGTCAATATGAGCAGAATTTGATCTTTTCTGTTTTCACCTGGTTCTCTCTTGAACTTGATAAAAATGCTTTTGGCCTTTAGACACTTCGATGAGAACTTGACAGGGCGATTGACTCACAAAGAGTTCCGCTCTTGCCTGAGAGGACTCAATTACTATCTGCCTATGGTAGAGGAAGGTGAACCTGAGCCCAAGTTTGAGAAATTCCTGAATGCTGTGGATCCAGGGAGGTAAGAGAAAGAGGTTATGGGATGGGGCTTAACTAGAGATGAGTGAGCATAGAGGGAAGCGGTCCATGGAACAAATAAATTAACTTACTTGAAAATCGGCAATAAGACAACTGGCAAGCTCTATTTTTTTAAGATTGGCTCAGAAGTAAATGGCACTGTCCCCAGCTTAATCCCAAGCTCTATAGTTTTCTCGGCTGGCAACTATGTTTCTTCTGTGAATTTCAGCTGTTTTTGAGGGAGGGACTTGAAAGAACAATCCACTCTTATTCATGTCTGTGAGCCCTTAAGGCCACAGGCAAGAATGGAGTCTTGGGTGCTTGTGGTAGGTAAGACAGAGCCATGCATAGCTCAAGCTACTGTAAAGAGCTAATTCTTTCTCATTCTAAAGATGGAGGAAGATAAGGATTTATTATCTGGGCTCTAACACTGATGGAAATTCCAAAGAAACATGTATGAGAACCCATAGGGACACATCTAGAGTCTAAGAGACTGAGTATTTGTCTATAAGATAGTGGCAGGGGGTCAGGATAGAGAGCAGAACCCAAGTGTTGGAAAGCCTATTTGAAAGAGAAATTCAGGGTACCTGGTTTCCCTCTGCCCCTGAGGTACTATAAAGGATGGAAGGGATAGACTTTTCTTGTCTTCAAAAGGCACAGTTCCTGCTCTGTTTCCCCTACAGGAAAGGGTATATCTCACTGGAAGACTACACATCATTCCTGATTGACAAGGAGTCAGAGAATATCAAGACCAGCGATGACATAGAGATTGCATTCCAAGCCCTGGCAGAAGGCAAGGCCTATATTACCAAGGAGGACATGAAACAGGTAGGATTCCCACTGTTGTGTCTCCTATTCTGACACTGTTACCTTGGTTTGGGTCATCTTGGTCTTGGCTGTCCTCCAGTAACTCCCACTCGTATACCCACTGTATTACCTCAGGCCTCTCAGTAAATCATTTGCCTTACTCCAGCCCTAGCCCCAAATATCTAGTTGTTCCCTACTGACTATTACAGTCTGTTTAAAACCTGCAACTCAATTTTTAAGCAATTTGTTGCCATTTTTACTTAATAAGGCAAATTGAAGAAATAGAGAGAGCTAATTTCTTGATGTTGAATGTTGAAAAGCGAAAGAGAGTTTGAAGGGGACATGGAAACTAACAAACCACATATGGCATAAAGTAGACAGAGGACTGCTAGAGATATAGGACAAGAAAGAAGTTGGTGAAAAAGAAATGGGGGATTGAGAGATAAACAAAATCAAATTGTGTTTGAAATGCAATAATGATGCATAAGATGTGTACTTGTTTGGGTTTGTTTTTTCTCAAAAACATCTAAAGAAAAGGATATGAAAAAAGACTCAGGAAGAAATTTGAATTTTTTATTCATTGGATGGAATAAATTTATGAAAACTCAAAGTGATAGGCTGAAGGTTGCTTCTTCTGATGGTTCTCCATCTGTGAAAACAAGTGTTGGATTTCTGTAAATCTGTCTTTCTCCTTTCATTCTTTTCAGGCTCTCACTCCGGAACAAGTGTCATTCTGTACCATACATATGCAGCAATATATGGACCCACGGGGTCGGAGCCAACCTGCTGGCTACGACTATGTTGGCTTCACCAATTCATTCTTTGGCAATTGATAAGAAGATTCTTATGCATTATAGAAGATCATAGTGTGGCAGCAAGTAATGGGGGATAAGAGGCACAAGCAAGTGTGAAAGAAAAAAATGATGCTGCTGCTGCTCTGTGTGTGTGTGTTACATTTGTTGGGTGATTTAAATAATTATCAAGTATATGGGTGGGGGCTAAGAAAACGCTATAGGATTATGTAACTAGACTCTATCCAGGGTGCCAAGATTTTAATTTGTGTGTGTGTGTGTGTGTGTGTGTGTGCTGCACACCTTTAAGATTTTACTGCATTCTGATTATAGCAGAAATATTTCTTTTTAAAAGGGAAATTTAAGTAAAATTATGCTTTTGCATTACAGGAACCATATTATTACTAAATATAATATGCAATTAATTATACTGTAGAAAAGGACAATAATAAAGTAGATAAATAAAGTACAAGGTAATTCACAGTTTGTTAGTAGTTTTTAAGAGAGATTGAATCCTTACAGTTTGAAATGTTTTTAGTTTTGTTTTATTCTATGAAGTAGAGTCATGAAAAAATAACATAAAATGCTTCTTTTCTTCTTGTCCTGTTTTGATATATCACCATTAAAGTGAATGACTCTGGCATGTCAGGGTCCTCTCTTGCTCCCTAAATCCTTGAATACTCTCTTACATTTTAATATGATACGAATGATGTTTTATTCATTTCTATCTTCTTGGAAGCCAGTAAAGTGTTCATAATTTAAGGAAAAAAATCCAAGAAGCTATGGTGGTACTATATCTAGGTGTTTTCAGTACAGGTATGTTTCTTAGGTAACTTTATTGTCTTGTGTGAAAGTTAGCCTTTCACACAGAGAGCATATTGCTCATGAATATTGCTCTTTATTTACTATATTAAGTCTCAATTATTTCGCTTGAGTAGAAATTAACCCCTCCCCAATCTTTGGGAGAAAAATCTCACAGGATCCGGTTAAAATTCATATGGCTACAAGTAAAGATATTTGAAAATCACAGGTAATCATTTTCATAACATTTACCTTAAGCCATTAACTATAGTGGAATATAACAATCAGAACATACTCCCAAAATGTTTGTGTCTAATTTAGTTATAAATAACCGAAATCTTTCCAAGAGGATGGTTATGACATAATAGACCATCAAAAATCAGTATGAGCCGAATAAAATTGTGCTATCAGTTTACATTTCTCAGGTCATTTATACTTCCATCTCCTTGATGAGCCTGGTGGATCTGGAGCTTAGTATTTCAAAGCCTTCATTTTTCGTCAGCATAAGGTAATAGCTAAGATTCCTTCCTTGTCTCCATGATTCTTATTTCTGCTCCATTTATTATGTCCTGTCTCCTGCTTCACAAAAGGAACATATTGAAGTGAGATGTTCAACTGATGACTGCCTTGAACAACAAAAACTCCCTATGCTAACACATTTCTCATTTGTAAGATGTTCACTCTCTCTGACTCTCTCTCACTCAGTTGTCCCTATAACATACCCACAGTCTCTCATCACCCAGCCTCTGTTATGTTTTCTGAGGGTCCCAGTCAGTTTACGACATGTTTCACCCATTCTTTAGGAGCAAGGATACACACTAACTTAGGCATGAAGCTGTGTCAGATCCATGGACTAAAAGCCAACATCACAACATTGTTAAAAGTAGCAAATGACATTCATTAAAAAAATGACTATGACTCAAGTATATTGATAAATTCTTTATATATGTAAGAATCCTTTAGTCATACACAAAAGTCTGTAATGATAACTATTTTACAAATGAGGGCACTGAAGCTGAAAACAGTTACATAACTTACCCAGCTTAACACAGCTAGTTAGTTGAAGAGCTTGTGTTCACATTCCTGTTCATTTTTACTTCTCCCTACCAACACCAAGAGGCAGTATGAAACACTGTAGGTTCAAGGAACAGGCAAAGTAAATAGATCTACAACAATCTCAGAAGGATAGGAGATAGAGTGAGGGGGGGAGGAGCAAAAACGTCAAGCGGGCTTCTTCCTACCCTGCCTCTTCCAGATTACATCCAGAGTTTCAGGCCATGAAAGAACAGTATTGATCAAATAGTCTCATTGTATAATCACTTTAAAATTCTCCACAATGCTCCTGGATCTTGGCATCCTAGCCTTGAAATTCTTTCATCTTGTTTAGCTCAGCCAGGAAAACAGTAATGACTAAGAAAATTCCTGTTTCTCAATTTGTTTTGATAATTGGGAGTGGCATCTATGAGACTGAAGGTAAATATTAAGATTTGGAGCTCATTGTGTGTTGAACACAGTAAACAGAGCAGGAACTCCTGTTTTATCCTTCCAGGCATCATGGGAGGAAAGGCAGAGGAGGGATGTAGGGTTTTGGTACAGCAGTTTTGCCCAAATTGTGAAATATCTAGTCCATTGTATTGAACCTGCTCTAGGGTGTGCTTATGCAGATGTCTCCAGGCTGACCTTTATCCTTTACCTAGTAAACTCCCCCGGAAAGCATTTCTCAGAGCTGTCTGTACAGCCCGATTCCTTAGACTATAAACAATAGGATTGAGGAGAGGGGTTGCCACAGTGTAGGTGACAGCAATAAGCTGATCCCTCTCAAGAGAGTAGCTGGCTTTGGGTCTCAAGTACATGAAGGAGGCACAGCCATAGTGAATAATGACCACTGTGAGGTGTGAGGCACAAGTAGAAAAAGCTTTTCTCCGTCCCTCAGCAGAAGGGATTCTCAGGATTGCTACCAAAATATAGGCATAGGAGACACTAATTAAAAAGAAAGAGACCAAGAGGACCAGCAGACTGAGGATGAGGATTCCCAGTTCACTTAGTCTTGTATCCCCACAGGCGAGGCTTAGCACCGGAGGTGTATCACAGAAAAAGTGCTGGATTTCATGGGAGCTGCAGAATGAGAGACGAAAAATGACTAGAGTCATTCCCAGTCCAAAAAGGTATCCACTCAGGAAGGAGGTGCCAACTAGCTGGGCACAGACAGTGGGATTCATACGGCTGGCATAATGAAGTGGGGCACAGATGGCCACATATCTATCAAATCCCATGACAGACAGGAGGAAGCAGTTGGTACAAGCCCATGAAGCAGAGAAAAACATCTGTGTAGCACAGCCCATAAAGGAGATGGCCTGTCCCCCCATAACCAGGCCAGAGAGCATCCTTGGGATGATTCCCAATGTGTAGCAGGTCTCAGAGAAGGATAGGAAAGAAAGAAAGAGATACATGGGTGTGTGCAGATGGCTGTCCAGTCTGATCACTATGATGATGAAAACATTACTGGTGATGGTGACAAGGTACAAAGACAAAAACAAGACAAACAGCAGAAGCTGAAGTTCCCCGAAGCTAGAGAAGCCCAAGAAGACAAAACCCCGCCAGCAGGTCACATTGCTCTCTACCATTCTGAAGGATTGTCCTTGCGATCCTGTTGGTTCCTTCCACCATGGCAGTTGATGTCCATCCTCTTTAAATGTAGGTGATAAAGGTTCTCTTCTCCTAGTGCCTTTTGGAAAATACACACACACGCACACGCACACGCACACACACACACAAGAATGTCTGATTTAGTCTGCAATTAAACTTTAGAGAATGTGTGCTGCTTTTGACACAAGTATTTATAGGTCCACCCTTACATTCAAGTATTTTATAGATAGCTAATCATTACATAAACTCCTATATGCCTATCTTCAAGTAAACAATATAGGCACAAATGTTTATAACTATTACACACTTAAATTATGTGTTATACATCTTCTATTAATTACCACACCATAGATATGTTATACTTTTTTTGTAAAAAATATATATATAATTCACATATATGCAAGTTTAAAATTATGTATATAGTGTATTTATTCATCCTAACTTTATAGCTAAGGATAGACATTCAAAGGACATTGTCTATTAAAATGTATGGTGAAGTGGAAAGATTTGTGAATGTTTTGCAGCTAAGGCAAGAAAGGTCATAACTTTTTCTTAAGTCAAATAGAAGCAGGATTAGAAAACAGGTTTGTTGTGTCATAATTTAGAATTATTTCTTCACAAAATGATTACACTCCTCAAAAACTGTGGGAAATTATACTAAACAAGTGTACATTAAGTATATTGCTCAATACAAATTGATCGTATCTATGCAATCATCCCCCTTCAAGCCATTCTATCCTTTTCAAATTCATTAGGGTGGGGAGAACGAGATTATTTCTCATGTGACTAACATTCTTAAACCTGAAGGAAGAATAGGGTACAGCAACAGTTATATATCAGATAACTGTTAGACCACCCCAGATCCACTGTGAACCCAAGGTATGAGTAAAATCAGTCACTGTTGGGAGAGAAAAGGAGTCTGCACTTACACGAAGAAGATCATAGTGGGACTAAGTTCTGCACTGTGGTAGCTATAACATAGGCAGCTCTCAGAATACTGCTTGGCAAGAGTAAGACTTGAGGTCCATCTCAGAGGCTCCTGTTCTTGGCAGAGTGATGTCAAATGATGCTGGGAAGTTCCCTTGCTCCACTTTAGCCCCAGATGGTGAACCATATCTGCTTCTTTCCAAAGAGCTTCTCTCTCAGAGGATTCTGCTGTCCCAGCGGGTACTGTCTCAGGAAACACACCTAATTGTGATTTTTATTACCAGCTGATACTACTCTTCTGGGGAAAGCAGTGAAGGGAATTGTGAACAAAGAGAAGTTAAGATCATGACTCAAGCTGCAATAATTTGTGCATCTAGTACATAACAAATATTATTTTATATGCAAAATCTCTTTTAAAGCTTGAATCTAGGAAGATAAGGTTAATATGCATTTTTGGGACAAGGAAACTGAATCTAGTGTAGTGGATGCCACACATTCAAGATCCCATAACAAGGAATTCATGCTTGCAAATTTACAGATAAAATGAGTAACTTATAAACTATACTTATAAGAAAACAGTAACACAAGTTTTTCTACAGTGGACTGAGGAGTTTGTTGCAACTCTTTCATAGTGTGTCCAGACTCAAAGCCATTGGGAAGACTATGCTGATCCCTCTCAAGTCACTATATTCTTTTAACCTAATCTCTTCCTTTTAAATTTGCATCTTTTAAAAAGTAACATCACCTATTTTCATCTTCTTTCTTTTCCTACAAAGCTGAAACATCTGATTCCAGACTTACACCCACATCTCACCCTTTGGAAAACATGAAACCTCCCAAAGTCCCCAAAGACAGGCAAGATTAGGCATTGCACATGAATGACAGTTTAAAAATACATGTTTCTTCAATATGATTTTCTGTGGCATAAATCCCTAGTCTCTAACACAATGGAAAATATAATAATACCTGATAATATGAGTTCAATGCAAGAATGATTAAATTTTATTTTATGGATTAAATGGTTAATATGGATAAAATGTTTAAATTAATTTCATGGATTTAGTATGATATTTAAGGATTACTAATATTACCTCTATTTTAAGAGTGATAATTAAGGCAATGAAAAGTTAAACACAATACCTAAAATATGATTTTATGATTAAAAAAATAAAACTGATTGCACACTAGAAAGAGAATTCTAGAAGCCAGAATAAAAATATTATCTTTTCTGTCCCCTCAGCAGGCACTGCATACTGGTGAATACACTATTCTCCTGCCTATCTTGTGCTTCTCTGTCCCCTTTTCTAGCAGCCTAAAATACTGAAACTTGGGCCTGGGGCAAAGTCTGTGCTTAAGACACACTTCCACACCCAGAGACAGCTTGATTCCCAGGAAATCTATCAAAACCAGACTCATAGGTGACACATTCCTACCCCAATACAGGGCCCAGTGGACACAGGACCTATCTGCCCCACCAGAGACACATCATCCTTCCAGCCCAAAACTGCACATTGAAGAAGATCAGGTGCTCCAGCCCCTATCCCCAGAGAAAGCTCAGCTCACAGGAAGTTCATCATAACTATACTGGCAGAGACATTCGGACTCAAGGAAGGCCATCATAACCAGGCTCACAGCAGGGACAGGATCCAGTCAGAGACAGCAAGGCCAATTAACATCTGAGATAGCCAGATGGTGAGAGTCAAGTCCAAGAACATAAGCAACAGAAACCCAGTTGTACCACAGCAAGCCCTGGATACCCTAACACACATGAAAAGCAAGATTCTGCCCTAAAATCCCATCTCATGAAGATGTTAGAGGACATTAAGGAGGACATAAATAATTCCATTAAAGAAATACAGGAGAACACAGGTGAACAGGTAAAAGCCCTTAAAGAGGAAACACATAAAACTCTTAAAGAAATACAGGAAAGCATAATAAACAGGTGAAGTAATTGAACAAAACCATCCAGGATCTAAAAATGGAAATAGAAATAATAAAGAAATAACAAAGGGTAGCAACCCTGTAGATGGAAAACCTAGGAAAGAGATCAGA
>NC_034594.1:146787952-146790290 GCF_900095145.1 Mus pahari
GATATAGCTATCTCTTATGAGGCTATGCCAGTGCCTGGCAAATATAGAAGTGGATGCCCACAGTCATCTATAGGATAGAACACAGAGACCCCAATGGAAGAGCTAGAGAAATTACCCAAGGAACTGAAGTGGTCTGCAACCCTATAGGTGGAACAACAATATGAACTAATCAGTACCCACCCCCACCCCCCAGAGCTCCTGTCTCTAGCTGCATATATAGCAGAAGATGGCCTAGTCAGTCATCATTGGGAAGAGAGGCCCCTTGGTCTTGCAAACTTTATATGCCCTATAGAGGGGAACGCCAGGGTCAAGAAGTGGGAGTTGGTGGGTAGGGGAACAGGGTGGGGGGGGAGAGTATAGGGGACATTCTGGATAGCATTTGAAATGTAAATGAAGAAAATATATAATAAAATAATTTTTTAAAAAAACCAAAACATCCAGGAAATTTAGGACACAATGAAAACACCATACCTAAGAATAATAGGAGTAGAAGAGAGTGAAGATTCCCAATGCCAAGGGCCAGAATTCATCTTCAACAAAATCATAAAAGAAAATTTCCCTAACCTAAAGAAAGAGATGGTCATAAATATACAATAAGACCACAGAACACCAAATAGACTGGACCAGAAAAAGAAAGTCCTCCTATCACATAATACTCTGAACACTAATACACAGAACAAAGTATATTAAAAGAGGTAAGGGAAAAGGGTCAAGTAACATATAAAGGCAGACCTATCAGGATTCCATCAGACTTCTCAACAGCGACTCTAAAAGCCAGAATATCTTGGACAGGTGTCATTCATGCAGACCTTAAAAGAAAAGCCAGGCCAGGCTACTATATCCAGCTGTGATGGTTTATATATTCTCAGTCCAGGGTATAGCACTATTAGAAGGTGTGACCCTGTTGGAGTAGGTGTGTCACTGTGTATATGGGCTTAAGACCCTCTCTCTAGCTTAAGTCCATCTTCCACAAGTAGCTTTCAGATGAAGATCTAGAACTCTCAGCTCTACCTGCACCATTCTTGCCTTGATGCTGCCATACACCCTCTTCGATGATAATGGCCTGAACCTCTGAACCTGTAAGTCACCCCCAATTAAATGTCCTTTATAAGTCTTGCCTTAGTCATGGTGTCTGTTAACAGCAGTAAAACCCTAACTAAGACACCATCAAAACTCTCAATCACCATATACAGAGAAACCAAGATATTCCATGACAAAACCAAATTTAATAATATCTTTTCACTAATCCATCCCTACAGAGGGTACTAGAAGGAAAACTCCAATATAATGAGGGAAATTACACCTAAGAAAAACCAAATAATAATAATAATAATAATAATAATAATAATAATCTTCTCACAACAAACCCAAAAGAAAAGAACCACACAAACTTAATACTACCACTAACAACAAAAATAACAAAAACCCAAAATCATTGTTCTTTAATATCTCTCAACATCAGTGGACTCAGTCCCCCCAATAAAAAGACATAGGCAGACAGACTGGATATGTAAACAGGACCCATCATTTTGTTGTACAAAGAAAACGCATATCAGTAACAAAAACAGACACTTTCTCAGACTAAAAGGCTGGAAAAAATTTTTCTGAGCAAATGGTCCCAAGAATCAAGCTGCAGAAATCATTCTAATATCAAATAAAATAAACTTTCAATCAAAAGGTATCAAAAGAGATGGGAAAGGAAACTGCATAGTCAGCAAAGGAAAAATCCACCAAGGTGAACTCTCAATTCTGAAAAAAGACATCATTATTTGTAAAAGAAACATTACTAAACCTCAAAAGACACATTGATGCTCATACAATAATAGTGGGAGACCTCAACACCTGACTCTCATAAGTGGACAGATCATGGAAGCTGAAACTAATCTAGCCCTACAGAGGATAATAGAAGGAAAACTCCAACACAAGGAGGGAAACTACACCTAAGAAAAAACAAGAAATTAATTAGCTCACAACAAACTCTACAGAGACACAGTAAAACTAAAAGAAGTTATGAATCAAATGTATTTAACAGATATCTACAAAATATATCACTCTAAAATAAAAGAATTCTTCTTCTTCTAAGCACTTCATGGTACCTTCGCCACATAGACACAAAACAAACCTCAACAGATACATGAATACTAAAATAATCCCATGCAATTAATCAGATCACTAAAGACTAAGACTGGTCTTCAATAACAACAAAAACAACAGAAAGACTACATACTCATGCAAACTGAATAAGTCTCTACTCAATGATAACATGGGAAAGAAAGAAAGAAAGAAAGAAAGAAAGAAAGAAAGAAAGAAAGAAAGAAAGAAAGAAAGAAAGAAAGAA
>NC_034594.1:146790690-146794553 GCF_900095145.1 Mus pahari
ACACAATGAAAGCAATGCTAAGAGGAAAATTCTTGGAACTGAGTTTCTTCATAAAGAAATTGGAGAGATCTTACACTAGAAACTTAATAGCACATCTGAAATGTCTAGAACATAAAGAAGCAAACACACCCAAAAGGAGTAGAGTGTAGGAAATAATCAAACTCAGGGGAAGTCAGACAATAGAAACAAAGAAAATTATTTTTAAAAAATTCAACAAATCTAAGTGCTGGTTTTTGTTGTTTTGTTTTTTTTTTCTTTGCTTTTTTGAGAAAATCAACAAGATAGATAAACCCTTAGCCAAACTAAAGGCTAAGTATCCAAATTAAGAAAATCAGAAAGTAAATGAGAGACATAACAACACGAACTGAAGAAATTTTAAAAAATCATCCCATCCGACTACAAAAGCTTATACTCAACAAAACTGGAAAAATCTAAAAGAATTTCTTGATTTTTCTAGACAGATAACAGATACCAAAGTTAAATCAGTACCAGATAAACTATCTAAACAGTCCCATAACCCCTAAGGAAATGGAGACAATCATTAAAAGTCTCACAAACAAACAAACAAAAAAGCCCAGGGCCAGATAGTTTTAGTGTGGAGTTCTATCAAACTTTCAAAGAAGACTTAATATCAATACTTCTCAAAGTATTCCACAAAATAGAAACAGAAGGAACACTACCCATTTCATTCTATGAAGTCATAGCATCACTGATACCTAAACCAACCAAAGATGCAATAATGAAAGAGAACATCAGACCAATTTCCCTTATGAATATCAAATCAAAAGTTCTCAATAAAATTCTAGCAAACCGAATCCAAGAACACATCAAAATGATCATTAAGCATGATGAAATAGGCTTCATCCCTGGGATGCAGGGAAGGTTCCATATATAGAGCTCCATCATCTAAATACACTATCTAACAACCTCAAAGAAAAAAAAAATCACATGATCATCTCATTAGATGCCACCAAAGTCTTGGACAAAATACAACACCTCTTAATGTTAAAAGTCTTGGAAAGATCAGGAGCTCAAGGTATATACCTAAACATAATAAAAAGCAATATATAACAAACCAACAACCAACATTAAATAGAATGGGGGAAAACTTGAAGCAATCCCACTAAAATCAGTGACTAGTCAAGGCTGCCCACTCTATTCCCATTTATTCAATATAGTACTCAAAGTTTTAGCTAGTGCAATTAGACAACAAAAGGAGGACAACGGGATGCAAATTAGAAAGGAAGAAGTCAATGTATCACTATCAGAGCATGATATACATAAGCAACCTCCAAAATTCTACCAAAGAACCTACACCTGATAAACAACTTCAGCAAAGTGACAATATAAAAATAACTCAACCAAATCTGTAGCCTTCCTCTACACAAAGGATACATGGGATGAGAAAGAAATTAGGGAAATGACACCCTTCACAAGAGTCACAAATAATATAAAATATTTTGGTGTAACTCTAATCAAGCAATTGAAAGAACTGTATGAAAAGAACTTCAGGTCTCTCAAGGGAAAAAAATGAAGAATGTTGTGGATAGGCCTGGTCTTGTATTTTTGATGTTAATTCTACTTTCCTGGAAGGGGCTGCATATGAGGAGTAAATCACATATACAGGTGCCTTGTGAACCTTCTTCCCACCTTAACGTTTCAAATTAAAGCTAAAGCCAATGATATGGCAGTAGGGGGGAAGGTGGAGCTGAAAAGTTTGGGGGAGAAGGAGAGGGAAGGGACACTGATGGGAAAATGGAAGCGGAAGACAAGATGGAAGGAAGATGGAGCTGAAGCACATTACTTGGAGAAATTGCAAGTCATGTAAGATCTAATAGATAGGAATAGAGTAGTGTAGTGGTAGATCTGCCCAATGTAGGCATGTAGCTTGTATACCAATTAATGTAGTTGTGAATTCATTGACTAGTCCTTTTTAGGTTAAAGATTTACTGCTACAGAAGACCTCAGAAGTTAGAAAGATTTCCCATGCTCATGGATCAATCAACAGCAATCTACAAGTTCAATGCAATTCCAATCAAAATTCCAACTCAATTCTTCACAGAGATAGAAAGAGCAATTCTCAAATTCATCTGGAATAACAGAAATCTCAGGATAGTGAAAACTATTCTCAACAATAAAAGAACTGCTGGGGAAAACACCATCCCTGACCTTAAGCTGTACCACAGAGCAATAGTGATAAAAAGCCGCATAGTATTGGTACAGAGACAGACAGATAGATCAACAGAATAGAATTAAAGACCCAGAAGTCAACCCACACAGTTATGGTCACTTGATCTTTGACAAAAATGCAAAAACCATAGAGTGGAAAAAAGAAAACATTTTCAACAAATGGTGCTGTTTCAACTATCGTTCAGCATGTTGAAGAATCCAAATTGATCCATTTTTTTTCTCCTGTACAAAGCATAAGTTCAAGTAGATCAAGGACCTCCACATAAAACCAGATACTCTGAATCTAATAGAAGAGAAAGTGCCATATCCAATTTTCTGAAGAACTGCCAGACATATTTCCACAGTGAGTGTACCAGCTTGCAATCCTACCAGCAATGGAAGAGTGTTCCTCTTTCTCCACATCCTCTCTAGCATCTGCTGTCACCTGAGTTTTTGATCTTAGCCATTCTGACTGGTGTGAGGTGGAATCTCAGGGCTGTTTTGATTTGCATTTCCCTGATGACTAATAATGTTGAACATTTCTTTAAGTGCTTCTATGCCATCGGTATTCCTTGGTTGAGAATTCTTTGTTTAGCTCTATACCCCATTTTAATAGGGTTATTTGCTTCTCTGGAGTCTAACATCTTGAGTTCTTTATATATATATATTGGATATTAGCCCTCTATCGGATATAGGGTAGGTAAAGATAAGAAGGCAAACCAAAGTATGGATATTTAGGTGTTTCTTAAAAGGGGGAACAAAATATCGATGGGAGGAGATAAAGAGACAAAGTGTGGAGCAAAGACTGAAGGAAAGGCCAACCAGAGACTGCCCCACATGGGGATCCATCCCATATACAGTCACCAAACACAGACACTATTATGGATGTCAACAAGTGCTTCATGACAGGAGCCTGATATAGCTGTCTACTGAGAGGCTCTGCCAGTGCCTGAAAAATACAGAGGTGGATACTCTCAGCCATCCATTGGACTAAGCACAGGGTCCCCAATGGAGGAGCTATAGAAAAGACCCAAGTAGCTGAAGGGGTTTGTAGCCCCATAGAAGGAACAACAATATGAACCAACCATCAACTAAACTCCCAGGGACTAAACCATCAACCAAAGAGTACACATAGAGGGACTCATGGCATATGTAGCAGAGGATGGGCTTGTTGAACATCAATGGGAGGAGAGGCCCTTATTCCCATGAAGGCTCTACATCCAAGTGTAGGAGGATGCTAGGACAGGGAAGCAAGAGTGGGTGAGTTGGTGAGCAGGGGGATGGGGGAATGGGATGGGGGTTTTCTGAGGGGAAACCAGGAAAAGGGATAACATTTGAAATGTAAATAAAGAAAATGTTTAACAACAACTACAACAAAGTAAAGTGCTAATGAGCCTTGAACAAATTAACAAAGGGGAAATTTTCCTAAACAGAACACCAATGGCTCAGGCTCTGAGATCAACAATTGACAAATGGAACCTCATGAAACTGAAAAGCTTCTGTAAGGCAAAGGACACTATCAATAGGATAAAACAGCAACCTGCAGATTGAGTAAAGACATTTACAAACCCTATATCTGGTAGAAGGCTAATATCCAATATATATAAAAAACTCAAGATGTTAGACTCCAGAAAACCAAATTACCCAATTTAAAAATGGGGTACACGAAGATACATTATGCAAAACAGAAGAAA
>NC_034594.1:146794763-146797327 GCF_900095145.1 Mus pahari
GGGCTGCAACCCTGTAGGTGGAACAACAATATGAACTAACCAGTACCCCCTGAGCTTGTGTCTCTAGCTGCATATGTAGCAGAAGATGGCCTAATTGGCTATCACTGGGAATAGAGACCCCTTGGTCTTACAAACTTTATATGACCCAGCACAAGGGAAGGCCTGGGCCAAGTAGTGGGAGTGGGTGGGTAAGGGAGCAGGGGGGAGGGGTTATAGGGAACTTTTGGGATAGCATTTGAAATGTAAATAAAGAAAATAATAATAATAAATAAATAAATAAATAAATAAATTTTAAAAAATAATAAATAAAAAATAAAAATAAAAATGGGGTACAAACCTAAACAGAGAATTCTCAAATGTCTGAAAAGCACCTAAAGAAATGTTCAACATCCTTAGTCATCAGGGAAATGCAAATCAAAACAACCCGGAGATTCCACCTTATACCAACCAGAATGGCTAAGATCAAAAATTCAGGTGACAGCAGATGCTGGAGAGGATGTGGAGAAAGAGGAACACTCTTCCATTGCTGATGGGATTGCAAACTAGAAAGATTACTCTGGAAATCAATCTGGTTGTTCCTCAGAAAATTGAAAATAGTTGTACCTGAAGATCCAGCTATTCCACTCCTGGCCATATACCCAAAAGATGTTCCAACATATAACAAGGTCACATGCTCCACTATGTTCATAGCAGCCTTATTTATAATTGCCAGGATAATGTGGTACATTAACACAATGGGGTACTACTCAGCTATCAAAAACAATGAATTTATGAAATTCTTGGGCAAATGGATGTATCTGGAGGATATCATCCTTAGTGAGACAACCCAATCACAAAAGAAGTCACTAGATATGCACTCACTGAGAAGAGGATATTAGCCCAAAAGTTCAGAATACACATGATACAACTCACAGACCATATAAAGCTTAACAAGAAGGAAGGCCAAAGTGTGGATGCTTCCTAGCCACTTAGAATGGGGAACACATAATCAGTGGAGGTAGAGGGAGGGACCTGGGTTTGAGATGGGAGGCAGAGGAAAAATGTGGGGCAGGGTCAGGTATGGGAGGAGATGGGAGAGAAGCCCAGAGAGCCAGAAGAATGAATAGAAATACACAGGGGTGGAGACACAGTGGGGACCACTAGACAGTCCCAGAGGCCAGGAAACTGAGAGGCTCCCACAACCCAATTGGGATAACATTAGCCGAAATACCCAACAGTGGGGATATAGAACCTGAAGAGACCACATTCAGTAGATAGACATGGCCCCCAGTGGAGGGATGGGGCCACCAACCCATCTCAAAAATTTCTCAGCAAGGGTAACTGTGTGGGTTGGTCTATAACTTTGATATTAGAATTTCTAGTGTTCTTTCTCAACACAGGGCTCTTAATGTAGTGACCTTTGAGAACAGGCGTGACTAATCTTATTTTCCAGGTGCCTCATCTAAAGGGTCATTTCAAATGCCTGTTTAGCTTTAGAAAAATCAATGGATATGATGATTGTCATTCGTGTTATAGTTAATTGGCTCTGAGTGCTTGCTACAGGCTGTGTTACTGTCTAAATGCATGATGCATTTATCCACAGTAACCCTATGTAGTAGGCCCTCCTGCATACCCTTTTACTAGTAGGCATGTGTGTGTGTGTGTGTGTGTTATGTGTATGTCTGTGTGTCTGTGTCTGTGTCTGTGTCTGTGTCTGTGTCTGTGTATGTGTATGTGTATGTGTATGTATATGTATGCATGACTTATCAAAAAGAAGAAAGATCTGGAATCTACAACCAATTCATTTAAAAGTATTTACTGAGGAACTCGTGTCTGTAGCAAGTATGCAGGTTTTATACACTTCATATACACAGGTAAGCATTCTAAACACACTCTATAGTCTGTATAATTTAACTTCCACAATGACCATATGACTGAGAAGTGAAAAGTTGTCCGTATTTAAAAGAAATAGACTGAAATATGGAATTGTGTGGCGTGTAAAGATCATAAAAGTTGCATGTGGCTAATCTAGAATCCGATGCTAAGCAGTCTGACCTGAAAGAGTATGTATATAATATCAGTTTGTGAACTTCTGTGCCTTGAGCTTCTGTTCAAAAAAAATTTAATGAATAAGACAAATGGAGTATCTTGTCTTGTTAGGATTACAGTCTGATAGGAGAGATAAGCAAATGAATGTCATCTCCATTCAGTCTTTTATCTGTTGTCATGGGAACTTGGGTGGAGGAGTAGCGCCAGATCAATGACCTGAAAAAAAACAAAAACAAGAACAAAAAGAACAAAATCCGAAGACAGGTAGGCAGGCTGTATATGGTTTGCAGTACTTTGGTTGTGAATGCCACAGATGTAACCTGGACTAGGTAACAGGAAAAATGATGAAACTAAATGAATGTCCCCTTGTTCATGGAGCCCAGGGACTCACAGTAGGCGAGGTCAGCACTGTGACTCCAACATCGTCACAAGGTGTCTTTTCTCTAATCTCTTTGCTCCTTCATTCCAACTGATGTTCTCCTCTCCTCAAGCATTTTCTCGTCAATGGCAAAAGTAACCTTCGGCATCTCTAGGCC
>NC_034594.1:146861810-146866963 GCF_900095145.1 Mus pahari
ACCAAGGTAAACCTGAACTGATTAAAAGGAACCTGAGCCTCTGGTCAGGAAAGGCTCTGGTGTCCTTGTTCCTGCTGTCACAGGCCCGTCACTATTGGATTGGAGCAGTTGTTGTGTTCCACTCACCAGTGATCCTAAGATCCCTTGGGCTGTCCTCAAGGGACCCTGGGTGTGTCTGCCCACTCCGCGCCCTAGGTGACCCGGTGCTGGTGCACACCAGAAGGGGCTTGTGCCCCTGGTCAGGCTGGTTCTCTGCTTCCCTAGTGCTGTCTGTCTCAGGTCCCATGCATGATTGGATTGGAGCAGAAGTTGTGTTCCACTCTCCAGTGATCCTAAGATCACTTGGTCAGTCCGCTAGGGGCCATACAGGCGTGCACAGAATCCGCACCCTAGGAGACCCAGTGCTGGTGTAGACTGGAAGGGGCTTGTGCCCCTAGTCAAGCCAGTTCTCTGCTTCCCTAGTGCTGTCTCAAGACCCGTGCATAATTGGATTGGAGCAGATGTTGTCTTCCACTCACCAATGATCCCAAGATCGTGTGGGCAGTCGTCTAGGGACCATGGGGATGTCCGCTCACTCTGTGCCCTAGGTGACCTGACGCTGGTGCAGACCGGAAGGGATTTCTGCCTCTGGTCAGGCTGGTTCTATGTTTCCCTAGTGCTGTCTCAGGTCCAGTGCCTATTTGGAGACTCTTAATGGTGGGTGGGTTTTGTTCCTTTATTTGAGCATTCTAAGTGCTCCTTCAGGGGTACAATAGACAATTGGAATTAATTATAATTAAAAATGGAAATGCAGAATGGTAACTTATTAACTAATCATATAAGTAATATATATAATTATGCCTTTATTATGTTGTCAGTGAAAATATGCATGTACTGAAATTTTAATTGTGGTTCTATCCTAGGTCCATAGGCTATCCAGGATCTAGGTTTTAGCCTCTCTGATGTGTCAGGGGTAGGCTTCCTCTCATGACATGGGTCTCAAGATGGAGCAGTCACTGGTTGGTCCATCCCACAATTTCTGGAGCATCTTTACCCCTGCACACCTTGCTGGCAGGATAAATTGTAGGTCAAAAGTTTTGTGGCTGGGTTGATGTCCCAGTCCCTCTACTGGAGGTCTTATATGGTTACAGGAGATGGCCTGTTCAGGCTCTCTATCCCCCATTACTAGGAGTCTTAGTTAGGGTTACTCTCATAGACTCATGAGACTTTCCATTTCACTAGGATTCTAGTTTGTCCCAGAGATGCCCCCAAACAGAACTGGAGAGAGAAAGAGAGAAAGAGGAAGAGAGAGAGAGAGAGAGAGAGAGAGAGAGAGAGAGAGAGAGAGAGAGTCAATGAAATGATTTCTAATGACATCCTGCTATACTAACATCTTGGTGCCTAGCCCAGTTGTCAGCAGAGACCTCACCCAGCAACTGATGGAAACAGGTGCAAAGACCCACAACCAAACATTAGGCAGGGGTTGGGGGATCCTGTGGGTTAGAAAGAATGTAGGAGCCTGAATAATCAAAGACACTTCAAGAAAACCCACAGAATCTGCAAACCTGTGTCTAGAGGGGCTCACAGACAATGAACTACCCAACCAGGGAGCCTGCATGGCACTGACCTAGGCTCTCTGTAGATATGCCACAGTTGTGAAGCTTGGTCTTCTTGTGTGACTCCTAACAGTGGGAGCAGGGGCTGTCTCTGACTCTGTTGCCTGCTTTTGAACACTTTCCTCTTGCTAGGTTGACTTCTTCAGCCTTATTATGAGAGGAGATGCCTAGTCTTCCTGGAACTTGATAAGTCACCGCTGGTGGATATCCATGGAAAGCCTGCCCTTTTCTGAAAAGTAAGGTGAATGGAGTGGGAAGAGGGAGGTGGAGACAGAAGGTACTGGAAGAAAAGGAAGGAGAGGAAACTGGGGTCAGGATGTAAAAATAGATACATAGATAGATAGATAGATAGATAGATAGATAGATAGATAGATAGATAGATAGATAGATAGATAAAATCTAAAACAAAACAAAAATCCGGCAAACCATGCTTATGAGAGACAAGGGCTTAAAGAAATGGCAAGGAGAGTTCCTGAATATTCTGACAATGACTTTTAGTAGTTAAGCATTACTATGTTCCAGTCACATGTTAGATCCTTGGTTTTCTTCCCTCACCAGATCCTTAAGTTTTTTCCTTGAACTTCTACTATCTGTGGTCTTAACAGTCTGGGCTGAGGCAAAGACAAAGCTGCAAGGGATCCCCCTGGGCCAGGCTGTGTTCAGGGTGTTGTGTAGCTTTCTGGGCCCACTTTCCTTCTGCAAACCTAGACCAGTGATTTCCATCCCCAATGGCCCTGTTTGTTCTCATGCACATCATAACACCCTGTGGTGATCTGATATGACATCTACAAATCGGAAAGCTACTAATAGATAGTTACGGTAAGGTTAACGAGGGTCAGGGCTTCCTGTCTTCTCACTTACAGACACCAAAGCACTAAATAAATCTTACATTTTTATGAAATATACAAAATTAAGATATCTGTGGTACAGCCAACCATCAGACTGAGACTGAGGACCCTAGTGAAAGAGCTAGAAGAAGGACTGAAGGAGCTAAAGGGGATTGCAACCTCATATGAAGAACAATATCAATTAACTAGACCACCCAGAGCTCCCAGGACTAAACCATCAACCAAAGAGTATACATGGAGGGAACCATGACTCCAGATACATATGTAGCAGAGGATGGCCTTATCTGACATCAGTGGGAGGGGAAGGAGGCTTGATGCCCCAGCATAGGGGGATGCTAGAGGGGTGAGGTGGGAGTGGGTGAATGGGTAGAGGAGCACCCTCACAGAGGCAAAAGGGAGGAGAGAGAAGGGGGGATAGGATGAGGGGGTTTGTGGATGGGTAACCAGGAGGGGGGATATCATTTGAAATGTAAATGAATAAAATGATTAATAAAAAAAAAGAATAAAAGCAACGATGTTTATGGTAGTAAGATTTTTGTTCCTGTTTTGAAAATGTCTGGGTACTCTTAACTGAAAAATATAAAACTTATTTTGCTCACAGTTGGTGAGGTTTTAGTCAGTTTGCCTTCTTGCCTTTGGGCCTGTGATAAGGCAGAACATCACAGCAAGTGTGCAGACCAGATCTACTTGCCTCATGGTAGCTAGGAAGCAAGGAGAGGGGAAGTGCAGGGAGAGCATCAGCTGCGGGCTGTGTAGCTCTGCGTCACTGCAATAGATGGTTTAAGTAGCTCTCCCATGGAGTGATCTACTTTAGTCCTTCCTAGTGTAGGTGTGCAACCTTCCTCCAAAGCTGGCTCTCCTGCCTTCACAGCTCAGAGACACCACCCAGTAATACTTCTGTTAGTGCAGAGAGTTGAACATCAGTTGGCAGAGATGGAAAGACAAGAATGAAATATTTGACCTAAGAAGATAATCTTTTTTAAAAAAAATTGTAAGCTTCAGATATGTCTGGTATCATTAGCAGAAGATTTGAGTTCTTTCAATGCCTAATGAAAATACAAGTCCCTCCGCCACACAGAGAGAACTTATTCAATCATACAGAGTAGAAAATTGGAAATGCATCACAATGATTTTAGCTTTCATGATGGGATTCAAGCACCCAGACACATTAGAACGCCTGCGTGTGTGAGCATAAGCCCGCAGCTTTACAAACAATAATATCACATGTTGAAATTGCATCTACCATGCACTCCAGCTGCAATAATGGAAAATAAACACTGATCAATGATGCTAGAGGAATGAATTATACTTGTAGATTCCCTGCTAAAGTGATAATAGAAAATTATTCTCCAATAAAGAGAAGATCAAATAATATGAAGTAAAAACTTGTAGAAGAAGAGAAGTACTATGGAAGAGTGCATATGAGCAACAGATTCATCTTCTCTGGATTTCGTGCTGTTACCAGGTTTCACTCCTTTTAGTGTGTCGAGGTTCATTTACTTGTTTCAAATAAGTCACCATCGAAACAACTACTGTTGTATTTGTTATTTTCTATTTATTCATTTTTGTAGGAAGAGATCTCAAAATTACATAAATTCCAGAGTCCTATGGCTGGGTCTACCTCGATGTACTACCCACACAGAGAGATATTTTTAAACCAAAACAACTCAGGATTTTAAAATGAGCAAGTAACAAAATATGAACATTTTATAACGAAGTGGAAGTGTGGTGAGTAATTAAAAACCACACCAGTACCCCCCACCCCCTCAGAATTGTGTCTCTAGTTGTATATATAGCAGAGGATGGCCTAGTCAGCCATCAATGGGAGGAGAAGCCCTTGGTCTTGGGAAGATCATATGTCCCAGTACAGGGGAATGCCAGAGCCAGGAAGCAGAAGTGGGTGGGTTGGGGAGTAGGGTGGGGGAAGGCTATAGGGGACTTTCGGGATAGCATTTGAAATGTAAATAAAGAAAATATCAAATAAAAAATGAAATGTAAAAAACAAAAACAAAAAAACTCAGTCTACCATGAGCGAGGCACATGTGTGCTGACCCTTGTAGATGCTGCTGATCTTGTTCTCTGAAACCTGAAGATGGAAGGATACAGTTCCAAGAAAGGGAACTAGTGCTTCTCCTTCAATACCCATGGCAGCTTCTCTTCCATAAAATCAGGGATATATGAGAAAATGTAAAAACTGCTTTTGCATTTATTTGCCAAAGACAAGATAATTATAAAATTCAAAATGATGTCCAGAAGCAGGGCAGTTCTTAGCATGGAGGCTGCCCTGGTACCTTGGGTGTTCGGCTGCTTACGCTTTCCACACATCTTCCTTAAACTTGTTACTGAGACAAGCAGTCACCAGTACACACACATGCACACACACACACACACACACACACACACACACATGCACACACACACTCCCCAAGGCTTTCTACAGATCTTCTTTCCTTCTTTATTTTTTTGTTACTGCTTGAGTGCATGTGTGTGTGTGTGCATGTGTGTGTGTAGTGTGATATATATATATATATATATATATATATATATATATATGTTTTTGTGGTGTATATGATATGTGTGATATGTATATGACATGTCAGTGTATCATATGTAGTGTGTATATAATCTGTGTGGTGTGTTGGTGCATGGTAGTGCTTGAGGTGGTAGCATTGAGTAGAAGTGGTACATGTATCTCCCAGGAATTCCATAG
>NC_034594.1:146868788-146887818 GCF_900095145.1 Mus pahari
GTTTGGTGGCTGATTATGGGATGGACCCCAGGTGAACCTCTAGGAGAATCACCATGCCTGACCTCAAGCTGTTTGTATCTTAAAGTTTGGTAGCTTAAAAATCAATCATGTCTACCCTAGGTGCTATAACACAGAGTTGACATAAACATAAAGTATGCCCAATTTTTACTTCAGCTCAGGAAAAATACAGTGAACCTCTGACTGGTTTCTTTTTTCTTTGTTTGTATATTTTATAAATTAGTACCCAAGAATTGTAACACTGGTCAGGAATGTTATTCTCAGTCTATTGAGTTTTCATTTGCACCCAGAAAAGAACCACATATTTCTATTTATTTATTTATTTATTTATTTATTTATTTAACATTTGGCTTTCATTAATGTCAATCAACTGGTATATCTGGTATGACTTATTTATAAACAGTCTATAGTATATCACTTCCATTCTATTAAGCTTCATTATCCAATTATGGTTACCTTTAAGTTTGAATAACCATATTTTTTTGTGTTGTTAAGACATCAGATGTGAGATACATGTTTTCCAGCCTGTCTCCATTTGAGTATTATCTCTGGGAAAATTTCCACTTGGTTCTCCATTTCTAGTTAGAGAGAAATTAATCCTCAAAAAAGAGGGAGGGAAAGGATCATAGATGACATGATTTCTTAAAGTCCCATTTTTCTTTTCCTGGAGTAATAATCTCTAGCTGTGCCCAAGCCAGAGCTTGTATAATCCCCCATCTTTCTCTCTTTCTGAGTGGCATTTACTGTGAGTGCCAGGAGTTTCCATTTATTTCTTTCAGATTTATTTTTTCTTGAACCAAAAGTAGGTAACCATTCAGGTCAAGACAAGAAGTGAAAAATATCAAGGCCACTGACTTCAGTGCAAAAACACATCAGNTAGCTAGCACCCACTTGACTGTTCTTTCTTGAGCAGACTCCTGTTTAAGGTGCCAGCAGGAAGACAAGGCAGATGCCCTCTGTGCCCCAAAAGATCTAATGATTATGAGGGTTTGACAAGGTTGTTCTGTGGTTAAGACTGTTTATGGCTCTTGCAGAGAACTGGAATTCAGTTCACAGTACAAATACAAACCTTTAAATAAAAAAGAATTTGTAGGATAAACGCGATTAGAATACCACCACAGCAACTATATGGCATGGCTATGCATTGGTAAGCTATCCCTTAGAGTAAGGACAGTTATGTGTAAAACAAGAAGTGCACAAACTAGATCAATGATTCCCTGTTTGGGTGATGAGCTCTGGTAATCTAAGGGGGGTTTAAGTATGTATGGCAAATCCTCAGTCACTCAGTCTTGACATGTTAATTGATTTAAAAAAAAAAAAAAGACACTTGTCTCTGTCTGGTTATGCATGTGTACTCTCCTGCCAAATTGCCTGAGTTCAAATCCTAAAGTATTTAGTTTGCCATTGTCTTTCAACACGTCCTTCAGCAAACTGCCTATCATCTCTATGATGTAATTTCCTCTTTACTAACCACATAGAATTGGCAAAAGGGACAAAGATGGTTTGATGTACTGCATACTTAGTCCTGTCTGTGATCGTTAGAGACAGTGTCCTATTTATGAGTTACATACACTGCAAGGAGACAGGTAAATTACCTTTTCAGCATTTTGTATCTTATATTATTGGACCGTGGGTTTATAAAACATAGAATAAGGCAGCCTATTGGCCTTTCTGTTTTCCTGATTTTGGAAGGAACAGGCTAATCTCTGCCACTTCTCTTTCTGACATATTACAGGACAATAAAGTTCCAGTTAAAATTTTTAAATTTTCAAAAGAGAAATATAGGTCAATACCTATAATGAATAACATATTCTCAACAAAATACTTACAAAGAACGAGCTGAATAGATGTCTCAGAGGTTAAGAATACTTGCTCTCATAGAGTACCTTGGTTTAGTACCTAGAACTCACAGGTGTCTCACCACCATCTCAACTTCAATGCTAAGGAATCTGATGTTCTCTTCTGACCCTGACAGGCACCAAACATGCAGCAGTGACTATATTCATATGCAGGCAAAAGACTCATACACATAAAATAAGTAAATCATTTAAAACTATTTAAAATCGTTATAAACAAAATACAAATATATATTAGAAAGATTACACTCCACAATCAAAATTGCTTTATTCAAGATATATGGAGATGGTTCAACATATTTAGTTTATTAGTATAATAATACCAAATAGGCTTAAAGAAGGAAATAATATTATATTAATATATGCAGAAAGGGTCATCAAAAAGATACAGTATATCCTTGTAATAGAAGGCATGGCTGAAGGAGACACATTTCGCTATAAAGAAAGGCTATATGTGAAAAACACATAGCCAACATCATAAATAGACAAAAACTTGAAGTACTCCTATAAAAATGAGGAACAAGACAGGACTGTTCATGGTCCATAATCCTTTTTTTTTTTTTTTTTTTTTTTTTTTTTTTTTTTTTTTTTTTGGTTTTTCGAGACAGGGTTTCTCTGTATAGCTCTGGCTGTCCTGGTACTCACNGCTCTGGCTGTCCTGGTACTCACTTGGTAGACCAGGCTGGCCTCGAACTCAGAAATCCGCCTGCCTCTGCCTCCCGAGTGCTGGGATTAAAGGCCTTCACCACCAGGCCCGGTTTAATACAATGCTTCAAACTGTATGCAGAGAAATATCATGAGATAAATTAACAAGATACAAACTGGAAAAGAAGATCTCAAATTACCTATAACAGAAAAAATGGAATTACATAATAGAAAATTTCTAAATGTGATCATTTTCATCAAAGTGTCAAGATATGATATCGCCTTATCAAAATCAGTAGCTTTTCTACAAAACAAAAACAAAAATGCTGAGAAAGAGATCATAGAAACATTGCCATTCACAGCAGTCTCTAAAACATTCCAAAATGATAGTTGTACAATGAAAGCATTAAACCTCTAAATAGAGAAATTGAGATAAATACTAAAAGATGGAAAGAACTTTCTATTAATGATTATGCATTAATAGAATTAATATTGAAAAAATCACCATCCTTCCAAAGCAATTTATAGATTCAATGAAATCCCAATCATATTATATGTGACATTATTTATATAATCTGTAAAAAAAAAAAAAAAAGTAAAATTCTTATAGAAGAACAAAAGTCCCAAGATAGCTTCAACAATTCTGAGCAACACAGTAGTCCTGAAAGGAATAGAATACCAGATTTCAAGCTAAATTAGAGAGCAGTAGTAATAAAAATATCATGATACAGGCATAAAATGGGCATTTTGGTCAATGAAAGGAAATAGAGTACTCAAATATTATAGCATGTAATATGTCTAGTATTTGAAGAAGAGGATAAAATTACCACTGAATAAGAAATAACATCTTCAACAAATAGTGCAAGGAAAACTGGAAGTCCACAGTGGAAAAGTGAAGTAGGACCCATATCTGTTCCCCAAACAAGAGTGAACTCCAAATAAATCAAACATCTCTAAATGAAACCTGGACATTGAATCTGAAGAAAACATGGCCAGTACCTACAAAGTATAGGACTAGAAGGTGGCTTCTAAATAGGACCAAATTTGCTCAAAAAATAAAGTTAGAATTTAGCAAACAGGCCACAAACTTTCTGTAAAGCAAAGGAAACTATGTATTTAGTAAAGAGAAAGCCCACAGAGTGGGAGATAATCTTTGTCAGCTAAACATCTAGTAGACTATTAATATTCAGGATATAAGAACGAAACACAATAAATCAAGAAAGCAATTAAGGGGGGTAGTTATCTGAAAAAAAAAGCTCTCAAAATGAGAAATAATAATGGCTAGGAAATTTATTTAAATGTGTTCAGCATCCTTAGCAATCTTGCAAACTCAAATTAAAAATGCCTAGCAATTTCATCTTGCTCCAGTCAAAATGGCAAATAGCTCTATAACCTTGGATGATTATTGGCAGTCTGGTATTGCCTACTAGTAAAAGGGTATGCAGGAGGGCCTACTACATAGGGATCCTGTGGATAAATGCATCATGCATTTAGACAGTTACACAGCCTGTAGCAAGCCCTCAGAGCCAATTAGCTATAACACTAATGACAATCATCACGTCCCTTGATTTTCAAAAGCTAAACAGGCATTTGACAACAAATGCTGATGAGGATGCTGGGCAAGGTCACCACTCATTCACTGTTTATGGCACTAACCTGATACAGCTACTGTGGGAACCAGTGTGAATTCGCAAAAAGCAAAAAGTAGATCTACCATGTGACCAAATTCCATGACTACTTCCCTATTCCCAAAGAACTCAACATCCTAAACAGAGATAGCTCAGCCATGCTCATTGCTAGTCAATTCACAATTCAAGAGAAAGAAGGTTAGATATCCTTCAACTGATAAACAGATGATTAAAATGTGTACATATACTTTTGTTTACATTGGCCATCCACATAGTCATTTAGAATTCTCATGTAACTAATGAAAGTTAATGCTGAATGTCCTTTCAAGGACTGACATTCTGTCCCTGTTTTTAAAGTCTTGCCATAAAGTTTGGTTTAAGCCAGTATCTTCACCAATGAAAGTGAACTAACTGCTCATTAGTATTCTCAACTTTATTTAGGCTTCCTGCCAAAACAAAATTTAGCCAGCAGCAGAAAAAAGTCTTTTAGGCATGAAGAATTCTGTATACCTCAAACCCCCAAGGATTTGCAGAAATGTTTCAAAGGTCACATGTTACACAAAGCCCTATAACTAATGAGAACAAATTATAAAGTTAAGGAAGAAAGTTTTCTTCCTTCTTTGATAAAAGACAACAGGGACCTCTAGGGCTCTCCTAACCTGAACCACAAAAACCTCAACAGGTAGGGAATGTCAAACTTTGATAATAATCATAAAATATCACAGACTGGCAGAAACCAAGGCTCAACCCACTGTCATTTAGTGGGTGATGATGAATGGGCCCAACATGCTTAAAATTTTAGCTTTAAATCACACAAATTTTGAGCCATGGATAGATTAAAGGAGCACAAACTAGGAAAAGCATGTTCTTGCTGACTGCACAAACCGAAATAGGAAAGGTCTAGTCACTTTCATTTAGGTTGCTAAACAATCAGTAATAAAAGTAAGAGTCTGAACTTCAGGTCAGTCAGTAATTTATATAAATCAATTTACATTTCATTTAAGTGGAGAAGGGCACATGCTTCTACAAACACCATGAAGAGTATCTTTCAGAATTTACCAGTAGCAGTGACATCCTTTGTAACTTAATGAAGCAACAAGGTAAGAAAAGTTCCACATCCTGTGACTACTCTCTTTTATCAAAAAAGAATTGTCTTCACTCACTCTCCATTTCTCTTTAAAGTTGGAAAATGTTTATGGCTCTTTTGTGAAAATGATAATCCAAATAAAATTGGGCACAAGAGAATTGAAAATGAATTGGAATCCAATAGCCTCACCCTAATTCTACAGCTAAAACAGAGGGAGAGTCTAAAATCCAAACTACAGTGTGATGCTTCATCCACCAAAATTCCAGCACAAAGTTATGAGGAGATAAGGAAAGGCCCATTGTGAATGTATACTGGTTCTTGTTTACATCGCAGAATATTCCGACATGCTTCTTTTCCTATTTTTTCTTATTTTTTAATTTTTAAGATTTAATTTTTTATTTTAATTTTATTTATATGCTGTGAGAGAGAGAGAGAGAGAGAGAGAGAGAGAGTGTGTGTGTGTGTGTGTGTGTGTGTGTGTGTGTGTTGATTCCATGAGTATGAGAATATGGCTCACCAAAAATATCCAAAAGGCATCAGATCATATCCCCTGGAGCAATAGTTACAGACATTTGCAATATGTGACATGAATGATAGGAACAGGAACAGAACTGTGGAAGAGCAGCAAATGTTCACACGCACTGAGCAATCTCTCAAGCGATGGTTTAATAAAAAGACAGGATTTCACACATTAGTGCTTTCTTCTATACATCCTATCACTGGCAGACACTGTTGAGCCTAGGCTGGCTGTGAACTCACACAACCCTCCTGCATCACTTTCCTGAGGGCTATGACTACAGACACTTGTTCAACTGTGTTCTGGTTTTCTTAAATTGTCACCTTGAAAGTCACCTTGAGGAGTGGAGGCATAATGATCATGGTCACATTCTAGAAGGGGAAAACTATGGGGAGTAGAAAGAATGGTGAGGAAACAGTGTGATTCCAGTTACAAATATGCCACTTCCTAGATATAATTACTTCAAAAGTAAGTTAATCTCAGCTGTCCTACATGGATTACAGATGTCTTATGCTCCTCATATTTATGCAGTGAAGTGAAAACTGGATAAACACTTAAAACAATTTGGGAAAACATTTACTCCATAAATGCTAGTTATCAAATATGTTGAAATGTGAGACTGAATTTATCAATTATATAGACAAGCATCATGTTGTGGGAAGAAGTTGGGGAATTGAGAATAATAGATGAAGAATTACTGAAGAATTCACATGGAGACTTCACAGCATTTGTCTTTGGGTGACAAGCTTGCCATTTAAAAATAGACATGATATCAGTTGCCTCCTGTTTTTAACTTATATACAGACTTTCCTTATTAGTCTTAGACCTTTAGGTAATTCCTCTGACCCCTAAGAATCCTGGGGCATCCTAGTGTCCATCCATCTCTCCACTTAGAGTCACCAAAAAGAAGTGTGTGTGTGTGTGTGTGTGTGTGTGTGTGTGTGTGTGTGTGTATTTACTTTAATGACTTAAACCTTGATTCCTTCCTCAAGAAGGAACAATGATTTCAGATTTCTTCAGTCATTTCATCATTATCCAAGCCTAGTCCCAAAATTACTAGAAAATCAAGTTTCTGTCTTTACTGAACAGACATAATATAGGAATGGCTATGATAGACTACATCTGTGGTTTTTTTTTCAGTGTTCTGGTTGGTTTTTGTTTAACTTGACACAGATCTACATGTATCTGGGAAGAGAGAATATTGATTGAGAGAAATGTCTCTGTAAGACAGACCTGTAGGGAAATATGTTAGATATTTTCTTTTTTTTAAGTTGTTAATTAACATCACAAAAGCTGCCCCTCCCAGTTCCCCCTCCAATAGGCCCTCCTTTATTTCCCCCACTTATCCTCAGAGAGGTGGGCTCCTCTGCCCACCACCCTGACCTCCACCCAGACACATCAAATGTCTATCACATTCTCTACCCCTGAGGCCAGACAAGGCAGCCATAGAAACTGAGCTCTGCATCTGTTTCATATGTGGTAGGGGCCTCGTTCCAGCCCATGTATGTTCATTTGTTGCTGGCTTAGTCTCTGAGGGCTCCCAGGGGTGCAGATTAGTTCCCTTGGTTGGTCTTCTCGTGGGGTTTCCATCCCCTCAGAGCCTTCAATCCAACCCCCAACCCTTTCCTAAATGTTTCTAACCTCTGTCTAATGTTGGGCTGTAGGTATCTACATCAGTTTCAATCAGCTGCTCAGTAGAGCCTCTCAAAGAGCACCTATGGTAGGCTACTTTCTGAAAACATAACAGAGATTCATTAATAGCATCAGGGATTGGTGCTTGCCCATGGGATAAGTTTCAAATTGGACTGGCTATTGGTTGGCCATTCCATTGTTATTTCTGCACTTCTGTTAAACAGGACAAATTTTGGGTAGGAAGTATAGTCTGTGATTCAGTGTCCTCATCCCTATACAAGGAGTCTTGCTAACCTTCAGGATGTGACCTCTTCGTGTTCCATGTGCCCACTGTTAGGCATCTCAGCTCCTGCCTTGACTCATGGAAGCCTACCCCATCACACTTCTCTAGGATGTCCTAGATATTCCTCCCAGAAGTTGCAGATTTCCATTCATTTTCCTGGCCCTCTTGGGGTCTCTCCTGCCTCTCCCCACATCAGATCCAGCTCTCCCCATTCCCATCCTCTTCTCTGAGCCCAAGAATAAAACTAACAGATGTTATAACAAAATGGATTTAATGGATATCCACAGAACCTTTCACACAAAAACAAAAGTTTTATTGTTTAGTGAGAGTGGAGTGTTGATGTCCCCCACAACTGTTGTGTGGTGTTCAATATGTGGTGTGAGCTTTAGTAAACTTAGACGAACTTGGTTGGCCTTGTATTTGGGGCATAGATATTTAGGATTGAGATACCATTGTGATGGATCAACAACTCAAGGGAGGTCAACCATACATAGCATTAGGGATTTTTATTGATAGTCAACCTTTGTAAGACAAAAATAAATGAACTTTCTGGTGACATAATAAGTCACAATTAAGACATTATTGAAGAGATACATGAATGCATACCTAGGAAATCATGTCCTCTACATACATGGATTAGCTTTGCTAAACTGAATGAAAAATTGAGCATAACATTATGCTGTGTTATATTCATACTATGCATTTTATTTAATTATATTAAAGAATAAGGAGAATCATAGATTCATTTGTTCTTTTGCATTTCAGGAACCCAGGAAATGATGATCAACCAAACAATCCTGAAGGAATTCATTCTCATAGGCTTCTCAGCTTACCCACTTGTACAGACCGCCCTCTTTGTGGTCTTCCTTTGCCTGTATATGGTCACTCTTGCAGGCAACCTGGCCATCATGGGTTTGACTTGGGTGGACAGGTCTCTCCACACTCCTATGTACTTCTTTCTCAGTGCACTCTCCTTCTCTGAGACCTGCTACACTCTGACTATCATCCCCAAGATGCTGGTGGATCTGATAGACAAGGACAACCGCATTTCAGTCACAGGCTGTGGCTTGCAGATGTGTTTCTTCCTGGGCCTTGGAGGAACAAATTGTATCCTTCTCACTTTGATGGGATACGACCGATTTCTGGCCATCTGCAACCCCCTCAGATATCCTCTTCTAATGACCAATGTTGCATGTGGACAACTTGTGGCCTCTGCTTGGGTTGGAGGCTTCTTTATTTCTCTCATTGAGACAACACTGATATTCAGGGTGTCTTTCTGCATACCAAACCTCATCAGACACTTCTTCTGCCATATGAGGGCAGTTCTGAGGCTGTCCTGCACAGACAGTAACTTCACAGAATTTGTTGTAACACTGATGTCAGTGTCTGGTTTGCTGGGTACATTCTTGCTCATCCTCCTGACTTACGTGTTCATCCTTTCTTCTGTCCTCAAGATCCCTTCAGCTGAGGGTAAACAAAAGGCATTTTCCACCTGTGCCTCACACCTCACTGTGGTCCTCATCCACTTTGGTTTTGCATCTGTTGTTTATATGAAGCCAGAAAACTCCGGAGGAGATGACACACTCATAGCAGTTCCGTATACTGTCATTACGCCATTCCTCAGCCCAATCATATTCACACTCAGGAATAAGGATATGAAGAATGCTTTCAGAAAGATCATGAGAAAGACAGTAGTCATGAAAAAATAATCTTCAGTTGTAATTGTTAGTATATTATTTCTTTATTAGTCAGAACTGGAGAATTGGTTACATCACCTCTGTAGAATGGCTTGGATATAGGAACAAGCAACTGGGGTTTCATGAAGCTTCTTCGGGTATTTTCTAGGTTTGCTCAGGAAGTTATTCAAATACTTCATTCCCCTTTCTTCTGGTGATTTGGAGATTCTGCCAATTAATTTCTGCATCTCCTGCATAATTCACAAGTGAGGAACTAAATAAAGCAACATGATAAGCAGCAATACGACATTCCATGAACAGGTGTCATTGAAAATCAATATGGCAATTTCTCAGAAAACTGACATTCTACTTTTCTTAAGACCCAGATATACCACTCATGAGCATACACCCAAAAGATGTCCCAACCTACCACAAGGACACTTGTTCAACCTTGTTCTAGCAGCTTTATTCATAATAGCCAGAAACGGGAAACAATATAGGTGTCCCTCAACCGAAAAATTAATAAAGAAAATTTGATATGTTTTCACAGTGGAGTATTACTCAGCTATTAAAATCAATGACATGAAATTTGCTGACAAATGGTTGAAAGTAGGAAAAAACATCCCAAGTGAGATAAACCAGACTCAGAAAGACAAACACGGTATGTGTTCACTTATAAGTAAATATTAGCCATAAAGTAAAGGATAGCCATGCTATCGTCCACAAACCAAAAGAAGCTGAGTAAAAAGGATGGGATTTGCTGGGAAGGGATGTAGATAGGAACAGGAGAGATCAATGTTGGGAAGGAGATAAGGGGAGAGTATTAAGAGACACAACTGGAATGGACCAAGGTATCTCAGGGACAAGCTAGAAACCTGGGGCAATAGAAACTCCTAGAAATCTGTGAGGGTAACCCTAAGACTCCCGAAAATGAGGAATGTGGAGGCAAAATAAGTTAGTACTCAACTGTGGAGGACAATCAATCCTGACCCCCAAAATTATGATGAGTGTCTATTAGAGTATACTTGTGACAGTGACTTGGCTTTGGAATTTTATTACCTGAGAGGTATGGAAATATTCTAGATCTGCTGGCTCTCTTTTATTCATAATTAGCCATCACCAAGGAAAGAAATTGTCTTTGGGATAGCCCTGCCTACTTCCCTACTCATTATTTCCTTTTGACATTGAAGAGAGTCTACAATTCTCTAGTCTATACATTGATAACACAAATGTGATAGGAAACACTCAGTTTCGTGACAACATCAGAAATAGGTGAATAAGATGTGGAATCCAATAGCTGGAGCTGGAGTTATAGGCACTTGTGAACTGCTTCATATGGGTGCTGGGAACTGAGTAGGGGTCCTTAATTGCTGAGTCATCTTTCCTGCTCTAAAAACAGTAAACCACTATACTATACTTTAACCAATGCTGACCTAGTACTTACTGTTCAGTCTAGGCAGGCCCTGAATACATGCAACCCTTCTGCTTCAGCCTTCTAGTGCTATAATTACAGGATGACAGGCTTGTGCTACCACACCTGTGTTTGCATTTCAAAATGCTTCTTTTATTAATGACAACTTTGGAAATAACAGCCATCTCATGGTTGTGTTGGAGGTCTATACATGTTTAATGAAATATGACATTTACTTATACATTCATAATATATTACAGAAAAATCATGAATTTCCTCTAAATATACCAAGACTAATTTAACATCCTTTTTGCTAGTGTTTTCTTACTTCATTTAATGAAGTAAGTTTATCTCATTTTAAATACCTAGAAATAGCTTCCTTACAGAGTTGCTACATAAAGAGTCAGAGAATTTTAGGGTACTGTGTGTAGTGTTCTACTGACTCTCATCTATATATATTTGAATGAGAGAGATAACTGAAGAGCCTTTTAAGGATCTAAGTAATAAGAGAAGTAAATGTTATAACACAGAGGAAGCAGATATTAAGACTTCAAAAATCTACAACATTTACAGATACTAAAGAGGCTCATGCCTATCCTCTGTTACATATATTCTTCTGTAAAATATACATAATATATAAACTATATGTTCATGGATATATAATATATGTGATATATATATGAGAGAGGGGGGAGGGAGAGAGCAGAAACCTACCTTCTAACTGAGAAATAATCATTCACAGATGAGAAGGTACTGAGACAACATAAGCAAGGGAAAATGGATGAGAAAAGAAGGGAATTAGCGAATGTTGTTTATGCATGACATGGAACAAATGACTGAAGCAGATGTAAAAAGACAGAAGAGTCAAAAAAACAAAAATGGTGGAATCCATGGGGTCCTATATTATCTCAGGAACCACTTATATGTTTACATTCTTTTTCTTTGCCTCTTCTGACAATGGCAAGACTCGCCATAAGCTAATTTAGTCTTATTTAAATCTAAGCACTGTGGAAATTCTGTTACTATACCTGTTCAAAATTCACAGTAGTGAAAAAGCAGACATTGTATATAGATTTTTTTTCTGATTCTTAACTTGTCCAGACAATGCTTATTGGGGATTCCTGTCTTCTTGAATTCTTCTGCAGTGTCACCTTGAGAAACACAGAAAATAATTTATCATAGTCCCATTATTGAAAGAAAAAATCACTGGGGAGTGGAAAAACTGGGAGTTAGAGACAAAACAGTGTGATTCCAGTTACAAATATGCCACTTTCTAGATATAATTATTTCTAAAGTAAGTTAATCTCAGCTGTCTTATGCTCTTCATATTTATGCAGTGAAGTGAAAAATCAATAAACATTTGAAAGAATTTGGGGAAATGTAGACTCCATAAATACTACTTGTCAAATGCTTCGACTTGTGAGACAGGAAACGTAACTTTGTATAATATAAAATTGAATATATTAATTATAAAGACAGGCATCATATTGTGGTAGTAGGGAGGATGAGATTAAATAGATCATAGTTACTGAAAATTTAACACGGTGATTTTGCATCCTTTGTCTCTTTCTTAATGATGATCTGAGCATTCAGAAAATGAGCATGATCTCATGAATGCCTGTATTAGATGTCAATATCACCTAATGTTCTTGTCATTACTGACTATGAGAACACTGGGGTACTTTTCAATACTTTTTGGAAATTGCATATATGCATGCAATAGAGTATAGTGGTTTCTATCCCCCATTTCTATCTTCCAACTCCCCACACATAGATTCCAAGACTCTCTCCCATCTTCCTTTCTTGATAGTCCACTAAATCCAGTTAGAGCTCCCATATTGCATGGGTATGCCCACTGGAGCATGGAAAATATACCAGTGGCCAAATATTTAATAAAGAAGGAATTTTCCCTTTTCCAGAAACTATTTAATGACAATGGATAGTCAGAATGTAGTCATGTCTAGTGATCTATATGTGCTGGGATGTGAACTGCATTGATCTAGTGCAGGTGTGAGACAATGATTGTGATCACCATATAGTGTCCATAATGCAGAACTTTAAAACATTCTTCTCATCATTCAGTTCCTGCATTCTTTCTGCCTCCTCTTCTGTGATACATCTAGAGTCTTGATAGTGGGGTGACAGAAGTATATAAATCCCATTTAGGGCTGAGCTATTATGAAATAACTATTTTCAAATTGATTGCTGGGGTATTTTACCTTCCATGCTTGCCACCTCTCAGAGTATTGAAACCAAAGCAAGTTGTAAAATATTTCTTTAATAATTTAGGATCTAGATGTCTTCTTCAATAAGAAAAATGCTTTGGGTTTCTCTGGCATTTGTAAGCAATTGCTCATGTGTAGTTTTCAAATTACTTATTAATCAGTATCTGTCTTTACTTTGTGAATATTTACAGGCAAATTTTTATTGAAATGTCTGTGTTAGAGCTAACTCTGTCTCTTTATCCTTTATCCTTCAGCATGTTATTTTATTTTATATTATGATTTTTATGTTTATGTGTAAGCATGAGTTTTCACATATATGTATGGGCGGGCACGAGTGGATGTGCACATGACTGGACACACACATGAAAGCCCAAAGCTGACATTAAGTGCCTTCCTCAATCCTCTAGTCCATTGACTGAGGCAGCCTCTGCTGAGGTGAGATATTGCCAGTTCCAAATAGCCTAGCTAGACAATTGCCCCAGCAATTCCTTCTCTGCATCTTCAGGGCTGGGATGCAGGCTTGCCCAGCTTTTATTTTGGCACTACACTTTGAACTCCAGTCCTTGTGCTTGTTCAGCGAATGTACTACCAACTGAGAAATTCCCTCTGTCTACAAACTTACTCAGTATATTTCAGTGTAGGGGGGTCTTATTAAAATGAAGCTTAGCTAATGTATCTGAAGCTCTTTCAACCGAATACCAGTTGGGGTATTTCACCAATATTAAATTACCAACTAACAAAATGTTTTAAATAGGCCAGAATGATTCCTCTGGACATAATCATATCATTAGTATTGAGTTCCTGAAGAAATGAATAAATGCGTAATTAGGAAATTGGATCATCTACATACTTAGCTACGTTTTGCTAAACTGAATAGAAAATTGATTGTGTCTTATAGTCTTATGATCCATTGTATTCACACCATTCATTTCATTTGAATATATTAAAGAGTAAGAAAGATTGAAGATGTATTAGTTCTTTTTTTTTTTTTCACATTTCAAGAACCCAGGCAATGACAATCAGCACACAATCCTGATCAAATTCATCCTCATAGGCTTCTCAGTTTACCCACATGTACAGACCTTCCTCTTCTTTGGTCTTCTTTTGCCTACATGCAATCATTCTTGCAGACAACCTGGCCATTATGGGTTTGACTTGGGTGAACAGATCTCTCCACACACTTATTTACTTCGTCCTCAGTGCATTATCTTTCTCTGAGAGTTGCTACACCCTGACTATCATCCCCAAAATGCTGGTGAATCTGGTGGACAAGGATAGTCACATTTCCATCACAAGCTGTGGCTTGCAAATATGTTTCTTCCTGGGCCTTGGTGGAACACGCTGTATCCTTCTCACCTTCATGGGGTATGACTGCTTCCTGGCCATCTGCAACACCCTTAGATATCTTCTCTCTCTCTCTCTCTCTCTCTCTCTCTCTCTCTCTCTCTCTCTCTCTCTCTCTATCTGTCTGTCTCTCTCTCTCTCCATATTTTGAAGAAAAGCACAACATTTTGGTTTTATTATAGAGGTTAAACTTGTATTAACCATGTTTTGAAGTCACGAAAATCTGAGTTTACTCTCTTAATTTGTCTTTTTTATTAATCCAATCGTTTTCTTAGAAGCAAAAGATACTCACTTGACATTTTATTTTAAGAATTACAGACCAAGCTAAGTGCTGCTGGGTTGAGCACTGACGTCACCTTTTCCCCTGCCGTTCATTAACGGTGCTAATGAAATATCAGATATTCCCTTCTGATGACCAATGTGGCGTGTGGACATCCTGTGGCCTCTGCTTTAGTCAGAGACTTCGAGATCTATTTTTATACAACTTGCACTAGTATCCATAGTGTCTTTCTGTATACTTAACCTCATCAGACACTTCTTCTGCCATATGGAGGCAGTTACTGCCCTGCATAGACAGTAACTTCTCAGAATTCAGTGTATCACTAATAGTGATGCTGGACCTGATAAGTACATTGTTACTCATCTTCTTGACTGATGTCAGTGTCTGGTTTATTGAGTGCTTTCTTGCTCAGACTCTTGACTTATGTGTTTGTCCTTTCCTGTGTCCTCAAAATTCCTCCAGATGAGAATAACCAAAAGGGATTTTCCACCTGTGCCTTGCACCTCACTGTGGTCATCATCCACATTGGTTTTGCATCTGTTCTTTATGTGAAGCCAGAAGCCTCCAGGGCAGATGACAGCTCATAGCAATTTCATATATTATGATTATCCCATTCCTTAGTCCCATCATATTCAACCTCAGAAATAAGGATATAAAAAATGTTCTTAGAGAAATCATGAAAAAGACAGTCACCTTAAAAAATAATGTTGGGATATTTCTGCTGGTCTAATAAACTTTAATTTCCCATAGGAGTCAATGGAGCATTTACCCCGTGACCTCTGTGGAAAGGTGGGATCCATGAGCACATGACTGATATTTTTACCTATCTGTCCTAGACATTTTCCAGACTTGGTCAGGGAATTATCCAATTTCTCTTCTTTCAACTACCACGAGAAGAAAAACCCTCCTGATATGAAGATTCTGCCAACTTTGGGGCATCCTGTATGGCTCATAAGGAATGAAAGAGCAGAAGGGAGAACTTCAGTGTGACCTCTGGGCTGAGATAGATTTTTAGTATCTAAAGACACAAATGTTAAATATTTCTGGACAGTTTTCAGCATACCAAGTTGGACTTAGCTATTTCAAACAAGAAATACATATTGAAAAACCAGCACCTATTTGTTTGTGAAAATTTGCGTATACACATACACACACACACACACACACACACACACACACACACACACATATATATATATATATATATATATATATATATATATATATATATATATATATACACACACACACACGAAAGACAATTTCTAAAATATTGACATCATTCAATGGTTACTAATATTTTTCTTGGAGTTTAACTTTATTTTACTAATTCTTTTAGAATTTCCAGTTCACTACAGTGTATTTTGATCACACTGCGATTTTTTAATAGTGACATACCTAATACTGTTGCCTCACAAGGAGTTCTACCTTTGGAGAATAGAGGAAACCATTCAACACCTCTCATGTAAATAAACCAGATATTAATATTTACACAGTTTATGATTTGAAGAAATTTGAACATATGTAAGGAAAACTTTTGTAGTCTCTGTAGTAACAGTATTGAAAAGCAAATGTTAATGGGTAATGTATGAAATTAAGATGTTTGACCAAGAGGTAGGAGTGGGTGAGTGAGTGGAGGAGCACCCTCATAGAAGCAAATGGGAAAAAGGAGATAGTGGATGAGGTAGGGAGGTTGTGAATGGGTAACAGGGAAAGGATATATCACTTGAAATGTAAATGAATAAAATGATTAATAAAAAGTATATTTGACCAAAATGCACTTAACAATAATTTTAACAAAGTAAGTAAACTGTAATATAGGAAACAGGAGGAAAATAACATCCAATTTTTTAAAAATCCACCATAAAAACAGAAACATTGTGCAATTGACATGACAAGAAGAATAGTAACAGATCTTACTAAAACTCAAACAGGAAAGTCTAGATTGATTATTAGTTAAAATTTGTCCTTAGTTTTTTTTTTTAAAAACTCTCTTAGTTTAAGTGCAGCATTTTTCGGACACATCTGTAGCCAAAATCTCTCTTGTCTTTAAACTGTATATCGTAGGGTTTTACTGCTACAAAGAGGTTACATGACCAAGGCAAGGTTCAGAGGTGGAAGCATGGTAGCACCCAGGCAGGCATGCTGCAGGAGAAGCTAAGAGTTCAATATCTTGGTCTGAAGGCAAACAGAGGACTGGCATCCTCCAGCTGCTAAGAAGAAGCTCTGAAAGCCCATCCCCACTATGACACACTTCCTCCAACAAGGCAACACCTCCAAATAGTGCTACTCCCTGGGACAATCATATTCAAACCACCACACTGTAGAAGTTTTTAAAATAGCAGGTATGTTCCTTTTCATCTAAAACAGTATTAAAATCCTTCCAAATTAAATTTCAAAAGAAGTTCATATACAGATTTAATATAAAACTCTACCAAACTTTCAAAGTGGGAACAGTGAAGTCAATTCCAAACTCTTACAGTACTAGCTGTCTTAGGGTTTTACTACAGTCAACAGACACCATGACAAAGGAAACTCATATAAGGACAATATTTAATTGGGGCTGGCTTACAGGTTCAGAGATTTAGTCCATTATCATCAAAGTGGGAACATGGCAGCATCCAGGCAGGCATGGTGCAAGAGTATCTAAGAGATCTATATCTTCATCTGAAGGCTGCTATCAGAATACTGACTTCCAGACAACTAGGATGAGGGTCTTAAAGCCCACACCCACAGTGTTACAACTACTCCAACAAGGCTACACCTACTGCAACAGGGCCACACCTTCTAATAGTGCCACACCCTGGACTGAGCATATGCAAACAATAACAGTAGTATTACTCTAACAGAAAAAAAAAAAAAAACAGGTAAAGACATAACACAAAAGATGTCAGGCACCAACATAGGACAAGTTAGTAAGTAGCAGGAATCTTCCTGAGATGGTCTGCCTTAGATAAAATTATCCAATAGGCAAGCCCCATGAGAAAATCATTTTAGGAAAGTTTTCTGATATTAATATGCTTTTCCTTTTATTATTAACACATATATAATGATCACTAGGCATTAGCCCACCCTTTTGAACAGATCTCTGTAGATCTACACAGATATACTGTCTTTTAGTGATGCTATATAGACAAATAGATTACCTCTTAATTCTTTATGGTGATCCTATAAGAATTGCTAAAATTATATCAGTATTTATTAAGCTTTTTTATAGTAGGACTGCTGTTAGGGCCTTTCATGTAGTCAAAACTGTAATGAGAACTCTGCCAGTCTCCCATGTGTCATCAGTTAATTGCTTCTAGATAGTAACGAGGCATTCATTCTACTACTCAGAAGACACTCCAAGAAGTTATAAAACTGTTAATCAAAGGTCATAAAAAGGAAACTAATGGGCACCAGTGTCAGGCCACCTTGGCACCAAACTCAGTGGACAGTACCATGGTCTCCAGAGGACTCTCCATCCTACAGGTGCCCTAGTACACCCAGGATCTTAGGATCACTGGTGAGCAGAACACATCTGTTCCAACAGAACCAGGGGTGCCTGAGGCAAGCTGGGGCGCAGACACAGGAATCCTGCTCAACCAGTGGCTCAGGTTCCTTCTGGTCAGTGCTGGTCTACATTGGTTTCAAACTCAGTGGACAGCCCTATGGTCCCCAGAGGAGGTACCATTTCTAGGTGTTCTAACATGCCCAGGATCCAAGGATCTTGGTCACACCAGGATGTCATGGTCTCAGAGGAAGCTTGACTGCCAAGAACCCTGACACTCTGAGAATCTCAGAATCACAGGGTCCCAAAGTCACAGGATCACAAAGAGTGCTGGACTCTGAGAAGTTCTGACTCAACTGGGATTAGAGGAAGGACAGGCTCTAGTCAGATGTATCGAGGTCAAGGAACACTTGAGAAAAGCAGATGGCAGGAGGCAAGCAAGAACAGAAGCAATTGCTCCAGTGCAATGCCTGGGAGAAGGCAGCCTGCAGAAGTGACACAGCTGCTGGGACAGACTCCTTTTCTGGCTCCAGACATTTGGCACCTTTCCCTCCAGAGGAGAGGTGTCCACCTGGGAGGGTTCTTAGTGCCTGAGCAGGTAAGACAGTCATCTTTGCCATCTTTGCTCCGGTGTGCTACTGGGGAGAGGGTGGCCTCCAGAAGCAAAAGACTTCTGGGAAAGATCCCATTTCTGGCTCCAGTTATCCAGCATCATTCCGCCCGAGGAGGGGTGTCCACCCAGGAGGCGCTCTCAAGGCCTAAGCTTGTCAGCACGGGTCTGCATTGGTTTCAAAATCAGTGGACAGCCCCATGGTCCCCAGAGGAGGTACCACTTCCAGGTGTTCTAACGTGCCCAGGACCTTAGGATCCCAGGAGATTTCAACACCCCACTCTCACCAATGGGCAGATCCTGGAAACAGAAACTAAACAGAGACAAA
>NC_034594.1:146892379-146930842 GCF_900095145.1 Mus pahari
GAGAAAGTACCCAAGGAGCTGAAGGGGGCTGCAACCCTGTAGGTGGAACAACAATATGAACTAACCAGTACCCCCTGAGCTCGTGTCTCTAGCTGCTCTGTATGAATTGTCCCTCCCTATCTTTTTTGAGAACTTTAGGTTGAAAGTTGATTTTATTCAATATTAGAATGGCTACTCCAGTTTGTTTCTTGGAACCATTGGCTTGGAAAATTGTTTTCTAACCTTTTTTCTCTGAGATAGTGTCTGTCTTTGTCACTGAGGTGGGTTTCCTGTATGCAGAAAAATGTTGAGTGTTGTTTATGTAACCAGTCTGTTAGTCTATGCCTTTTTATTGGGGGAATTGAGTCCATTGGTATTAAGAGATATTGAGGAAAAGTCATTGTGGCATCCTGTTATTTTTGTTGTTAGTGTTGGGATTTTGTGGAAATATATTGCGTAAATTTGTTTTTGTCATGGAATACCTTGCTTTCTCCATCTATGGTAATTGAGAGTTTTGCAGTGTATAGTAGCCTTGGTTGGCATTTGTGCTCTTTTAGTGTCTGTATGACATCTGCCCAGGATCTTCTGGCTTTCATAATCTCTGGTGAGAAGTCAGGTGTAATTCTGATAGGTCTGCCTTTATATGTTACTTGACCTTATTCCATTACTGTTTTTAATATTTTTTCTTTGTTTTGTGCATTTGGTGTTTGGATTATTACGTGACAGGAGGAATTTTTTTTCTGGACCAGATTATTTGGAGTTTTGTAGGCTTCTTGTATGTTCATGGGCATCTCTTTCTTTAGGTTGGGGAAGTTTTCTTCTATAATTTTGTTGAAGATACTTATTGACCCTTTAAGTTAAGTTGGAAATCTTCCTTCTCATCTATACCTATTATCCTAAGGTTTGGTCCTTGTGTCCTGGATTTCCTGGATGTTTTGGGTTAGGATCTTTTTGCATTTCTCAGTTTCTTTGATTGTTGTGTTAATGTTTTCTATGGTATCTTGTGCACCTGAGATTTTCTCTTCTATCTCTTGCGTTTTGTTATGCTTGCATCTATGGCTCCTGACTTCTTTCCTAGGTTTTCTATTTCCAGAGATGTCTCCCTTTGTGATTTCTTTATTGTTTCTAGTTCCACTTTTAGATTTTGGATGGTTTTGCTCAATTCTTTCACCTGTTTGGATGTGTTCTCTTGTATTTCTTTAAGGGGGTTGTTTATGTCCTTCTTATAGTCCTCCATCATCATCATCATGCATCATCCATATCTTGCTTTTCTGTGGTGATGGTGCATCTAGGACTTAGTATTGTGGGAGGGTTGGGTTCTGATGAAGCCAAGTAACTTCGTTTCTATTGCTTCTGTTCTTTTTTTTTTTTAATGTAGCACAATCCTGTGTGCATTTATTATTTTTATGTATTTTTATTAGATACTTTCTTTATTTACATTTCAAATGCTATCCTGAAAGTTCCCTATACCCTCCCCCTGCCCCTGCTCCCCTACCCACCCACTCCCACTTCTTGGCCCTGGCATTCCCCTGTGCTGGGTCATATAAAGTTTGCAAGACCAAGGGGCCTCTCTTCCCAGTGATGGCCAATTAGGAATGGAAACAATCTTTTTAGTGAAGAGAATGACAACAGAATGGAGGATAATCTTTGCCAACTATCATCCAAAAGAGAATTAATATTCAGAATATAAAAAAGAACTCAAAACACAAAGAAACAAAACAAATGACTCTATTAAAGGGGAGGGTTACTGACTTGAAAGAAAAAAAGTTCTCAAAATAAGAAATAAAAATGGCTAGAATATTTATTTAAATGTATTCAGCATCCTCAGCAGTCTTGGAAACTCAAGTTAGAAATACTTAGCAATTTCATCTTGCTCAACTCAGAATGACTAAGATCAAGAAAACAGCTGACAAACAGTGCTGGTGGGGATGCCAGGCAAGGTCAACACTCATTCACTGTTTATGGCACTGCCCTGGTACAGTCACCATGGAATTCAGTGTGAATTCTAAAAACAGGAAACTAGATCTACCATGTGACCAAATTCCATGACTACTTCCCCTATTCTCAAAGAACTCAACATCCTGCAACAGAGATAGTTCAGCCAGGCTCATTGCTACTCTTCACAACAGCAGGAAACAGATACAGCCTGGATATCTTTCAACTGATAAACAGATGATTAAAATGTATACAAATACTTTCAGTCACATCAGCCATCCATAGTAATTTAGTAGAGTCATACTGTTAACTTTTCATGTAACTAACAAATGTTAATGCTGGATGTTCTTTCAAGAACTGACATTCTGTAACTGTTTTTAAATTTCTGTCATAAGGTTTGGTATAAGGCAGTATATTCATCAATGAAAGTGAACTAACTGCTCATTAGTATTATGAATTTTATTTAGGCTTCCTGCCAAAACAAAATTTAGCAAGCAACAGAATTTTTTATGGGTATGGTGAATTCTGTATATCTCAAACCCACAAGGATTTGCAGAAATATTTCAGTCACATGTTCCACAAAGCCCTATAACTAATGAGAGCAAATTATAAAGTTGAGAAAAAAAGTTTTCTTCTTTCTCTGATGAAAGACAACAGGGATCTCCCAGGCTCTCCTAACCACAAGTATACAAACCTCAAGAGGTGAAGAACCTCAACATTTAATAATAATCACACACTATCACACAATGGCAGAATAAAAGGCTCTGCCCTCTGTCATTTAGTGTTTGGTGAGGCATGATCCCAGCCTATTTAATCCCATATCACACAAATGTTGAGCCATGAAGTAGATTAAATCTACACAAATGAGGAAATCATTTGCTAACTGCAAAAACTGAAATACAAAAGGTGTAGTCACTTTCTTAAGGTCGCTAAAAAAATATCAGTAATAAAAGAAAGAGTCTGAACCCTTAGACCAGTGATTTTTATGACTCCTTTCTTATTTTGAGTGAAAAACAACATATGCTTCTACAAAAACCATGAAGACTACCTCTCAGAACTTACCAGTGGCAGTGACATCCTTTGTAACCTAATGAACCAACAAGGTAGGAAAATTTCCAAATCCTGTGACTGCTCTCTTTTATTAATAATGAAATGTCTTCACTCATTCGCCATTTCTCTTAAAGTTTGAAGAAGTATATGGCTCTTTAGTTTAAAAAAATGATAAACAAATAAAAATGGGCACAAGTTGATTCATTTCAGAGTTGAAAATGCATTTGGGATCCAATAGCCCCATCCTAATTCTACAGCTAGAGTAGAGGGAGAGACTGAAAACCAAACAGTGGTATGACGATTCATCCAGCAAAGTCCAGCACAAAGATGTGAGCAGGTAAGCAAAGGGCTGTTGGGAATGTATACTAGCTCTTGTTTACACCGCAGAATAGTCTAACACGCTTCCTTTCTTTCCACCTATTTTTTAATCTTAATTTATATGGTGTGTGTGTGTGTGTGTGTGTATTTATGCCATGGGTATGTGTAACCCAAAGGAATCCAGAAGGGGTCAGATTCCCTGGAGGAATAGTTAGTTACAGGCAAACCGTGTGGCCTGAATGATAGGAACAGGAACAGAAATGCAATGATGGAAGAGCAGCGAATGCTCATAAGCACTGAGCGATCTCTCATGCCATGTTGTTTGTTTGTTGTTGTTGTTGTTTTTTAAAGAAAAAGGGCAGGAATTTACACTGTAGTGCTTTATTTATTTCTTTTATTTATTTATTTATTTATTTATTTATTTATTTATTTGTTTGTTTGTTTTAAATTCCAGATTTTAGTCCCCTCCTGGTTCCACACCCCATATCTCCTCCCTGTCCCCTTGTCTCAACAAGGATGCCCCCATCCCCAACCCCTACCCCACCAGATCTCTAAACTCGCTGGGGCTTCCAGTCTCTTGAGGGTTAGGTGCATCTTCTCTGACTAAACCCAGATCTGGCAGTCCTCTGCTGGATATGTGTCGGGGGTCTCATATCATCAGCTGGTATATGCTGCCTGATTGGTGTTCCAGTGTCTGAGAGATCTCAGGGGTCCAGGTTAATTGAGACTGCTGGTCCTCCTACTGTAGTGCTTTCTTATATTTGTCCCATCCTGGAATTCACTGTTGAGCCTAGGCTGGCTATGAACTCACACAACTGTCCTGCATCACTTTCCTCAGGGTTATGATGACAAACACATAAATGCAATCATTCCTGTGTTTTCATCTAAAAATATTTCTAAATTAAAAATGGCCTTAGGAACTATACCCACCCCCTAATTGTGTTATAGAATGAAGTTATACATGTACAATGAACTCTAACATTTACTTGTATATAGTATGTTATAGAGAAAGCACAGGGTTTTTTCTAAAGACACAGAAACTAAACCAGCATCTTGTTTTGTAAATGTGTTCTATTATATTGTTGATATAATAATTTAACCCTTTTGATTTAGAATACTTAAAATTGAACTTATTGCACAGTTGCTGTAAAGTGAAAGTATAAGCACTTTGGTGTATATGATAGATGGAATAAATTTGTAAGAAATGTTCCATCTACTAATGGAAGAAATGTGTTTCTGTGCCTTACAGAAAATGAAAAGGCCCTAGTAGGACTTAATTTTCCTTGGGAGAGTGGGATGAAAGCCTTGAATACTACAGAAATCTAATCAGGGAGGAAATGGAACAATTACTTAAAAGCAAATTTTGGAATCAGAAAAACGACAGAGAATTCAATGTTAAGGAGGCTTAAAATAAATAACTCACAAAGAAGGCCCTGGTTTCCTACAAAACAATCCCAGTATTACAGCCTTAGTCAAACAAACAGAGAAATGGGCATTTACATAATATAAGATACTGAGACAAGGTGACTGAAAGAAAGCAGAAAGGCAAAGCAAGGACAATTTCAGCATACTGTCTGTGGAAGTCAGGGAACAAAGAATGATCTGAAGGTGTAACAAGACACAAGAATCAAAGACACATCTAAGTGTATCTGAGGACAATAGGATGAAAGAAAGCTGTAAGGTGGAGTCCACAGGATTGTACACTCTCTCTGGAACTGTTTATATGTTTACAGTATATGTCTATGCCTCTTCTGACAATGGCGAGACAGATTCTTCCACAAGAAGCTTAATGTAGCCTGAGCTAAAGCTAAGCACTATGGTCAAACTCTACATGGTCAAACTCAAAGTAGTGAAAAAGTAAAACAGACACACTATTTCTAGATTAGTCACTTTCTGATCCTTAAGTTATCTGTACAACACTTATTGGGAATTCTTGTCTTCTCTTCGTTATTGTTGTTGTTTATATTGTTGTTGTTTGCTGTTAATCTATTTATTTATTCAGCATACATTCCAGTATCACTTGCCCTTCTGAGTCCTCCCTCACACCTTCTACCCCCATTTCCACCTCCCCTTCTTCTCAGAGTAGGGTTAGACTCCCTTAGGTGTCACCCCACTCTGGCATATCAAGTCACTGCAGGACTAGGTGTATCTTCACCCACGGAAGCCAGAGAAGTTAAGCCAGTTGGGGAACAGGATCTGCAGGCAGGTATGCAAGCAACAGAGTCAGGGACTCCCCATGCTCCAGTTGCCAGGGAACCCAATAAAGACCAAGGTGCACATCAGCTCTAGATGGGGGTGGGAGTGGGGGGTAGGTCCAGCTCAGGCTTCCTCTTTGGTTGGTAGTTCAGTCTCTGGGAGCCTTCAAGGGTCCCTGTTAATTGACTCTGTGGGTCTTCCTATGAAATCTTTGTCCTTTGGATCCCTCAATCCTTCCATCAACACTTCCACAAGGCTCTCTGAGCCTCAACACATGATCCTCCACCATCTCATATGGACACTTGTTCAACTATTTTCTTGATTTCTTAAAGTGTCACCTTGAAAGTCATGTTGAGGAATAAAGACACAATGATCATGGTCACATTCTTAAAGGAGAAAACAGCGGGGAATAGAAAGAATGGAGAGAAACCAGTGTGGTTCCAGTTATAAATATGCCACTTAGTAGATATAACTATTTCCAAAGTAAGTTTATCTCAGCCATCCCACATGGATCACAGCTGTCTTATGCTTCTCATATTTATGCAGTGAAGTGAAAAATGGATAAACACTTGAAAGAATTTGGGGAAATATACACTCCATAAATGCTAGTTATCAAATATGTTGACATGTGAGACAGGAAAAATAGCTCTGCCTAATAGGAAACTGAATATATTAATTATATAGACAAGTATCATGTTGTGGAAGTTGGTGAAATGAAATTAAATAAATGAAGAATTACTGAAGAATTCACATGGAGACTTCACAGCATTTGTTTTTGTGTGATGAGCTTGCATTTAAAAGTAGGCATGATATCAGTTGCCTCCTGTTTTAAGCTTACATACAGAATCTTTCTCTATTAGTCTTAGACCTCTTGATAACTCCAGTGAACCCTAAGAATCCTGGGGCATTCTAACATCTATCCACCTGTCCCCTTAGAGTATCCAAAGGTGTGTCTGTATGTGTGTGTGTGTGTGTGTGTGTGTGTGTGTGTGTGTGTGTGTGTGTGTGTGTGTGTGTGTGTGTGTGTGCTTCTTTTAATGTTTTAGGACTAAGTATGAATGATGATTTCAGGTTTCTCCAAAAAGTTTTTTAAGTGATTATCCAAACCTAGTCCTAAAATTTCTAGAAAGTCAAGCTGCAGTCTTTACTTAACAGACATAACATTATACAAGATACATTCGACTACTTTTGTGTTTTTCAGTCTTCTTGCTTTTTGGTTAACTTGACACAAACCTACATGTATCTGTGAAGAGAGAATCTTGACTAAGAAAAATGCCTCATAATACTGACCCTGTATGCAAATCTGTTAGACATTTTCTTTTTTAATTAGTTAATTAATTAACATCGCAAATGCTGTCCCCCTCTAAGTCTTCCCTCACGGAGTCCCTCCCCATTCCCCTTCCTCTACTCCCCAGAGGTGTCTCCCTTTCACCTGACTACTCCCCTTCTCTGGCACATCAAGTTTCTGCTACATCCTCTACTACTGAGGCCAAACAAGGGACTGAACTCTATGTCTGCTACATATCTGGTAGGGGCCTCATTGCAGTCTGTGTATGTTCTTTGATTGGTGGCTCAGTCTCTGAGAGCTCTCAGGGGTGCATATTAGTTCACTCTGTTGTCTTCTTGTCACGTTCCCATCTCAGGGCCTTCTATCCTCCCCCTAACTAATAATATGAGTCCCTGACCTCTGTCCAATGTAGGGCTGTGGGTATCTACATCTGTTTCATTTAGCTGCCAGATTTTCATTCATTCTCCTGGCCCTCTGGGCTTGTCTCCTGTCTTTTACCACATCTGATCCTGTGGGCCCCTACTTCTCCCCTTCCCTTCTCCCAGGAATGAAACTAACAGATGTTATCAACAAAATGGATATAACATATATCTATAGAACCTTTTTCGTAAAAACAAAAGTTTTATTGTTCTTCTCTTTAGTTTCTATTTAAATGAACAGTGTATTGGTAACAGTGAGGAACTTAAATCCCACACTATTATTGTGTGGTATTCAATGTGTTATTTGAACTTTAGTAAAGTTTGACAAATTTCAGTGCCTTTGCATTTGGGCATAGATGTTTAAGATTGAGATAGGATCAATAAGTCAAGAGAGGTCACCCATAAACAGCATTAAGGTTTTTAATTGAGAGTCAACATTTGTAAGAAAACAATAAATGAACTTTCTGGTGGCATAATAAGTTAAAATTAATATATTGTTGCATAAATGAATGTATAACTAGGAAATTGCATCTTCTACCTACATGGCTGAGTTTTGCAAAACTGATAGACAATTGATTGCATGTTCTAATCTCATGACCTCTTATATTCACATCATGCATTTTATTTGAATATATGAAAGAATAAGAAGGATTGAAGGTTTATTGGTTCTTTCACATTTCAGGAACCCAGGAAATGATGATCAACCAAACAATCCTGAAGGAATTCATTCTCATAGGCTTCTCAGCTTACCCACTTGTACAGACCGCCTTCTTTGTGGTCTTCCTTTGCCTGTATATGGTCACTCTTGCAGGCAACCTGGCCATCATGGGTTTGACTTGGGTGGACAGGTCTCTCCACACTCCTATGTACTTCTTTCTCAGTGCACTCTCCTTCTCTGAGACCTGCTACACCCTGACTATCATCCCCAAGATGCTGGTGGATCTGATAGACAAGGACAGCCGCATTTCAGTCACAGGTTGTGGCTTGCAGATGTGTTTCTTCCTGGGCCTTGGAGGAACACATTGTATCCTTCTCACTTTGATGGGATACGACCGATTTCTGGCCATCTGCAACCCCCTCAGATATCCTCTTCTAATGACCAATGTTGCATGTGGACAACTTGTGGCCTCTGCTTGGGTTGGAGGCTTCTTTATTTCTCTCATTGAGACAACACTGATATTCAGGGTGTCTTTCTGCATACCAAACCTCATCAGACACTTCTTCTGCCATATGAGGGCAGTTCTGAGGCTGTCCTGCACAGACAGTAACTTCACAGAATTTGTTGTAACACTGATGTCAGTGTCTGGTTTGCTGGGTACATTCTTGCTCATCCTCCTGACTTACGTGTTCATCCTTTCTTCTGTCCTCAAGATCCCTTCAGCTGAGGGTAAACAAAAGGCATTTTCCACCTGTGCCTCACACCTCACTGTGGTCCTCATCCACTTTGGTTTTGCATCTGTTGTCTATATGAAGCCAGAAAACTCCGGAGGAGATGACACACTCATAGCAGTTCCGTATACTGTCATTACCCCATTCCTCAGTCCAATCATATTCACACTCAGGAATAAGGATATGAAGAATGCTTTCAGAAAGATCATGAGAAAGACAGTAGTGTTGAAAAATAACCTTATATAATTATTGTTAACATTTTATTCCTTCATCAGTCACTGGAGCATTTGCTATGTCACCTCTGTAGAATGGCTTGGATATAGGAATGTGTAACTGAGGTTTCCCAGGCGTTTTGTAAGCTTGTTGAGGAAAGTTATACAATTTCTTTGTTACTCTTTGTTCTGTAATATGGAGATTCTGCCAATCAATTTCTGGGTCTCCTACATCATCCACAAGTGAGAAATAAAATAAAGCAATATGATAAGCTTAACACTTAACACTCCATGATCAGTAGCCTTCATTAGCCATTGGATTAAATATTTAAGTTTTCTGGCATAGATTGTAATGCCTTTGATTAGACTTTCAAGTAGGAAAACTATTTCTGGCTGGAGATTTATTTTCTAAAGCCCTATGACCAGCTATTGTACAAACATAGATATGCGTAGGATATACATACACACAATCATAGAGACCCATTTGTTAAGTCTTCACAGCACACTGGTGACTGGTTAATAAATCTTTTACTCGATACTTTATTAATGACTGTGGCATCACTTGACCTTTAAATACTAACTTCTAAGTATAGGAGAACTCTTGAAGACATTCCAGATACCAATACCTACATGATCTGTGATTTGTGGAATGTTCGATATTAGAAATATATTTCTTTATTCTCTGTAACAAGGATATTCATATACTATTGCTGTGATATTGAAATATTTGACCCCCAAATTGCATTTTCATAATTTAAGCAAGGAAAAACCATATATATAGCATTTAATCCCAGGTAAAGCTAGTGTTAAATGTTTACACTCTCATGAATAAAAAAGAAACACTGCTATGTATAAGGCTAGAGACACGAGCTCTGGGGGTACTGATTAGTTCATATTGTTTCACCTATACGGTTGCAGACCCCTTCAGTTCCTTGGGTAATTTCTCTAGCTCCTCCATTGGGGTCTCTGTGTTCTATCCTATAGATGACTGTGGGCATCCACTTCTATATTTGCCAGATGGCCTAGTCAGCCATCATTGGGAAGAGATGCCCCTTGGTCTTCCAGCTTTATATGCCCCATACAGGGGAACACCAGGGCCAAGAAGTGGGAGAGGGTGGGCAGGGGAGCAGGGTGGGGGGAGGGTATAGGGGACATTAGGGATAGCATTTGAAATGTAAATGAAGAAAATATCTAATAAAATAAGTTTTAAAAAATAAAACCACTGATCAAATTTTGCAACAGAAGAACAGTGAGGGATCTTACAATCTGGACATAAAACGCTAGAAATTTCCTTGAAAGCATTTCTCATTTTTTCCAGTTAATTAACTATGATCTCTATAAAAGGTGTAAATTCCGTGTGAAGATACAGTACATATATGCGTTTTTAAAAAGACAACTGAAATAATGAATGAAAGTAGTCACACGTGGCCTGGCAAAGCAGTGAGAAGAACAGGTGAATGAGCCTCTGTCAACTAACCTACCCCACACCCTAGGCTTGGTTTCCCAAATAGCATTTAGCTGCCCTCCTCCTTCCAACTTACTGCCACCCCATAGCCAGGATGCTGCCCCAGTTCCAGCATTCCTCAGCTCCTCAGGTGCAGGCCACAATAGTCAGAAACACAGAGAACAGCCTCCCCACCCCCAACCCCAGCTGCACCAAAGACAAAGCAAGTTGCCACAAGTTAAGCCCCTAACATGGTCAGACAGTCCATAGTGGTTCAGAAGTCAAACAAACCATCAGAAATTCAGGCCATAAAGCCCAGAAGACCAAAGTGAAAACAGAAACAAAAGAACAAAGCTCCCATCCAACAAAGCCAAACTAATAAATCAGGGAGTCATCCCAAACTCGTGGACTTAAATGCCAGTGTAACAACACAAGCAATAGCCAGGGCAATATGAAGTCACCAGAGCCCCACTGTACTATGATAGGACCTGGAGTCATCCCAAACTCGTGGACTTAAATGCCAGTGTAACAACACAAGCAACAGCCAGGGCAATATGAAGTCACCAGAGCCCCACTGTACTATGATAGGAAGACTTGAATGTTCCAGTGTAGGTGGAGCACAAGAAAGCAGCTTTAAAACCAACTTTATGAAGATGGTACAGGTCCTTAAAAATTAAATTTAAAAATACTTTAAAGAAATTGGAAAAAATACCAACAATAAATTGGAGAAAATCAATAAATCCCTTAAAGAATGCCAAGAAAACCTGTGGTGGGGGTGAGAAAACAGATAAAGAAAACATCTCAAGACCTGAAAATTGAAATAAAGCTAAAACACAAAAGCTTACAATACTCCAAATAGATTGGAGCAGAAAAGAAAGTTCTTCTGCTACATAATGACCAAAACACTAAATTACAGAACAAAGAAAGAACACTAAAAGGTGAGGGGAAAAACCCAAGTTCCGTATAAAAGCAGACCAATTAGAATTACACCTGACTTTGCAATAGAGACAGAAGGGCCTGAACAGAGGTCTTGAAGATTTGAAGAGACCACAGGTGACAGTCTAGTCTACTATTCCCAGCAAAATACTCAATCACCATGGGTGAAATAAACAAGAAATTCCATGAAAAGAAAAACAAATTAAACCAATACCTATCCACAAACCCAGCCATACAGGTACTAGAAAGAAAACTAAAACCAAAGCTTTGGAAGTTGACTACACTGAAGAAAACTACAACAAAGAAAACATAGAAAATAAATTATCCCACACCAGCAAAACCAAAAGAAGGGAAGCAAATACAGACAGACAGACAGAGTCTCTCTCACACACATACACACACCACTACCACCAACAACAGCAACATTAAAATAAAAGGAATTAATAATCACTAATCATTAATATCTCTTAAGATAAGTTGGCTCAATTCCCTAAGAAAAAGACAGAGACTAACAGAATGGGTGTAAAAACAGGATTCATCACTCTGCTTTATACAAGTAATATACTTCAATATCAAAGATAGATATTGCCTCAGAGTAAAGGGCCAGAAGAACATTTTCTAAGCAAACAAACACAAGAAGAAAGCTAGAGTAGTCATTCTGATATCTAATGAAATAGACTTCTAATCAAAATTAGTCAAAAGAGATGGCAAAGGACAATCCATACTTGAGAGAAAATACTTCCAAGATGATGTCTCGGTTCAGAACATCTATGCCCCAAACACAAAGACACCCACATTTGTTAAAGAAACATTACTAAAGCTTAAATCACACATCAAAACTTGCACATTAATAGGCTTCATCACTCCACTCTCACTAATGAACATAGTCATCAGACAGAAACGAAACAGAGAAATAATGGAACCAACAGACATGATGACACAAATGAACTGAAATAGTAGCTACAGAAATTTTCATCCAAACACAAAAGAATATACATTATTCTCAGAATCTCAAAGAACCTTCTCTATAATTGACCATATACTCAGTCACAACCCAAGTGCTAACAGATACAGGATAATTGAAAAAAAAATTAAAAACATCAATTAGACTACCATAGATTTAAGCTGAACTTCAACAACTACAGAAACAACAGAAAGTCTAAAATTTCATAGAAACTGAACAATTCTCTACTGAATGACCACTGGGTCAAGGAGGAAATAAAGTAACAAATTAAAGGCTTCCTAGAGTTCAGTGAAAATTAAGGTACAACATACTGAAATTTATGAAACACAATAGAAGCAATGCTAAGAAGAAAGGTCATAGCACTGACTTCATAAAAAATGAATGAGATATCATATTAGCATCCTAATAACACATTTGAAAGCTCTAAAAACAAAAGGAAGCAAACACACCCAAGAGAAATAGACAGCAGAAAATAATCAAACTCAGGGCTAAAATCAGTACACTGAAATAAAAAGAAGTCGATTCTCTGAGAAAATCAACAAAATTAACAAACCCTTATTGGAGCTAGCTAAAAGTCAGAGAGAATATCAACAAAATCATAAATGAATGGGGGACATAAAACACACAGGAAGTTCAAAGACTAGTTGGTGTTACTTCAAAAAACTGTACCTTACAAGATTGGAAAATCCAAAAGAATTTCACAATTTACTCAATAGGTACCACTTACTGAAGTTAAATTAAGGTGAGATAAATGCTATAAATAGGAATAAAAGCCCTAAGGAAACAGAACCCATCATTTGAAGTCTCCCTACCAAATAAAGCCTAGTGCTGGGTGGTTGCAGAACAGAATTCTACCAGAATTTCAAAGAGAATCTAACACCAATGCTCTGAATTATTCCACAAATTAGAAACAGAAAGAACAACCAAACTCATTCTCTGAGCTCTCAGTCACTTTGATCCCTAAACCAACCCAAGGCATTACAAAGAAAGAGAATTTCAGAGTAATTTTCTCCATAAATATTGATGCAAAAATACTCAATAAAATACTCACAAACAAAATCCAAAAACACATCAAAGAGATAATCCACGATGATTAAGAGGGCTTCATCCGTAGACTATATTTCACAGATGCAGGGATGGTATAGTATATGAGACTCCATCAAAGTAATTCACCATATAAAGAAACTAAAAGAAAAAATCTATATGACCATCTCATTAGATGTTCGAAAGTCTTTGACAAGACTCAACAACCCTTTGTCTAAAAAGTCTTAGAGAGATCAGTGATACAAGGCGCGTACCTAACTAAACACAATAAAGGCAATACACAGCAAGCCAATCGCCAACATCAATTTAAATGGAGGAAAACCTAAAGCAAGTCCACTAAAATCAGGGACAAGAAAAGCTTGTCTACTCTCTCCCTGTATCTTCAATATAGTTCTTGAAGTTCTAGCTAGAAAAATTGGTCAAGTATAGGAGATCAGTGGGTTACAACTGGAAAGGAAGAAGTCAAAGTATTGCTATTTGTAGATGGTACACATATAATACCCCAAAAATTCTACTATAGAACTCAAACAACTGATAAACAACTTCAGCAAGGTGGCTGGATACAAAAAGATACCACTAGCCCTCCATTATACAAAAGTTAGACAGGCAAACAAAAAAGTCAGGAAGATGATATCCTTCACAATAGCCACAAAAATATAAAATATCTTGGTGTAACACCAAACAAGCAAGTGAAAGATCTGTATAACAAGAACTTCAAGTCTCTGAAGAAAGAGATTTAGGAAGATATCAGCAGATGGAAAGATCTTCCATGCTCATGGATTAACATACTGAAAATGGCCATTTTACCAAACACAGCCTACAGATTCAATATAATCCCCATTGCAATTCCAACACAATTCTTAACAGATTTTGAAGGAAAAATTCTTAACTTTGTATGGAAAAACAAAACAACACAAGAAGAACAACAACAATAACAAAAAACTTGGGATAGCTGAAACAATCCTGAACACTAAAAGAACTTCTGGAGGTATCATTACTCTTTGTTTCAACCTGTACTGCAAAGGAGTAGCAATAAAACTGTATGGTACTGGTATAGAAAAAGACAGATAGGTCAATGCAATCTAATTGAAGACCCAGAAATAAACCCACAAACCCACCAGAGAAACTTGATTTTTGACAAAGAAGACAAAACCATGTATTGGGAAAAAGAAAGCATCTTCAATAAACAGTACTGATCTAACTGGATTTCTGCATGTAGAAGAATGCTAATAGATCCATATTTATCAACCTACACAAAACACAAGACCAAATGTTTCCAAGATTTCAACATAGAACCAGATACACTAAACCTGATAGAATAGAAAGTAGCGAATAGTCTTGAACCCATTGGCACAGGAGACTTCCTGAACAGAATACCAATTGTGCAGGCACTAAGCTCAACAAGTAACAAATAAGACTCTTGAATCTTAAAAAAAAAAAACTTCTACAAGGCAGAGAATACCACGAAAAGGAAAAAACGGTAGCCTACAAAACAGAGAAAGTTTTTCACCTACTCCATATCTGACAAAGGAATGATATCCAAAATATATAAAGAACTCTAGAGAACAGATATTAATAAAACAAATAACCCAATTAAAAATGGGGTACAGAACTAAACAGAGAATTCTCAATAGAGGGATCTCAAATAACCAAGAAGCACCAAAAGGAATGTTTAACATCCTTAGCTATGAGATTGTATCTTAACCTGTGAGAGTGACTAATATCAAAGACACAAATAACAGTTTGTAAAGTTAATTATGGGGCCTTTTCTTTACCCTTTTTGTTCCCAAATAAAGATAAGGCATTTCTTTGCATGGTCTAGTCTATTTTAGCTACAAATAAATGACACCGAGAACAAATGTATTTATTAACAAGCTGCAAGCCCTAAGCTGGAGAGGTTCTGAGCTATTCTAACCTTACTAAGCTATTTCCCAGCCATGTGGGTCTTTACCTACATTTGAGACTCCCTGCCTCATCCTAGTCCATGTGTGTCCTCATGGTGATCTGATCATGGCAATAACTCCTGGTCCATCTCCTCTCCTCTTCTCTCTTTTTGCTCATAATCCCTTGACTGGGATGAGAAGTCCCATCCGATTCTTTTTTCCCCAGTTATAGAATGAATCAGCTTTTTATTAACAAATCAGAGGTGATGGAAATGAATTTCTACACGTCATATTGATAGGAGATGCTCCAAATACCATGGCAATGCTAATGTATGGACTTCAACCAGATCTCTGCATCTGAATTCACAGTGAACAAAACATACTGGTGAGGATGTAGAGCAAGGGAAACACTTCTCCATTGCTGGTGGGAGTGCAAACGTGTACTGCTACTTTGAAAATCAATATGGCAATTTCTCAGAAAACTGAGACTTAACTTATCTCAACACCCAGCTATACCACTCCTGAGCATATACCCAAAAGATGCTCTATCCTACTACAAGGACACTTTCTCAACCTTGTTCATAGCAGATTTATTTATAATAGCCAGAAACTGGAAACAACCTAGATGTTTCTCAACTGAAAAATGAATAAAGAAAATGTGGCAAAGTCTTTGTCATGGTTTCTATTCCTGCACAAACATCATGACCAAGAAGCAGTTGGAGAGGAAAGGGTTTGTTCAGCTTACACATCCACATTGCTGTTCATCACCAAAGGAAGTCAGGACTGGAACTCAATCAGGTCAGGAAGCAGGAGCTGATGCAGAGGCTGTGGAGGGATGTTACTTACTGGCTTGCTTCTCCTGGCTTGCTCAGTTTCTGTTGCAGTAAATCTCCAGCCCAAATAAGCCCAGGCAATGAAAACACAACTCAATTAATATGAATACATGCTGTGTGCATAGATTGGGAAGATCTACCACTACACTAACATCTTCCCCATATAAGAGACCCCTTGTAACTTGCAGTTTCTCCAGGCCAGGTGCTTCTGCTCCACTTTTATTTTTCCTCCTCAGTCATCCTTCCTCTCTCTCCTTTGCTCCTAAAAACTTTCAGCTCCACCTTCCCCACTTTCTCCTCCCAATCACAGGCTCTATCCTTATTTATAAATTAAGGTGGGAAGAAGGTTTACAGGCAATCACCTGAGTGCTGACTCATTCTTTGTTCACAGGAGAACAAAATTAACAACAAATACAATCAGCCCCAAATATCCACAACAAGCTTGCTTTCTTATAAAACCCAAGACTACAAGCCCAGGGATGGTACCACTCACAAGGAACCCACCCCCCTTGATCACTAACTGAGAAAATGCCTTACAGCTAGATCTTATGGAGGCATTTTGTCAAGGGAGACTCCTTTCTCTGTGATAACTGCAGCTTATGTCAAGTTGACACACAAAACCAGCCAGTACAGGTGCATTTTCATAATGAGGAATTATCCAGCTATTAAAATCAATAACATCATGAAACTTGCTAACAAATGGATGAAAGTTGAAAATTACCCTGAATAGAACAAACCAAACCCAGAAAGACAAATACAGTATATCCTAAATTATAAGTGAATATTAGCAGTAAAGGATAGAATAACCATGCTACAAGTCACAGACCTTAAGACACTAAATAACAAGGAATACTCAAGGGAGTCATATAAATTTCACTGAGAATAGGAAACAGAATAATCCTCATGAGTGGATGGGGAGAAGGAACTAGATAGGGGTGGTGGGATGGGAAGTGGGGGAATCAAGTATGGGAGGACTGGAGAGTACAGGGAAAGACAACTGGAATGGGGTGGATTATCTCTGGGACAAGCTAGAAACCTAAGGCAATGGAAACTCCCAGGACTCTGTGAGGGTGACCCTAGTTTAAGACTCCTAGCAATAGGAGATACAAAGCCTAAACCAACCATTTTCTGTAGCCGGACAAGGCTTCCCACGGAGAGATTGGCATACCATCTCAGCCACAAAACCTTCACCATACAATTTTTACTGCCTATGAAGATGTGCTGGAATAAAGGCGACACAAAAAATTGTTAGTGGCTCACCAGTGACTGTTCCAGCTTGAGGTCCATGCCAGGAGGGGGAGCTCATCCAATGACCCCAGAGGGCTAGGAACCAGAGGCTGGATATCCCAGAGACCCATGATAGAACCAAACACAAAGGGCAAGAGAAAAATGTCAGTAAAATGATTTCTAATGGTATTCTGTTTTACTCATAGATTCATGTCTAGCCCAACTGTCATCAGAGACGCTTCACCCAGCATCGGATGGACATGGATGCAGAGACCCACATCCAAACATTAGACAGAGCTTGAAAAATCCTGCAGAAGAGGGGGATGAAGTACTGTAGATGCCAAAGGGGTCAAGAACATCACAAGAAAACCCACAGAATCAACTAATCTCACCCCATAGGGTTTCACAGAGACTGATCTGTCAACCAAGGATCCTGCGTGGGTTTGAGGAGGCCCTCGACAATATGCTATAGCTATGTAGCTTGGTCTTCCTGTGAGACTCCTAGCAGTGGGAGCAGGAGATGTCTCTGACTCTGATGCCTGCCTTTGGGACCCTTTCACCATACTGAGTTTCCTGTCTAGGCTTTACTAAAGAAGAGGTGCCTAGTCTTACTGCAACTTGATATGCCATGACTGGCTTGAGCCTAGCCCTTCACTAAAAAGAAACTGAGGAGGGGTGGAGGGGGCAGAGGAGAGATGGGGAGAAGGACTGAGAAGAGGGGAAGGAGGGAAGACTGTGGTCAGGATATACAATAAATGCTTTTTAAAAAGAAAGAAAATAGTCACACTTAACAGATCACTGAGGTTACCACTAACTCTAGTGACTTGCTTTGCATTGAATCGTGTTTAGAACACATCTGCTATGCTCAACCTGTTAAAAAAAAATGTAAGCATTAATGATGTTACTTTAAGTTGTTTCTGTTACTGAAACTGTTTTATTTGTAATCCAAGAAATATAAATATCTTGAAATAAATAGTATTTACTCATGATGTGGGTAAATGATACCATATTTAAATCTAGAACTGGAACTGGAGGATTAAAATAAAATGTAGATAGAGAAGCAAAAGCCATGTATTTACTCTCGTGTGTAGGAACTTAAAAAGACTATCTTAACATGGGTCAGTGATTACTAGAGCCTGGAAAAATTTAGTAAATGAAATGTGTTTACATTACTTATAATACTGAACTAAGAGGCAAGATGTGCCCACTGGTATGGTGTGTTGTATGATGGCTATGGGACAACCAACCACTCTCTAATTGGATTCAAGAACTGTCCCAAAGGAGGTGCCTTGGCCAGTGTTTGTACTCCTGAACAAAACATCATGACCAAGAAGCAAGTAGGGGAGGAAAGGGTTTATTCAGCTTACACTTCCACGTGGTTGTTCATTATCAAAGGAAGTCAGGACAGAAACTCACATAGGGCAGGAACTTGGAGGCAGGAGCTTATGCAGAGGCCATGTAGGGGTGCTGCTTATTGGATTTCTTCCCCTGGCTTGCTCATCTTGCTTTCTTATAGAACCCAGGACTACCACCCCATGGATGGCACCAGCCACAATGGGCTGGGCCCTCCTCTCCTTGATCACTGATTGAGAAAATGCCTTACAGCTGGATCTCCTGGAGGCATTTCCTCAAGGAAGGCTCCTTTCTCTGTGATAACTCCATCTTGTGTCAAGTTGTCACACAAAACCAGCCAGTACAGGAGTGTGGGTTAAACGTGGGGTCCTATGTTGAGCCCAGAACTGGAGCCACTGGGCAAGGCAGGATGTAGGAAATTTGACTGTGTGTAATCCAGGTGGCACTAGGTGGGTGTTGGGCTGCGGCAAGTCCCGCTCCGGCTGGGTCCTGGGACTTTGCGGTTGGGAAGGCAAAGTCTGGGGTCCCAGTGGAACTGCAGAAGTTGGCTCAGGGTGTCCTGGCCTGCATGGAAGTCAAGGAGGACAGGTTCTCAGGCTCCTGGACATCCCAGACGCCTCTGAATGCGGAGGAAAGGCTGAGAATGAATCAGGGGGCAGCTCTTTGCCCAGGGCTAAGGGGAAAAGATGAGGAGGAGGGAGCTCTGGCTCACTCCAGCAGGGAGCAGAGTCTTAGGCTTGTTCAGGAGGGGAGCTTGACTCAGTAAGTAGTGCCTGAGAATGCAGGGAGGGATCCCTGCTGGAGATTAGTCTAGATTTTTTAGAAGAAGACCTGCTCCATTGTTCCAGCACTGCAGATCCCAGTGAACCAGTCCATGGTTTTAAGGCATTTATTGTAGAAAGACAGAGAGAGGGAGAGAGTAGGGAGTAGAGGCCAGCCATGACCGTGTGGAGAGAGGGGCGAAGGGAATGCAGGGAGAGGGGGAGCAAGAGAACAAGAGAGAAGCAACTGAGAAGCAGGAGTAAGAGAGAGAGGATGGGGGTAAACCACCTCTTTTATAATGTTTCCAACTTACCTGGTTGTTGCCAGGTAACTGTGGTGGTGGAATCCAGACAGAACCAGGGACTTGGGGCATTGCCCTACTTGACTGATGGCCACACACTTCTCTGCTGAGGTAAGGGAAGTTGCGGGATGCTATAGCTGCTACAGAAGCCAGGGGCCCAAGAGGCATGGGCAAACACCTGCTGTCCCTTGCAGGCAGAAGTCACCTACCTACCGGGTCACCAGAGTTCAAAGCCTCTGCTCTACTGGGGACCAGGCTGCCTGTGCATTGTCCCCTGCCGGAGGTATTTCATTTCTGTTATTCTAATTCTGGTTAAAACATTTTTTTAAACAAGGAGGCCCTATGCTTTGGAGGGTGAATGTGTGTACTGTTGTTTGGCTAAATGCCTATGCTGTTAAACTGTCTTCTACATATTTATGTTTTCCGCTTAAATAGAGATGTTCTCAAACTTAATGAAAGAATTTGCTTTTCACAGGGAATAGGGGTTAATGTAGAGGTTAATAATTGGTCAAATTACTGAAACTTGGACTCCAGCCATAGAAGCAGGTAGGCTAACTGCAGGTCTTTACCTCTCCCTCAACACCTCAAAACCAATTCCCCAGTCTTATCCCCAACTCTGTAGCAGACCATCTGCTACATCCTCCCTTTCCCTCCCTGACTCTCATCTCCAATGCATCATACATATCTCCTCCAAATTTCATTTGCCCAACATATTGCTGTATTCTATCCATGGACTCTAACTGGCAGACCTCTCTAGTCAGCGAAGCAGCAAAGAAACTGCAGAGATCCTTACATTCCTCCACTTTCAATTTCTTGGTCTCTTCACCAGCTCTGTAGTAAAACATTTGCTTTGTCATCTCCTATTCTTCATCTCTATTTCTGGAGAACTAAGCATATCCTGATGGAATACCTTGTTTTCTTCCATCCTGTTGACTCCCTCAGCCCACTGTCAGACCATCCCCTAAGTGTCATCTTCCAATATCTGGAAGCACATTTTCCCTGGAACCTGAAGTGGTGCATCATCTATCAGGATCCCAGAAGAGTTTTCTAAGAGGCAACAAAGCTGCCACTACACTCTCCTACAAAACGATGATTGCAAAAGGAACCAAGGAACAAACTACTCACCCAGTAAAGCCAAGACCAGGTATCAGCACCCATAATTCCAATCTCCCAAAACCTACATGTCTAGACTCCAATGAAAAAACACCAGCCAGAATAAGATGTATCCACTAAAGTCGAGCAACACTACAAGAAGCCCTGAGTATTTCAACATAGCTGAAGCACAAGACAGAGAGATCTTAAAACAAGCTTTATGAGTATGATGGAGGTCCTTAAAGGGGAATAAATAAATCCCTTAAATTAGCCAGATCAAAGGGTTCAACGTGAATCCTCAAACAATTCAGGCTGTTGTCAATACTGTAGATTGCTCTTAGCAGACTACCTGCCAGATCCCATTGCTGAAAACAATACCTACAAACTCAATGAACATGGAAAGGTCGAGCAAGTACCTACATAGAGCCTTCACCCCTATGTGCTAGATTTTTTGATAGAGGAAAGTAGTCTGCAATGCTACCAAAGGATAAACAGAAACACCAACCCAGCCACGAACACTTTGATCTACAGTGGGGTAGTGCCTGCAATATATGCTAGTGTGATGGCAGCTCTACATCTGTGGGAGTAAACAACCAATATTGACAAATATGATTTGTCTGAAAGCCCACTCCACAAGATGAAACCCATACTTGACACTGCTTGAGTGACCATGAACTTGAGACTACATAACCCAGAGTCCTAGGGAAAATCCAAATACTACTGTTCCTTTTATTTTTTTTAATGTAGCAATAAAATGACTCCTAATGACATTCTACTATACTTATAGATCTGTACCTTGCTCAGCCATCATCAGAGAAGCTTCCACCTGAAGCAGAAAGGAACAACAGACAGAGCCATAGTGAGATAATCATTCAGAGAGTGACATACCTTGCCGTGCTCAGCTCTGAAAGTAATGTCTCCAATGAAATCTTTCCCCTCAAGGCTCAGGGAGCCCTGCTGAAGAGGAAGCAGAAAGAATGTAAAATCCAGAGACAATGGAGAACACCATGTAAATGAAGCCCTATAAATCAATGTGATCAGAAGTCATATGAACTCACAGAGATTGAGGAAGCACACACAGTTGTCTACATGGATCTGGTCCAAGTTCTTGCCATGCATATGACAGGTTTCACTTAGTATTTTTCTTTCTGAATGTGAAGAAATGGGTCTCTACTTGTTTGTTGTTGCTGTTCCTTCTCTTGGGTTCTTTTCCTTCTGTTTGTTTGTCTTGTCCCATTATGATGTGTTAATTTTATCTTATTATATTTTTATATACTATTATCCCTTTAAAAAATCCTTTTATTTGCTAACTAGAAACAGAAAGGGAGTTGATCTGGGTGGGAATAAAGGTGAAAAAGAAGTAGAAGGAATAGAGGGAGGGGAACCATAATCAGAATATTTTACATGAGAAAAACATCTATTTAAAAAAAAAAACAAAAAACCATCTATTTTTAATAAGAGGAAAAACCAACTATTGAAACTAAATGACACTATTTGCTCAAATTTAGATGGTCACCTCTATCAGTCAATACATTACAGAAGAGGAAATATAAGTAGTACATGAGCTAAGATTGGGAGAATTGTGTTGAAAGACTGTCTTCTGGATATGCCATGGATATAGCACACATGAACTTATGACAGCTTTGTTGGGTGGCACAAGATCTGCACAAGATCAACCCAATCAGAACTGCAACACCTACTGGGCAGGGGCTGGCAGGGCCTTACCTTTAACTAAGAAGTTACTGCCAGCTGATGACTTCTGAAGGACGAAGAGTCACATACTTTTGGGAGTGTCACCACTCTAGCTTGCTCAATTCCCAGTGTACTGCCCCACACCTATGCATATGTGGATAGCACTAATTGGACTTAGTGGGTTATTAGTTTAAAAAAGAAAGAAGGCAGCTGGGCGTGGTGGCACATGCCTTTAATCCCAGCGCTCGGGAGGCAGAGGCAGGCAGATTTCTGAGTTTGAGGCCAGCCTGGTCTACAGAGTGAGTTCCAGGACAGCCAGGGCTATACAGAGAAACCCTGTCTCGAAAAATGAAAAAAACAAAAAAAAGAAAGAAAGAAAGAAAGAAAAAAAGAAAGAAAGAAAGAAAGAAAGAAAGAAAGAAAGAAAGAAAGAAAGAAAGAAAGAAAGAAAGAAAGAAAGAAAGAAGGCATGATATTCAGAGGGGAAACATGTTGGGAGATCCCAGGGGACTCTGGAGGAAGTGATGTTATCAGCATATATTGTATACATGTATAAAATTTTCAATAATAAAATATTATCCAAAGCTTTACATAAAAGATATTATGGATAAAGGTAACTATGAATATTCAAAACAAAAATATGTGTGTGTTTTTGTTATTTCTTCTATTAGCTGACTTTAAAGAGCATATTTAAAAATATAAATTCAAAATAAGCAGAGCCTTAAGTTTATTCCCTTTTCTCAGTATGTCAGAGTTAAGATGGAAGGGGAAGGTCTTGAAGAGATAGAACTTGAGGAAATAATCTCGTCATGGAGGGTCTACTACACAAGGAGGTGGATGCTTCATCATATCAGAGTCATGCCCTATTGAAATGTGTTTGTTCCATGAGCATGAGTTGCTATACTAATAGCAGCTTTGGCCTCTTGTCAACTTTTTTACTTCCTGTCTCTCCATGTGACTTCTCTCTCTCTCCTCCCTCTTTTCAAATGTGTCTTCCATAATACTATCCTCCTTTGTGCAAGTCTCCAACTAGAGGCAAAATAGATGGAACACTGCAATGCTGTGGTAGCCTCCCAACTGTGATACTCACATTCTTGTTGCTTTATATAGTACACACCATCTTCCTGAAGTCCAGAGAGAATGGCTAACAGAGAACAACTGATGACTGAAGACACATTAAAAAGAAAAAACTCAATTTTGCTGAAGCTGTCATTTAATGTCTTCTCAGTTCAGATTGTAGACAACTTATGTTGCAAAGATTTTTTTTTCTGTCCTGCCCTGGTACCAGGAACATATGTGATATACAAACATATACACAGACAGAATGCCCATAAGTATTAAATCAAATTTTAGAAATAAATGAAAAAGAAGTAATTAAATTTTAAAAAGTCTGTGAAAAAAACAGTAAAATAATACATACAACAATAAATACCTTAAAATCTAAATAAAAACAATATAGATTAATGCTTGCATGTTGTTTAAATTGTGTCAAGAATTATAAATAATCTTAAATGATTTTCATCATGCAAGAAGGTGAGGAGAGGTCTATGGCCAACCTCTGTACCATTTATTATGTCTGCAATCTAGATATGTATAAAGAGGTTTCCATGGAGATCCTAGACCAAATCCCACAGTACGAATCATAGGACAGTATCATAAATGTCCAGTAAAAGGGATTTGCCAGTTATTGTAACTGCAGGGAAAAGTTTAAAGAACTCTACCTGTTCAATTCCTGAAAAATCTTCCTCCCATTTTTGCACGTCCTCACCTGTACAGAGGGTCAGGAAATCAAATAAAAACATGTAGCAGGGGGAGATGAGGACTGGGGATAGCCACTGGAGTGTTTCATACATCAGAGAAAAGAGAGGCTCCCAGGACCCAACGGGGATGATTTTGCCAAAATAAGCAGAATAGTGGGGGATAAAACCTGTAGAGACCACCTCCAGCAGATAAGCACGCCCCCGGTCAAGGGATGGGAGTTCCCACCCATCTCAAAGTTTTAACCCAGATATTTTCCTATCCAAAAGAAGAAAGAGAACAAAAAAAAAAAAAAAAATGGAGCAGAGACTGAAGGAAGGGCCATAGGGGACTGACCGACCTGGGGATCCATCCTGGCTGCAGACACCAAACCGCACACTGTTGCTGTGGTCAAGAGGCACTTGCAGACAAGAACCTGATGTGAATGCTCCTTGGGAGGTAGGGCCAGCAACTGACCAATGCAGATGAGGATACTTGAAGCCAACCCTCAGACAGAGCTCAGGGACCCCATGGGGGAGCTGTCAGAAGGACTGGAGATGAGGAGGATTGCAACCCCATAGGAAGAACAACATCGGCTGGCCGGACCACCCAGTGCTCCCAGGGACCACCAACCAAGGAGTGTATAGGGAGGGGATCCATGGCTCCAAATACATATGTAGCAGAGGATGGCCTTGCCTGACAGCAATGGGAGGGGAGGCCCTTGGTTCTGTAGAGGTTTGATGCCCCAACATAGGGGGATACTGGAGCAGAGGGGCAGGAGGAGGTAGGTGGGTTGAGGAGCAAAGGGGAGGGGGGAGAGAGTGGATATGGGATGGTGCTTTTGTGGTAATAATAAAGAAATATCTAGTCTTTTAACTTCCAGAACACAACGCTAGACTTTTGTCCTTTTGTAAGTCCTGTGATTTCCTCCTCTGGATAAATTCTGGTCTCTTTCTTATTCTTCTGTCAGGCAAAGTCATTTTTTCAAATATTTCTTGTTCATCCTTTGCTGGCTCACTTTTTCCTTTTCATCCCCCCATCCTTTTCGGCCATAGCCCCTCTTCTTCTTAGTTAAGCATAGCAAATACGATCCTTTAGAGTTATTAAATCTAGGACCCAAGTTAACATTTGTAAGCAATGACAGCACGTGTCTACCACTTCCTTACACTCAGGATGTCAGACAGAACCCGCAGGTTTTCTCTTGTGCTTTACCTGTCTTTCTGAGAGCTGTCATCGTCTTTCCTCATTAGGCTAAGCAGAGGTTCTCAACCTCTGGCTCCAGACCCCTTTGAAAACCAAACAACCCTTTCCACAGGGGTTGCACATCAGATATCCCGCACATGAGATATTTACATTACTATTCTGACAGTAAAACCTATAGTTATGAAGTAGTATTTTAGGATTGGGGGTCACCACAACACGGGAAACTGAAATATTAATGAATCACAGCATTTGGAAGGTTGAGAAACATTGGGCTAAAGCTGAGACATAGCTAGAAATCTCCGATTCCTAATAGTCCCATCTAATCTGTCAAAAAGGACTGTAGCTGTGCATCACTTAACAAGAGCTGCATATTCTGATAAACACTCCATTAGGTGACTTTAAGTAGTTGTATAAGCCTAGATGGTATAAATAAATCAAGAAACGTGGAAAACAGAAGCCATCTGAGGCTGCTATAGGTGCAGCATGCATCCTATTTATATAAAACTTTCATTATGCACTTGTATCAGAAAATTCTAATATAAAAATGGGCTGGGGTGGTGCTTGGTAGTATAATATAAGCTTAGCATGTCTCAGGCCCCAAGTTCAATCTCGAGCTCTAAAAATAAAAATGACAAAAAATGTAATATAAAAACCACACAAACTCTACTGGCATAGCTGTTTATTATCATTATTAGCTTTAAAATCTATATAAAAGAGTTATAGTGAAGTAAATAAGCCAGTTAGTCATTTGTTGTCATTATGAACTATGCAATACACACAATTTATGTACTAGCCTTTCATGAAACTAGCAATGTATTATGATCATTTACACCAGCATCATAATAGGCCCCGGAATAGCACACTTTACTTTAATGATAAGAATTTTTCAGCTTCCTTATCATCAACTACTGGTGGGGGTGTGTAAATTCCATTGCATGCAGTGATGTCCTTATACCCCATGACTGTGTTAGCAAATCTACTCTTCTGGAGTCACAGGAAGCATTCATTACTGCAGAGCAGATCAAGAATGTGTTTATTACATCTCACGCTTCCCTTAACATGTCATGATAGATAAGCAATTCATATTCTTAGCCTGGACCTCAAGAGGTAGGCTGTTTCATCTGTGACAGCTTTAGTAGACCACAAAATCAAGAAGACATGTATCCATGACACCAGTCAAGAAATCCAGAGCTGTAGGAGAGAAAAAAAAATCATCATATTCTTAAACTGATTCAGGTGAGAGAAAGCACCAACAGTCTGCAGTTACCTCTGCCATCCTCATCCCTGTTAATCTGAGGTCTACGCTGTCTGTCTTCCTAGGCCAGTTTTATCTAGAAACAGATCTTGGGAGAATAGAAACATAAGCAGGAAAGGACATTTCCCCCATTCATCTTGTAACTATGTTAGGAAAACCAAGTACACATATCCAATTCATAGGTGGACAAATGGTAAGATGTAAAGATGGACAAGTTTGACAAACAATCATGTCCTCAAAATCCAAATAGAGTCTGTGAGAACCCATTCATCCACAGCTCTCTTCGTCATCATCTCCTTTCCCCAACAGAATCTTAGACTTGAGGTTTCCTAACTCTTTGCCTCTCCAGCCCCTTAGATGTTAGAATTGGAGAAGCAGCACGAAGGTTATACTCTACATCACTGCGGACCTAAGTTCCTATCACTTTTGCACTAGGAAAAAAATTTCCCTGAGGTGTGTGACTTGGACATTCTTGTTGGAGAAACATAGGTCACCATGACAATATGTCTTAAGGGGCCATATCCCCGAGGAGAGACATTTGTATTGATAAGAGCTGGCTACTGACACTCTTGTTGGCTTTGTGGCCCAATCTGCTCAAGCTCTGCCCTGCCCTGTCCTATCCTGTCCTGTCCTGCCACAAATAACTCTAATAATTCTAATAAGGAACCGGGCATAACAAATATCAGAAGATGGGAAGAAAGTGACTGTGGAAGACAGGAAGCTAAAGAACAGGAGACAGGAGAGGTGAGCATCTCAGAGGAAATGTGTCATTATGCAAGTCCTTCATCATTCCTTACAGTTTTCATGAGGTCAAAAAGCCTTTGACTTTCCCCGACAATCCCGGCTGCTTAAATTCCGGTAAATCTTAATCAATCAATGTCTCATAGTGAGTGCCCTACTATGATACCTTAAACCTATGTGTTTACTATTATGAAAATGGAAAAGAATAAATGTTTTTAAAATGTTCGCTAGGATAAGTATATTCTTGGGTATAGACATGTTTACATTTTTTATAATGGAATGGAGTGATATTGGAATATGAGGTGATATTTTAACACGTGTATTCAATGCATAAAAATTGATTAAGAAGGATAATTATCACTTACTTATCATGGCATTGTGTTTGGAGACTTTGAACTCTTTCCATCGTTTTTCATTAAATAGGTAATGGGTTGTTGTCCACAGTAGTCAGCCCACTGCTCTGTAAAACATTAGATCCTATTGCTTCTATCAAACGATGCTAGGGATTCACTATCCAACCACCCTCCACCTCCCTTGTCACTATACTTCCTCATTTCTAGCAAACCCTACTTCACTCTCTTCTGCTTGGAGGTCAGCATCGTTAGCTTCCATGTGTATAGGCACATATACAGTGTTTGTCTTCCTGTGCCAGCTGATGCTTTCAATTTCGCTGAAGTGGTAGTTTTCCTCTTACCTAGTTTAATAATTTTCTACTTTGTGTATATATAATCATATGAGTGTACATGATGTGTGTGCATGTCCTGTTTCAATAATATCCATTCTAACTGTGGTCGCATGATATTTACTATGGTTCCATGTGCATTTCATACAGGACATATTTAAGTAATGTATCAAAGCTCTGGAGATCTGTAAGGATATTGGACAAGGTAGAAAATTTAAGGAGAAACTTTAAAAGGTAAGAATAGTGATGAGAGGCAAGAACTGACATTTGTATGCTCATGGAAAAGTAGCTCCAGGCCTAAGGCCATACCTATTATGAATATATACACACAGAAAATTTTAAATGTTATTTTTAAATACACGCTCCACCATTCATCAGTTGTCAAAACTTAACATTTATTGTTTGTCTCATTGCCCTGGTGGATCTACAAGACAGAAGTGAAGTTTGCTCCCATAAATGCACAGCAAGATCATCTGTGTTATTATCAGACCCACAATGTCCCAGGTGCATGATCTTAAAAAGAAAATATTCCTCTTTTTATGTTAGTCATCAATAGAGGTCAAGGTGCTTCAGCTCATTTTATTGTTAAATTGACAGCACATAAAAAGTTCTCAGAGCTTATAGCAGGCTAATGTGTTCCATTGGCATGTCTTCTTTAGGTCAGTGACTTCAGTGTTCCTCACTTACAGATCCACTACATTGTTTGATAGAGCATTGATATTCACTTTGTGTTTATCAGCAGAATTTAAGGAAAACTGAAAAGCCTGCAATCTTAGATTTCTCTGGAAAGAGTGTTTCTGTGTGGAGGGCTGTGTTTTCTGTCTTTGGATGAAGGCTTACTCCCTATGCTGAGGCGTCCTTAGAGACAGAGAAATGGGCTGTTAAAATTTCATTCTTGTAGCATGCAGGAGTTTGGAGCTGGTTGAGAAGTCAGCCAGGTTTGCTGTTGTAAATAGCCAATTTGGATCAAGTGATGTTTTTGTATTTTCAGGTCCATACATCTATGGAATCACCAAACTTTATTATTATTATTATTATTATTATTATTATTATTATTATTATTATTATTATTAAATAATGAATTGTTTCACTCTTCAGGCAAATTATTCTCAACAAGGAAATGTACTGGGAGAGATGCTCAAGGCCCCACCACTACCACTACACACACCACTCTTAATTTCTACTTAGAATGCAATTCCCCAAATGAGAAGAGTGTATGTCAAGATATTGTCAATGGGACAGTTAAAACTTCAGGCTCATCTGTCCTGTCATGTTCTGATAGCAGGATGCTATAAGAAATGTTTGGAGGGTAAGCTGGAAGAAGTAAGGGGTACCCAGAAGTGAGAGCAAACAGATTTTAAAAAACAAAAATAAAACAAAAACAGAGAGAGAGAGAGAGAGAGAGAGAGAGAGAGAGAGAGAGAGAGAGAGAGAAGCATGAGGTCAACAGACCCAGAGAAGCCTCTGAGGAAGAAACCTGAATCCTGTATTTAGGAGTCTGTGTATGGCAGCCTTCTCACAGAGCAGACTGTGTAGAAAAGAGAGGGAAATATATCCAGTTCTTAACACAGGTCAAATTTGCCTTGCCTGGAGGGGAAGTCCTTGGCCAGTCTGAATAACAAACAGGATCCTGCTGCCAGACTCAAAAGAGGATGTTAAGTGTCACTGAGGAAGGGGAGAGAGTTAGGGCCATCAGCACCACTGAGCATAAGGCAGCCCTGTGTGCTAGTAAGGGCTTACCTTGAAGTCAGCAGATGACTTAAGTCATGGTGGGTTTCAGGAGGAAGGTAATGCCCACAAACTTGTGAATGGGAGAACGGAAAGGTTTCCTGGACTCTTTCCTAATCTCTGGTCACTTCCAACTTTTTTCCTCTGTATTTTACAACTGACCCTAGACAAGTTGCAATTTTAGCCAGATTTTATAAAGTGCTGCAACAATTAAATTTTCTGTTTGTCTCAATTTTAAAGTTTATAAAACATGTATATGAATGAAGCTATGTGAGATAATGTAATGTGTGTGTGTGTGTGTATGTGTGTGTGTGTGTGTGTGTGTGTGTGTGTGTGTGTGTGTGTGTGTGTGTGTGTGTGTGTGTATGTACAGAAATGGGACTGAAATCTATCCCACTGACATTTGCTAGGGGCTTATTGCTTCTTAGATACTGCTGTGTATACTGGGAACAGGGCAATGAAACCATGTGCCTCAGCAAAGCTCCCTCTGCTCTGGCTTCTTTGGCATCTGAACTTCGATGCCATGCTTTGGAGAAGCTACAAGACTTTCCTAACTCACAAAAGCATCTAGCCCGTCATTTCACAGTTTTCAAAACTGAAGATAATGGGCACTCAGGAGTACAAATTTTTCCCCAAGATCTAGGTAGAGGATAGTATCAAGGGAATTGTCCCCTGGTCCTCATTCAACTCTCTTTTGAACACTTCAAAAAAACAATCTGTTTGAGAAGGAGCTGTTTCTCTTGCCAACTTCCCTGTTCAAAACCAATTTCTTCTTGATAAGAAGTTGCATAATTGTGTGTTATGGCCTGAAATTGCTCCGGAGTATATAAGTTAAGAGTGGCAGGGCCAATCAGCATAGAAAGAATGAAGGACAGATAACAAAGTAGCAAATTTTCCTGTAAGCTAAAGGAGTTGTCAGCTAATAGACCAATATGTACAGTTTTGATAACATATTTCTGTATAATGTCTGCATATAACTAATAAAATGTTGAAATAACTTGGTGTCATTGCTACAGAAAAGCCACTTTCATTCTCAGGGCCATTATGTCACCTGGGAGACCTGGTTTACCAGTGTTTAGCATTCTACCGTGAGATGCAAGAGTGGGATTGATGCTGGAACCTTCCTCATTTGGGGTAATATGTAGTCATGGTTGCATACAAGAATAAAAAAACTAGAAACCACATTAACAGAATATGGCTTTTCAATAAAATTTTCATATTTTGTCTAATATAATTTTTCAAACTTTGACAGATATTTATACTGTTTAGGCTAAATGTATGCTAATTATATAATATCTAGAGGAAAATCATTTATAAAGTACTTGTAGTCTCAATAGTACAGAAACAACAGCAAAAAGAGAAAAAAACCCACATAGATACAGAGGAATCCATAAAAGAACTGCAATTATGAAAATATTGTAAAATGCCCTATATTGCAATGCCTATGATATAATGGTTGATAATATTACTATTTACACTCATTTACATAATTTAAAGCAAGTATTAATGGAAATCATAGCATCAGTATTTAGATGCTTTGAGTAGGTTGTAGATGTGGCATAGTGGTTTCGCTTAGATTAGTATCCCCAATGTGATGGGATTAGGGTCCCTTAGTTATTTCAGTGTCTGACTAAAATAGTTAACAGCGTGACATATCATTTTTTTAAAGCTTTTTTGGAGGAAGCAATGTTGCATGCTTATATCCAACTGATACTGAAATGTTCCTGTCAACCTTATAAGCTATCTTAAGTCAGATTTGCAACTTGCTCAACAGCCTATTGAAGAAGTCAGGTGTCTGGCAGTATTGGTAGGAGACCAGGATAGCAGAACAGACAGTTAGAGCAGGATGACCTCCTACTTTGTAGGCTTGTCAGTTTTCTGTAGCCACTACCATTTCATTACCATAGTAATGCTGGTGCAAAACTATATTTACTTCTCAGTCTTTCGTGTTCGAAGTCTGAAGTCTGTACCACTTTTCTAATGTCAAGGTACTAGGAGAGCCATGATTCTTCTAGAAACTTTGGGAGAGAATTATTCTTTAGCTCTTCTAGCTTCTGGTAGCTTTTGACATCCCTTAGTTTGTATCCAAATCATTATAGTTCTGGAGACCAGCCCCATCTTCAAATCTGTGTTGCATCTTTATGTTGTCTTATCATCTGTAGGCCAGTCTCATATTTTCTTCGAGTCTTCCTTTAAAGTCTCCTGTGATTGGGTGTAAGGGCACCTTGTTAATTCAGGACAATCTCTCCATCTGGCAATTATTTTTTGAATTTTTATTAGATATTTTCTTTATTTACATTTCAAATGTTGTCCCCTTTCCTGGTTTCCCCTCTGAAAACCCCCTATCCTATGCCCCTACTCTGTTTCTAGGAGGCTGCTCTCCCACCCGTCCACTCTAGCTTCCCCTTCCTGGCATTCCCCTACACTGGAGCATTGAGCATCTGCCAATTATTAATTTACATTATTAATTCAATCACATTTTTACAGCTTTTGTAACAGCCACAGGTTCCAGGGATCAGAACATGCAAAGTTTTTGTTTTGGCTTCCCAATAAGCTTGGCTTTAGTTGTATTTCTCCCTGCCTCTCTCTCTCTCTCTCTCTCTCTCTCTCTCTCTCTCTCTCTCTCTCTCTCTCTCGTGTGTGTGTGTGTGTGTGTGTGTGTGTGTATGTATGTGTGTGTGTGTTTTGTAAGAGTGTGTGTATACATGTTTGTGCACATGTGTGTGCATGATTATATGTGTGCATGTTTGTGTGTGTAGACACTTGCATGAGTGTGTGTATGTTTGTGTTTGTGTACATGTGTGTATGGGTGTGTGTATGTGTTTCTGTGTATGTGTGTGTGTGTGTGTGTGTGAGTATGAATGCATGATCATGTGGCTATGTGAATATAACACACAGCTGTTACATTTCTTTTATAGAAAATCTGACTTTGTTCTCCAAGCTAGTCCTGAATTCTTGGCCTCAATTTTCCTCCCTCATTCTCCTGAGTCGCAGGGAAGACAAGAAAGACCGCTCTGTCTGGCATGGACAGTCAATCAAACTAGTTCTAGGAGTGAAACAGTGTGAGTCCGGCATAAGGAACAACCTCAAACAAATTAAATGAAGCTCTTTTTAGAGTGTCTCCTCATCTCTGTACTGGATTGTTTCTCCAACTGTAATGAACTTCTTCCTGCTGAGCTGTCTTACACTGTTGCTCCAGCAATCACTGGGTTTCCACAATCTCCTAGTCAATTTCTCTTCAGTGACAAGTCCCAACGATCTGCCTTGATGTCCTTCTTTTATTATTTCATCCGATGAACATAGAGGGAAAGTGCTCTGGGGGCTTTGGGAGTTGGAGTTGTTCCTGAGGAAAGTGAAAGAAGAGCAGATCATAGATTTTTAAAATTATTGAAAACTAAGACTCATGATAACAAAGCAATTCTAAAATCTCTAAGCCAGCAGTCACTGAATCCTTAAGGTAGTGGAGGTCTTTAGTTATTGAGTATCATCTTCAAGACTGAGAATGTTTCCCTTGAAACTGAACATGGGAAGGGGAAACATTTAGTAAAAATTGGTAATTTCCTGAATTGTTGGACATCTACCGGCGTGTAACCTGTTCAAGGAAGGATGTTACTGCTTTGATGCACCTGCCTTTTAGCCTTTCTTATTCCTGTTACTTTTGCAGGCATTCAAGTGGACTGGCACCATGAGAAATCTGAGCGGAAACCACGTGGAGGAGTTTGTCTTGGTGGGGTTTCCTACCTCTCGACCCTTCCAGGCACTCCTCTTTGTTTTCTTTTTTGCAATTTATCTGTTGACGTTACTGGAAAATGTACTTATTGTTTCGACAGTCTGGCTCACCCCAAGCCTCCATCGCCCCATGTATTTTTTCCTCGGTCATCTCTCCTTCCTGGAACTATGGTACATCAATGTGACTATTCCCAGACTCTTGGGAGCCTTTCTTACCGAGGACGGTAGAGTCTCTTATGTAGGCTGCATGACCCAACTCTACTTCTTTATTGCCTTAGCCTGCACTGAGTGTGTCCTTTTGGCAGTTATGGCCTATGATCGCTATCTGGCTATCTGTGAACCTCTTCGTTACCCTAGTCTCATGCCTCCCAGTCTGGCCACTCGCCTAGCGGCTGCTTCTTGGGGCAGCGGGTTCTTCAGTTCCATGATGAAGCTGCTTTTCATTTCCAGGTTGTCCTACTGTGGGCCCAATATCATCAACCACTTTTTCTGTGATATTTCTCCACTTCTCAACCTCACTTGCTCAGACAAGGAACAGGCCGAGTTAGTAGACTTCCTGCTGGCACTAGTAATGATTCTGTTGCCTCTAGTGGCTGTGGTTTCCTCATATGCCGCCATCATTGTAGCCATCCTAAGGATCCCTACAGCCCAGGGACGCCACAAAGCCTTCTCCACCTGCACCTCCCACCTGGCAGTGGTGGTCATCTACTACTCATCCACTCTCTTCACCTATGCACGACCCCGAGCCATGTACACCTTCAACTACAACAAGATCATCTCTGTGCTCTACACTGTCATTGTCCCATTCCTCAACCCAGCCATCTACTGCTTAAGAAACAAGGAGGTGAAGGATGCCTTCAGAAAGACCATCCTGGGAAGATGCCACCATCCTAAGGGAGGACCAGATTGATGTGTGGCAGATCTCAGCAAAGAGGAAAAGAATTCTTACTAAGGATTGACTATCAATCACAGAATGGCCTTACAGGGAATATCAATGCCAATTAGTCAACATTTCAAATACTATCTGTGAACCTCTTAATACACACAAAAACTAAAAAAAAACAAAAAAACAAAAAAAACATTGGTTGTGTATAGACATTTCCACACTACGGCTGGATTAGAAACTAAAGAATTCCCCGTGGTGGAAGGTTTCCAGTGAAGATTCCCTAAGACCATGCCTTTTCATGTTGGGGTTTGGTTTGCTTGTGTTTTGTCCTACTTGTTTTCTGTTTGCTTTGATTTCACTTTGAAAGGTTCCAGGGAGAAAGACTTTGAAAAGAGAATGATTTTATGGTGGTAGGAAGGAAATAAGGATCTAGCAGGAGTTGGGGGGGAGGGGAACATGACCAGAAATATTGTATGAAACATTTTTAATAAAAAAAAATGTATTTAAAAACTGAAGATTCCTTAAAATGTGTGAAGAATCTGAACAGGTATGTCTGTCATAAGCCTACCATGATTAATTTCAAGACTGCCTAGGAATAATTGTTTCACAACCACTTTGAGATTCTCTGCTTTATATAAAGCTTATTATTTTCTGTCTAAAAATCTGAAATAACAGGGTTTTCAAAGATCCATATTCTCAAATTCTACTTCCATTAAAAACTGTAAAAGTATATATTATATATAACCTAAGATTAAATTTCATGGACACTTATAGACTTATTTTTTACAGCTCTCAAAACCACTAACAGTCAAGATATTGGTATTCAGTCATATATACATCAAGATGGCCAAGTACCTTGAGATCTCTTCTCTTGAACCTCAGGAGGATATTAAGTTGGTTGGCTTAGTGGATATTGATTAAGTAGTCAACAAAATGTGTTAGAAAGCTTTTATTCAAGGTCACTGTCATAGTCAAGGTTTCTTTCTATTCCTGCACAAACATCATGACCAAGAAGCAAATTGGGGAGGAAAGGGTTTATTCAGCTTACATTTCCCCATTGTTGTTCATCACTAAAGGAAGTCAGGACTGGAACTCGAGCAGGTCAGGAAGCAGGAGCTGATGCAGAGGCCATGGAGGGATGTTCTTTACTGGCTTGCTTCCCTTGGCTTGCTCGTTCTGCTCTCTTATAGAACCCAAGACTACCAGCCCAGGGATGGTCCCACCCAAAAGGGGCCCTTTTCACTTGATCACTAATTGAGAAAATGCCCCACAGCTGGATCACATGAAGGCACTTCCCCAACTGAAGCTCCTTTCTCTGTGATAATTCCAGCCTGTGTCAAGTCGATATACAAATCCAGCCAGTATAGCCACCTATTACTGCCTGGACCACAGTATTTATCAAATACTTGTAATTTCACCCCTAGTCAAAGAATGAGAAGAGAAAACAATATAAAACAAGAAAATGGCTGAGATCCAAAGATTAGATAAAGACTTGCCTGTTCTTAATGGGATGCCTTACCTTTGTCCCCTAAAGTGTACATATTCTACCAAATTCTTTTGAGATTTGGAAAGGTGTTTGAATTTTTTAGACACGATGTCACCTCCATCTGCTTTATGCATTTGTTTACTCAAACTTTTTTGCACATTGAACCAAAACAGTAGTGCACACAAAAGAATAAAATAAACATGAAATCGAACACATCCCAATACACACAGATTGTCTCTGTACATTTTCCTATACTAAGCCAGGCTGTATGTGTTGAGATAGGAGTAAGGATTGACATTGAGCAAATAAATAAATAGATAGATAGATAAATACAACCAGTATGGATAATCTGTGAAATCAGCAAAAAACTATTCTGACCTACATACAGCAGCAGAATTGAAAGTAGCCTTAAACTCTTCTCTCCATGTGACTCAGTTTCCATTGCAGTCCCTGTTACAGAGTAACTGAAAGCATGGAGTTTATGGTGAAAATTCCAAACGCTAGAAACAGCAAATACCAGGTGTATCCTAGAGTTGCTACTTAGGAATCATACAATCATAAGCAAGGAAATTTAAATCCGTATTCAAAATTTCTCTCCTTCATTATGAAAATAACACCAACTCCCTTATGAGCTTGTGACAGGAGCCATAATAGGAGAAGCTAATAACTACCAGCTAATCATCCTAAAATGGACTGCTTTGGATTATTATATAATCTGCAACAGGTGTGTCCTTATTAAGCAAGGCTGTAAGGGATTCATTTTAGGAAAGATTGCTGCTATTAATATGCTTTTCCTGTTATTATTAAACATATATAACAATCACTAAATAATAACACACCCTTTGGATAGATCTCTGCAGATCCAGATGTGGCCTTTTAGTGTTGCTATATAGACATATAGACAACTTAAGTTTTAATGATGATCCTATAAGAATTCCAAAAATTATATCTGTGATTACTAAGCTTTTATAGTAGGACTTCTATTCTGATAGTCAAAACTGCAATGAGAACTCTGCCAGTCTCCCAAGTGTCACCAGTTAATTGCTCTTAGATGGTAACCAGACTTTCTCCTACTCGGAACACATTTCAAGAGGTTATAAAACAATTAACCGAAGGTCATAAAAAGGGAACTAAGGATTTATAATAGGTGCTAGGACAGAAGATAAAATATTGACTGGGTTTATCTATATAAGACTTCACTAATAACTTAATTATAGTTTTAAACCTTCAGTGAACCTATGGAGCTGAGACAGGTGATGGATGTTTAGCTAGATAATTACTCCTAAAGAATATGCATGTAAACATTATGTTGTAAATTTCTATTTCAATTTATGATTTGATTTTGTGTGTGAACTATTGATGAACTTTTTACCATGTGATCATGTATTCTGAAAGATGTTTAAGGGCTGAGGACAAAGAGAAAAGTCAGAACAGAGGGTCTGAGGTGAGAAGAACTGAGCTGAGAAGAACTGAACTGTGAGAGGGAACTGAGCTGAGGAGAAGTTTTTAGACAGTACACTTTTTAGACAGAACTAAACTCAAGAAGAACTTAGGAGTATAGGCATAGCTTTCGGAGAAAAAGCATTGAGAATAGGAGCATTGTTGTGACTTCAGAGCAGGAGAGAAGAAGGAGAACAGAGAGTGGAATAACTTAGAAACTATAGGTAACAAAATACTAGAGAGAAATGTGCAGAATGCAGAAGGAAAGAGGAAAAACTCCAGAGAGCAGAAGAAGCAGGCAGGTTTCTCCTTACCATGGACAGAACAGATCCCATGGTAAGGACAAGGCAGGCTTAGTCTTACTAAAAGGAACAAAGCTTTTTTCTTACAAGCCTGGGTTTAATTCATTTAGCATTTGAAGAGTAGAGGCCCTTTCTTTCTCAGTGCAAAAGGACTGGAGCTCATTTTTCACCCAGAATGAGTGAGTTCTCTCTGCACCCGTGCTTGGTCTTTTGCTCCATATGCGTAAGTAAGTATGGATGTGTGTGTAAGTATGTAATTGTGAGAATGTATGCATGTGTGTGTGTGTGTGTGTGTGTGTATGTATATAATTGTGAGAATGCATGCAATCTTGGCCCAACTGGGTTTGAATAGAAATTTATAAATGACTATGCATGAGTCTGTATTTGAACTTATGTGAGATTATGCATATTTACTTATGTAAAAGTTTGTCCTTCTGCAAGTGTTAGTCTCTTCTCCTGGTTCAATAAAAGTTTACTGCTCCAAACTTCCCCCCCAGCCCGACAAGCAAGAGGCATCAGGACAACAGGGAAAAGGCCCAGCAATGAATCCTTTATTAATCTCCTGCTGTTTTAGGATGAGGGGCTGAGTGCCTGAGACTGCAGTCTGGCCTCAGAGGATCACAGAAGGCAGGTCAGCTACAATAGCATAGTAACTTAGATAAGTAAACTTTTTTATTACACAGCAACCCTAAATACCTTGTAAAACAAAGTCTCACCCCTGAATTTCGTAAGACCAAGTCTTACCCTCTGCCAACACTCCTCTGACTGAGAACTGACAAGAAAGAAGAACCCTACATCAGGGCTGGCCCCTGACAAGCTTGTGGATATTAAATAAATGTGGTGTGTCTAAGTAAAGGATTTTTTTTATTATTATTTTCTTTATTTACATTTCAAATGCTATCCCGAAAGTTTCCCATACCCCTCCCCCCACCTCTGTTCCCCTACCCACCCACTCCC
>NC_034594.1:146930853-146932334 GCF_900095145.1 Mus pahari
ATTGAGAGTTCCTCTTGGTAGATTTTACCTTTGATGAGTATGAAGTGCCCCTCCTTGTCCTTTTTGATAACTTTGGGTTGGAAGCCAATTTTATTGTAAAGGATTTAAAAAAAAAAAAAAAAAATTCTTCTCTGTGAAGAGATTTATTTATAGATACTGGGGATTAATTTCCTACCCGTTATGGCTCAGAAAGCTTATAAATGTTGCTAGGCAATATTGTCAATGATACAGATCTGTAATTGACATCCAGCTGGGTAAATTAAAAAAAAGAAAAGAAAGAAATACTACCTTCAACTACTTTTCTCTTGCCCTGTCATTTCCACTGAAGTCTAGAAGCTCTACGTACACATGGGTCTATTCTTTAGCAATGCTGGCTGAAGTCAAAGTGGATTCTACACTCCTTTGTACTGACCTTATATTATTGTAGTTAAGATTTTGAGCAGCAGTTTTGCCTGCTGCCAGATTTCGTTGGTCTTTCCCTGGAAGGCAGACTCCTATTACTGCTGTGTTGGGTTGTTTGGTCTCCTAGTCTATGTCTCTCCAAGTTCCTTCGATGCCAAGCACAGAGTTAAGTCACGTGTTGCAGATATTAAAAAATCTGGAGTAGAACAGAACTAATTAATTAACAGTAAACATTCACTAATTAATTAACAGTAAACATTCATTAAGTGCTAAAGGTTCATTATTATCATCATCTTAGTGTTAATAACAACCTATGCTTTCTAAAGGTATTTCTCTCTTGTGAACTGTGTACTAAACTCACTCAAATATTAAGGAGTAGTATTTTTCTAAGACACTTATGGAAAGCAAAGATCCAGTAATCCTTGTAATTATTTGTAAAGGTAGTAATCTGAATAATAAATTTAACATTTCTAATTATAGACTACAAAATGATGCCAAGGTGTCATTGGGTTGAGTAAATGAAGTTTCTTCTCTTTTTTCTTTTATTAAAAATAGATTTTCTTTTATCCAATATATATCACTTACTTTTTCACTTCCCTCTACGACCCCCAGTCCCTCCCTGCTTCCCCTCCTGTCTAAATCCACACCCTTTCTCTCTCTCATTAGGAAATGGACAGGCATCTAAGGGATAATTAATAAGATGTAACGAAAGTTCGGCAGAATAGGACAAAACACACATGGATGAGAAAGCAAAATCCACCCTTCTTTTTTTCCTTTTTTTCTTTTTTATTGAATATTTTCTTTATTTACATTTCAAATGTTATCCCCTTTCCTGATTTTCCCCCCCTCCCAGAAACCCCCTATCCCACCCTCCCTCTCCCTGCTTCTATGAGGGTGTTCTTCCACCCACCCATCCACCCACCTCCTCACTCTCAATTCCCCTACACTGGGGCATCTATTGAGCCTTCATAGGACCAAGGACCTCTCCTCAAATTAGTGCATGACAAAGCCATCCTCTGTTACATATGCAGCTGGAACCATGTTTACTCCTTTGTTGATGGCTTAGTCCCTGGGAGCCC
>NC_034594.1:146932479-146942188 GCF_900095145.1 Mus pahari
TCCTTCAGCCCTTTCTCTAATTCCTCTATTGGAGAACCCGTGCTCAGTCCGGGGGTTGGTTGTGAGCATCCACCTGTGTATTTGTAAGGCTCTAGCAGGGCCTCTCAGAAGACAGTCATATCAGGCTCCTTTCAGCATGCACTCCTTGGCATTCACAATAGTGTCTGGGTTTGGTTACTGTATATGGGCTGAATCTCTAGGGGGGACAGTCTCTGGATGGCCTTTCCTTAAGTCTCTGCTCTACACTTTATCTCCATATTTGTTCCTGTGAGTATTTTGTTCTCCTTCTACAAAGGACCAAAGTACCCACACTTTGGTCTTTCTTCTCCTTGAGCTTCATATGGTCTGTGAATTGTATCTTGGATATGCCAAGCTTTTAGGCTAATATCCACTTATCAGTGAATGCATACTACGTGTGTTGTTTTGTGATTGGGTAACCTCACTCAGGATTATATTTTCTAGTTCTATCTAATAGTATCTATCATGAATTCATTGTTTTTAATAGCTGAGTAGTATTACATTGTGTAAATGTACCTCATTTTCTGTATCCATTCTTCTGTTGAAGGACATCTAGGTTCTTTCCAGCTCCTGGCTATTATAAATAAGGCTGCTATGAACATAGTGGAGCATGTGTCCTTATTACATGTTGGAATATCTTCTGGGTCTATGCCCAGGAGTGGTATAGCTGGGTCGTCCTCAGGTAGTATTATGTCCAATTTTCTGAGGAACCACCAAACTGATTTCCAGAGTGACAAGCTTGTAATCGCACCAGCAATGGAGGAGTGTTCATCTTTCTCCACATCTTCGCCAGTATCTGCTGTCACCTGAGTTTTTGATTTTAGCCATTCTGACTGGTGTAAGGTGGAATCTCAGGGTTGTTTTGATTTGCATTTCCCTCATGACTAAGGATGTTGAACATTTCCTTAGGTGCTTCTCAGCCATTCAATATTCCTCAGTTGAAAATTCCTTGTTTAGCTCTTTACCCCATTTTTAATAGGGTTATTTGATTCTCGAGAGTCTAACTTCTTGAGTCAAGTCTCTGAAGAAAGAAATTGAAGAAGACCTCAGAAGATAGAAAGATCTCCCATGCTCATGAATTGGCAGTATTAATATAGTAAAATATGGCCATCTTGTCAAAAGCAATCTACAGACTCAGTGCAATCCCCATCAAAAATTCCAAATCAATTCTTAATAGAGTTAGAAAGAGCAATTTGCAAATTCATTTGGAATAACAAAAACGAGAATAACGAAAACTATTCTCAACAATAAAAGAACTTCTGGGGGAATCACCTTCCCCAACTTCAAACAGTACTACAGAGCAATAGTGATAAAAACTGCATGGTATTGGAACAGAGACAGGCAGGAAGATCAATGGAATAGAATTGAAGACCCAGAAATGAACCCACACACATATGTTCACTTGATATTTGACAAAGGAACTAAAACCACTCACTGGAAATAAAGACAGCATTTTTAACAAATGGTGCTGGTTCAACTGGTGGTTGGCATGTAGAAAAATGCAAAATGACCCACTTTTATCTCCTTGTACAATACTCAAGTCCAAGTGGATCAAGGACCTCCACATAAAACCAGAAATACTGAAACTTATAGAGGAGAAAGTGGGGAAGAGCCTCGAACACATGGATACAGAGGGAAAAATTCCTGAGCAGAACACCAATGGCTTATGCTCTAAGATCAAGAATCGACAAATGGGATCTCATAAAATTGCAAAGCTTCTGTGAGGCAAAGGACACTGTCAATAGGACAAAAAGATAACCAACAGATTGGGAGAAGATATTTACCAATCCTACATCTGATAAAGGGTTAATTTCCAATATATATACAAAGAGTTTCTTTCTTTCTTTCTTTTTTTTTTTTTTGAATTATATGTTTTCTCTTTTACATTTCAAATGTTATCCCCTTTTCTGGTTTCCTGTCTGAAAAACCCCTATTCTATCCCCCATCCTCCTGCTCACCAAGCCACCTACTCCCACTTCCCTATCCTGGCATTTCCCTACACTGGGCCATCTAACCCTCACAGAACCAAAGGCCTCTCCTCTCATTGATGTCCAACAGGCCATCCTCTGCTATGTAAGCAGCTGCAACCATGAGTCCCTCCATGTGTACTCTCTGGTTGGTGGTTTCGTCCCTGGAAGCTCTGGGGGTACTGGTTGGTTCATATTGTTGTTCTTCCTATGGGGCTGCAAACCCCTTCAGGTCCTTTGGTCCTTTCTCTAACTCTTCCATTGGGGAATCCAGTCCTCTGATGCATCCAAAGAAATACACCTTAACATCAAGGATAGACATCACCTCTGGGTAAAAGAATAGAAAAAATATATTCCAAACAACTGGACTTGGGCAAGCCAATTCTAATATCTGACAAAACAGACTTCAAATCAAAGCTAATCAGGGAAAGACTCATCAAAGAAAATATCCACCAAGAGGACATTGCAATTCTTAAGGTCTATGTACCAAACACAAGGACACACAAGTTCACACAATGCCATCCAAAAGCCCTCTTCTGAATCCGTTTTGTTTGAGAAAAGGTCTCATGTATCCCTGTTTGGCCTCAAATGCATTGTGTAGAGAATGGTGACCTTGAATGCCTAATTCAACTGTCTCTGCCTCCTGAGCATTAAGATTGAAGGTATGCACCACCATACCTGTTTTATGTGGGAGTAGGGCCTGAATCCAGGGGATTCACACAACCCTAGGCCAGCACTACACTGAGTTCCATCCCCATCCTGAGATATATTCTTGAGAAGATGAGGCTAGCACAGAGCAGTGGTGATTGTTTGTTTTTCACCTTCTGAGTTTAGATTTGATGCCTGGAACCACTAGAGCTATCCTTAAAGAAATAATCATGAGGATTAAGTTAAGAGAGTGCGGTTGACAATGTGGTTCAAATTCTAGAGCCATATATTAAATTATAATAATCTTATAATGTACAATTTAATGATAAATTAGAATGTGTAATTATTTAATTATAGTTAATCCATTTATCAAGACATTCTAAGTGCCTTGTGTGATTCATCAATGTTCACCCTTTTGTCATTTTCAATATCATTCTGTACTTTTTAACCAATATGCCTTTTCTATTGATCATTTGTCAAAACAACTCTTAAACTATTGTTAGAGAATGGGCTTGATCATTTTAATTTCTCTATTAAACTGCTTTACATTTTGGTTTATATTCTTAGAGACTGATAAAATAATTTTTAATTTTAATGTTTTTAATAACATTTGTGTTGATTTGAGATTTTTGTGTAATATATTTGGATTTTATTCCTCACTTCGTCCAATCCCTCCCAGGTCCTCCCCCAACCTCCTTATCCACCCATCTACATGTTCTTTCCCTCATTAAAAATGAACAACAACAAAAAAAACACTATCTCCTTGAAAATATATGCATACAAATGGCATCATAAAAATTGAGGAGGCTGGATTTGTGTATTTAGGAATGTGTGTGTGTGCGTGTGCACGTGTGTGTGTGTGTGTGTGTGTGTGTGTGTGTGTGTGTGTGTGCATGTGAAGCAATTAAAGAAAAAGAGGCCATGAGTCTGAAAGGGAGTAAGGTGGAGACAAAGCGATGCTTGAAGAGGCACGTGTGGTTTCCATCAAGCAAGTGGAGAAAGGAAAGGGAAGGGGAAAGTGAGATAATTGTGAGGAAGTGTTTTTAAAATTATTTAAATATACACACTCATATGTGGAGTCCAGTTTGTTTGGGCTGAATATTCCTGAGCACAAAATCTGCTTTGGAATGTGGTTGACATACCCAGTGTCACCTGATTGAAGAAAACTGATTTTCGCTTTCTCAGCAGCTGTCAGTTATATATATCATCTTGGCTAGGGGAGGGACTTTACACCCACTTTCCTTTCTCTCAGCTGTTTGTTTGTTTCCTGGATTCAGCTTGTCCAGACCTTGTCCATGCTGTCACAGTCTCTGTGCGTTCACATGTGTATTTGTTCTTTCATAGCTGTTTCCTTAATGGTATCTACCATCTCTGGTGCTTATGACATCTCCACCTGTTCTGCATAGATCCTTAGCCTTGGGGAGAGGGGTGTGGTATAGAGCTGATCATTTAAATAACCCACTCCTGGTTCTGAGGGTTCTATTTGGTAATGTATGATGTATAGTTGGGATCACACACACACACACACACACACACACACACACACCATATATATACTTCCATTTAAGAAGTCTATAAAGCAGTATGTTTCCTTATGACTTTTTGGTTTTCCAAATGAAATTTAAGTTTGTTATCCTGTCTATGTTTGTAATTCACTAGGCAGGCAGACGCACGTGTGGCTTTCTTTGGTCAGTGTGCTTGCTGTTCCAGTGGCTACCGCTGACATTATTTGATTTCACTTGACGGCACTTTGGCACTTTATGACAGTTTGCTTTACTTTTACTGCATTTGATGTATTTAGTCTTGCTTTGAGTGTGGACTGAGGGGAGCTCACTGGAGACAAAATAGAAGTAACACAGTAGAACAGAGAGAAATAACGCATAGTCCAGGAAGTCTCTCTTTTAAAGCAGTAATAATTTTCATCACAATTGATTATGAAAGACTTTAACTGAAGAGAAACGAAGAAGGAGTGGATATGGGGAGGGAGGGGAAACTGCATCGGGATATAATCTATCAGAGAAGAAATGTTAAAAAATTAAATGAAATAAGAAAAATCTTTTTATTAATAAACTTCATTTAAACTCAAAAATGAAGAAAAACTTACATTAAAAAGAAAGCATGGATTGTGTTTTTTTCTACAGAAATTACAGACAAGCTTGCCTGCTTCAAAAGTATAACATAGAGAGAAAATAGATAATGTACAATTTGAAGAGTTATCGAATACTAATACAATGAAAGGGATGAGTCTCATCTTTCAACATTAACCCAGTCATTTAAAAATTACTCTTTTTCTTACCAAATCTGAGGGAACACTCATCCATAATATTAAACCTCATCTGGACCTGTTACAAATACGGTAAATTTACTCAGAGAATGCAAATGTAGGATATACATATTAGTGGGGTTTTGGTTTAATGCTTAATTTTTCTGTGACAGAAAACAATGAAAGATGGAGCTTCCCCCCTTATTTTTACTATAAGTACCTAGTTCTAGAAACTTCATTCTCAGGAAATTATTGTAAGTTTTCTCATGGGAAAAGAATGACCAAACTTTGTCGAGATCCTTTGTCAGTTCTCCAAAATAGCTAAAGTTTAATAGTCTGAAATGGCAGTTGCAGGATTTCCTCAGCCCCCACCATGCTATAGTTACTCCTCTCCGTCTTATCTTCCTCTGCATTTAAGCTATGCATTGGTCAATTCAAAGGAAACGAAGTTCTTCTCATTTCTTGCTTAAACAAGTATTTTAAATCTCTACAGAACACTGTACTAAAAGGAAGTGAATGATGTCGTTTCTGCCCTCAACAACTCCTAACAACAAGGGTTTTGTTGAACTGATTTAAGGTTTTGCCCTCCTCTGGACTATCTAGAGTCCTGAACTGGGACTGTGGGGATACGTGTGACCGGGCGACTTTTGTTAACAGGCTTCTGCACTGAGATGCTGTCATGCTTGCAGCCTCATTTAAACTGGAGGTAGAGCCTGCAGCACCCATGCTCTTAAGCAAATGCTTAACAGCAGTGGAACCATTCCCACAGAAACCAGAGGGAAGGGTCAGATATGAATTCTCTCCTGTAGAAGACAGTCCACAAGTGTGTACTGACTAATTCATGCAGACTCCTGTGGATAAGTAAGACAGAGCACCACCAAAGAACCAATGGTGAGCTTGAAGACCACTGAAGACCACTGAAAGAGGAAGAACATAGCGTCCTGTCTAGGGAGGGCCATGTTTCCATTGGGGAGTTTTTATGGCAGTCGTAAATAAAGGTGCATAACTGCTAGTTGCTCCTAGACATATGAGCTATTACCTTTTAATCTAGGACTGTTACTAATATTTTTAAATGAATTTCTAATCTTTTAAAAAAAAGTTTAGCTTTATGTTTGAGGAGATTTATCTTCTCCTGACTGCCCCCACTTCGTTCTCATCTCCAGAGAAGTGTAGCCTTCTCCATTGGTTGAGATCCTTCATTGTGGGTGCCATGTTCCTGCTCATGTTCTGCTGTGACTATGGCTCTTAGACTAGTGCCCTTGAGTCTATAGGTGCTATAGTTGTGTGAACCTATAAAACACCACAGGGATCTGGACACACTTCCAAACTCATACTAGAGTCTTCCTGAAACTATCTTAAAATGAAAAGACAAAATATAAACATGTTCTCATGATTTCTTTTGTAAACACATATTTCATCTGAATGTGTTTATATATATATATATATATATATATATATATATATATATATACACACACACACAAAACTAATGCATAAGAAATATAGTCATGTATAGTGGTAACAATTTTAAGTATGGTATCTGAGTGTTGGATGTTTGAAAATCTGTGTATGCTCATATATCAAAATCCCTAAGTAAGGATGAATATATGTCACACTTTTCTAAATAGCTCACATTATAATTGCCTGTCCTTGGAAGAGCTTATTATTTTTAAGTCTGTTTACAGAAAGAGAAGTGCATGCACACACACACACACACACACACACACACACACAATTTTATTTCCACCTTCTTTATCCCTGGAGTCTGATTGGAAAGACAAAGCCATGAACTTCCACACTAAGGTCCCTTCTGTGACCTGAGGTCTCACTTAGGTTCTTTCCTACGATTCCCCCAGGATGTCCTTGAGCTCTGGAAGGACCAGATGCTTGTCTTAAGACTGTGTCTCTTGAGAGGTCCCCTGTGGGTAGAAGGGAGCTGGTTTCTGCTCATCCAGTATCATGGAGAAAGCAAGGGGATGCACAAATAGCTCTATTTGGTCAGTGCCTGCTTCCAGCTCATAAATAAGCAGCCTTGGGCAGTTATCTAGGCCGTAAACAATGTCTCCTTTCCTGTCTACATGATTTCTTCTCATTTCTCAGCACAGTCTGGAGATCCTTAAGACGGGTAAGAAAAGAATTACATCCCCAGAAAAATGGTCAGTTGATTAAAAAAAAAAAAAAAAAAAAAACTCGTGTTTTCTAAAGGAGAATTTGTTCATATTTTAGTTGTTTTCTTGAAGAGAAGCAGGGAATAATTGGGGATCACTTTTCTTAAATTGAGGCATGATCCGGATTTTTATTTCATTTATGTTACAGATTGGTTTATCTTGTTTGAGCCTTTGATGAGCAGTGTTACAATGTGGTAAGGAGGAAATGTCACATATATACAGAGCAATTAAACAGAGATCTCTTTTGCAGCTGTGTCAAGCCTTATGAAAAATCCGAGGGACTAGGAGCTGTTGCTTCAAATTTTTCCTATGAAAAACCACTCTAGGTAAAATGGGCACAAGGCTCTGCTGACTAGCGTGTCACCTGTTCTACTGAACATCCATGTATTGTATCATCTAAATCCCCTGACTTGCAGAGTCACAATCCTAGTCTGTAGATGTGCAAACCTCCCTTCTTCAGAGGGAAGGGGGGAGGGTAACATGTGATAGCACCAGGGCGAATACACGTATGAAGAATACTAAAGGTGTGAGTATGTGTGCATGCTTTTTATTTTAAATAAGAGCATCAGCTATCAAGTAAGAGGCCAGCTACTCCACTTCTTAGATGATTGTTTAACTGTTATTTATAACACTGGAGAGGTAGAAGGAAAGTCTGCCTTTCCACCGTATCGATTATTCAAAAGTGCATCATGTAGTCACATTTATATTCAACTAGAAACCCTAGAATATGCTACAGGTTAGTGGGGTACAAAATAAGATCACTAGATTCTAGCCACTTTCCCCTCTAGGGAAAATAATTATTGCAAACAAATCCTGTAGTGTTGAAAAGTTACAAAGGCTATAGTGGATTAAGGGTATGTGCATATTCCCCTACAGTTTTGAAACCTAATTCAGTAAAGACTGAGCTAATCAGAGGAGATCACAATAGGACAGGTAATTATTCTACCCTGAGTCAAACTTATGTACTGAAGCCCTGAACCACAGTTGTTGCTAAGAATTCTGTGAAAGGGGAGCTGGATTGGAATTGTATCCCCTAACACTGATTTGGAAGCACAGGGATGTTTTTCTCCCATTTAAAAAACACCTGACCATGTAATACTCAAGACATATAGGTCTACCTCAGACTAGCATACATTAATCTTACTTTCCTATGGGAACTGGTGAAAAAACTAGACTGAGCATAGATTATCTGTCACATCTCTCACTAGTTGTCCCCACTCTAGAGATTTTCTTATCTACAATTTCACTAATCCATCCTCACAGAGCTCATGTGGAAATTTTTAACATAGTGGCTATCTCAAGAATTTTGTCCAAATAAAATTTCTTGTCTGGCCTTCATTTGCAGACAAACAACAAAGCAGATCTCTTTCCAAGGGCATTATCATCCTGGTTTTCGCGTTAAGTACTTTGGAGGCAGACCATTGCCACCCCTCTCCCGGGAAATCCGAGGCAGAGCCTCTCCTCTTCACTGGTGGAAGGCGCAAAGGCAGGTATTACTCCTCACCCTGTCTTCGGGATAAAATCAAGCCTTAATCCCCACAAGTGCTTTTTGAAGCCTTCTGGTCTTACTCTCATGAAATGGCCTAGGGATCATGCAAGAATGATCACAGGCAACAAGACCCCAGACCCTAATTATATTTAGAAATTGGACAGAGTTCCTATGCTGATGAGGCATGGTGGGTCATTTGAATGTTAGATATGCATGGTTCTGATTTCAGAAAGCAAACTGGGGTTTGATGAAGGAATGAAAACATCCTATGCAACCCCAGGACACAGATCATGAACTCAAAAATGTGAAATCTCTGTGTTCTGAATGACCTCCAACCACAGACTCTTTCTTAATTGGTGATATTGTTTTAGGTACTGAAACTTCCACCCCTTGTAGGATGGGTAGAAACATTGGTCAGTGCCTTGTTATTCATAAATTTGGAAGAGTTTTAAATCTTTTAACCTATCTCGTTCCCTGCAGTCCCCAAATTCATGTTGCTAATATTTAACATCCCCTTTTACTTCTTTAGTTATGTGTGTCTCTCTGTGCACACACACATACATTCATAGGTATGCAATAGACATAAAGCAAAAAATTGGTGCAACACATTTTTAATAAAAAATGTTTCTTGGAAGATTCATATTAACTTTTATAATTCTGATGAAATAAAGCAATAAGTTAAGGTGATTTATCCATAGAACCCACATTATGTTGTACAATTAATTTAATAAAATTAAATATGTAAGGTAACCAAGATTGGAGATTACTAGGGACTGGCATATAATCATTAACAAATGGCTACTCTGGCAACATATAGCCATTTAACTTTAGGGAAAAACACTGTAGCATCCTAAATCATCTTAAATCATCTTATCTGTTAAAAAGAAAAAATCCTAAAGAGAAATACCATTGATTTTATGATATTATTATTTGAGAATTTTCTGTAGCTCTTGATTCTCTTTTCAGGCCTTTACTTGCTCGTTAAATTTTTATCTCATATGAAAACTAAAGATAGAACTTAAGGTTCAGTCTCAAAACATAGAAAGACAATGAGATGGTCATAAACACCCAAGACGACAGCACTCCTGAGGCCAAGAGGAGCCTGAGGTCCTCCCCTCTCCCTCTCCCTCTCCCTCTCCCTCTCCCTCTCCCTCTC
>NC_034594.1:146942418-146969066 GCF_900095145.1 Mus pahari
GTCTCTGTCTCTGTCTCTCTCTTTGTTCTCTCTCTCTCTCCCTCTCCCTCTGTTCTCTCTCTCCCTCTCTCTCCTTCTCTCTCTTTCCCGCACCCTCTTTATGTGTGTGTGTCTGTCTGTCTGTTTGTCATCTGTCTCTCTCTCTCCCTCTCTCTCTCTCTTTCCCTGTTACTGTCTGTCTCTGTCTCTTCCTCTCTCTCTGTCTCTCTCATATACACACATCATATATGTTTGTACGTACCCCACTTAATATCATCTATCTTCACATATACATATACAAAAGCAGTTGCATATTGATTATTTAATCTCAACTCTGTCACTGAGGCTAGTAAGCTGCTAGCAGTATCATCACCAGATAAATATTGAACATTCTCTAGATCGATTTGGGATCATGGCACATATTCCTGCTAAGCTAAGTCCCCGACCGCAGAGTTCTCTGGGAATGACAGCAATGTGCTTTCAGATATGCAGAGTGTGGCAGCTCTCAGCAGTTGTGATGCTTTCATGCATTGGACACAACCTCCCCAGGACTTGGTTGCTGGAGAATACCCTCTGGAGGTGAGGCTACTCAGTAAGAAAGTCACAGTGTCTCTCTCTAGTCTTAGAAACTGGGAGGCTGTGATTCAAACAAGCCAGCCCTGGAGATCAGGAGCCTCGACTCCTTAGTATATTTACATTGTGTGTATCTTTGATAAAACATTCTCTCAAAACAAACAAACAAACAAACAAAAACAAAACCGGGCAATGGTAGCGCATGCCTTTAATCCCAGCACTTGGGAGGCAGAGGCAGGCAGATTTTTGAGTTCAAGGCCAGCCCGGTCTACAGAGAGACTTCCAGGACAGCCAGGGCTACACAGAGAAACCATGTCTCGAAAAAAAGAAACCTCTCAGTTCATATATTCATTTTCTTGCTGATCAAAATACAACAATTATATATATTCCAATATTATGGTTTAATTCCATAGTTTATACCTCTATTTACTGTGATAGGATAGGGTTTCAATGCGACCATATTGCACTTGTAATTAGTAATTTTGCTCAACGACTAAAGATCTCAAAGCTAAGACTCATGGTAGAAGGAAGAAATGGCTCAGACAGACACAGACACTCTGATATACTAGTGTCTGCTACTCTCTTTGGTTTATTTTTCCATGTGTCTTATGTTAATTTATCTCTGGTTCTGGACATCTTTATTTCTGTTGGGTATCAAAGAGGAAGGAATGAAGGTGACATGGTTTCAATGAAAACATGCCCTTTGTGCTTTCTGACTTACTCTTCAAATCAAATGAAGTGCCTTTATTTCCACCCTCTTCTATCTTCATACAACTTTTGAGTTACCTATCCAAAGAAGGACTGTGTTCTCTGTGAAGTTCCTGAAAGGCTGGATGATATCCTAGAGTCAGCTTAGAACTGTATTGTCTGTTATGATTCTTTAGAGGCAATGGGAAATGCCTGCAGAATAAGACATCAGGGTACAATTACTTGCCTTTCATTTTCTTTTTTGTTCTTATCCCCTTTAATTATTATTATTAGTTAATCTTTTTTTTTTTCAGTCTAATCGCTATCCTCCTCTGGTCCTCATCCCATTCCTCCTCCCCTGTCTCCAAGAGGATGTCCCCCCCACCCCACCCCTCACACCTCCACTTCACCAGACCTCCCCACTCCATGGGGCCTCAAGTCTCTTGAGAGTTAGGTGTGTTTTTTATCACTGAGGCCAGATCTGGCAGTCCTCTGCTGTATATGTATCAGGGACCTCATATTGGCTAGCGCATACTGCCTGGTTGGTTCGCTTGTCATTTTCTAAAATGTAAAAAGGTGTGCAGTGACTGACCCAAGCACTTGGATCTGGATTTTGAAACATACTAGTAGAGATCAAAAATACATCCCCTAAACAGCAATGCAAACCCCTGTTAGTAGAAAAGGAATGATTTAAATGGAGATGTAGAGAAAGAAAGGCAAATAGAAATTCACCTAAGTGATTTTGAGTTTGACTCTTGAATTCAGAGATGAATTCAAGAAAAAAAGATGATGAAGGAAAATCTAAGGATGACTCCTAAATCTCACGTCTGTAGTCCCTACTGACCCCACAGTTCTACTAGTGAAGATTAGACTGTGGCTATCAATGTCCCATTTTTGTTTGTATGTATGCATGGAGGTGTATATGCATATGAAACTGTATTCTGGATCAATGAAATGGGCCAACAGGTAAAGATTCTTGCCATCTCATCTCTGATGACTGGAGTTCCATCTGCAGAATCCACATAATAAAAGACAGAACCAACTCATGTAGATTTTCCTGTGACTTCAACACACACACACACACACACACATGTACATGCACACACACAATAATGCACGCACACACACACACAAATGAGTAAATGCAAAAATAATTAAAGAAAAATTGCATTCCAGCATAAAACAAATGTTAAATTTGCTCAGCAGTTTCTTCCTTCCTTCCTTCCTTCCTTCCTTCCTTCCTTCCTTCCTTCCTTCCTTCCTTTCTCTCTCTCTCTCTCTCTCTCTCTCTCTCTCTCTCTCTCTCTCTCTCTCTTTCTTTCTTCTTTCTTTTTGTCATACATGTGTTTTCCTTCCTAAGCATCATCATTGGATATTATCTTCTGTTTTTATCATCCTAAGTCTGCAATATAAATGAAAAGAAGTAAATAGATAGGGCAGACAGCTCTCAGACAGTACCCTTTCTCTCTCTCTACCCATCTCTCCTCTCTCTTTCTTCCCTCCCTTCTCTGTTGGCCATTTCTTCAAGAAAAGGCCCCCTCTGATTTGTTCTATATATTTATGCCCTAAAGAGTTGATGTTGAGAAATAAGGAACAGGAGTGACTCTGGAGAAAACAAAGAAACAAAAGGACAGATTGTAAAAGTGCTGGAAACCAGGAACTGCTTCTGTCCTGAGAGGTTCTGGAGGAAGTCTCAGCCCATCCTCGAGAGGGGCCATACTTGGCTTAAGCACCAGAAAAGAAGCCCTACTAACAGAAAAGATTTTTGTACTATCATTACCAAATCAATGAGTACTTTAACATTCGAAAAACTGTCCAATTTCTTCCTCCTTTTCCATTAACAAATAGCTGACATTTTCACCATTTCATTTTTCAGTTTTCTTATTGGTAAGATGGGAGGGGGCAAATTATAGAGAAGAAAATGTGTGTTGATTTGGGCCTAAGAACAGTAGCTTTGAAAAATAGCAGTAAATACCTACAGGAACTTAAATGCTAAATCCCATATGATGTTTACAAAATGTAGATACTATCCTATGATGCTTACCTCAAAAAATAAAATAACAAATATTTTTAAAAGCTTATATAATATGTTCACTTAGCTAGACAACAACAAGGGTGGGGTTTAAACCTATATTTGCCATATTGTCCATCAAGATGCCTATACAGTGGATTGGATTGAAAGAAATGTCCATCAAATTATTCATCCAACTTTATCCTCTGAGAAGGCGGTAAATGTTCACATAGCACTTTTATCTGATATTAACCTGTAGGTGTGTACAACTGTGGCTTTGTAATACTTTAAACAAATATGTTTGCCTCTATTTTACATATAAGTAGTAGACTGAAACCAACCTCCTCAACATAAAAATTACACCTAGTGAAAAAGTGAATCTCCTATTTCTCTTACATTGGGATACGCGGGACGCTTTGACCATAGTGAAAGGGTGGTATAAAGGTGCCTTATGCCCAGCAGTGATATGTTGAAAACTCACAGTGCTTGAACTCCTGAAGTCTAATTTTACTGCTCTATGACCTGGACAAATCACAACCTCATAAGCTAATATTTTAAAACTCAAAATACAGACTCCCTACACCTAATTGCTGCTCGAGAGTTTCTGTTCATAATTCAAGAAGACACAGATGCATAAAAGCAGGAAGGCTCTCATTAGGATGAATTGCTAGAGGCAGGTTGTCGGTATAATCAATCTCAGGGTAGTACCTGGGACACAGAAGGAACTGACTTTGCCTGTGCCCACAGCCAGCCATGGTCATCAAGGACCTGCAAGTAGACAATTGGACCACGACAACACATTTTGTTCTTCTTGGATTTCCAACGCGACCAGCCTTCCAGTTTCTGCTCTTCTCTGTCTTCTTGGCAACCTACCTGCTGACACTGGCTGAGAACCTTCTCATCATCCTGGCCATCCGCAGTGATGGGCAACTGCACAAGCCCATGTACTTCTTTCTAAGCCACCTCTCTTTCCTAGAGATGTGGTATGTCACTGTCATCAGTCCCAAGATGTTGGTAGACTTCCTCAGCAAGGACAAGAGCATCTCATTCAATGGCTGCATGACACAACTTTACTTCTTTGTGACCTTTGTCTGCACTGAGTACATACTCCTTGCTGTCATGGCCTTTGATCGCTACGTAGCCATTTGCAATCCACTACGCTACCCTGTCATTATGACCAACCAGCTCTGTGGAGTAATGGCTGGGGGATGCTGGTTCTGTGGGCTCATGACCGCCATGATCAAGATGGTTTTCATAGCTCGACTGCGCTACTGTGGCACACCGCGCATCAATCACTACTTCTGTGATATCTCTCCACTCCTCAATGTCTCCTGTGAGGACTCCTCTCAGGCTGAGCTAGTAGACTTCTTCTTGGCCCTCATGGTCATTGCTGTCCCTCTTTGTGTGGTTGTGACATCTTATGCCATCATCCTTGTCACCATTCTCAAGATCCCCTCAGCTCAGGGTCGTCAAAAGGCCTTCTCCACCTGTGCCTCTCATCTGACAGTTGTAACTCTTTTTTACTCCACAACCCTTTTTACTTATGCCCGTCCTAAGCTCATGTATGCCTACAATTCAAACAAAGTGGTGTCAGTTCTCTACACTGTGGTTGTTCCTCTTCTCAACCCCATCATATACTGTTTGAGAAATCGTGATGTAAAAATGGCCCTAAAAAAGACTATACTTTGCAATAGAAGTGGTTCTGGGGGAGATGGGGATTTCAGTAGTTAAAAAAATGTACAGAATCACACTGGAGCGATAGCTAAGCAGTTAAGAGCATTAGATGCTCTTCTAGAGGACCTGAGTTCAATTCCCAGCACTCACATGGGAGCTCACAACCCTCTGTTAGTCCAGTTTCAGGAGATCTAATGACCTCTTCTAGCCTTCACTGGCAACATGATATACACAAACCACCCATATGCATAAAATAAAAATAAAGTTAAATTAAAATTAAAATTTTTGTTCTGGTATACTTAGGTAGATAGCCATTGTACATTTCCTCAGTTGGACTGTATTGATTCATCAGCTACGCAGTACTGCTAAGACTTTTTAAAAATTATACATAGTATTCAATGTAACAAAGCAAAACATATTTACAGTGTATATTACAACTTTATTCAAAATCCTTTTAAATAAATTTGTATATGAAGATGGTGTGATCACCTGTGCTCATATGAGGTGGTGTGTGAATAAGTGCACTCATTTGTGGGGGCTAGAAGTCAACATCAGTTATCTTCCACTACCCTTGGTTTTTTTGTTGTTGGTGGTGGTGGGTTTTTTGTTTTGTTTTTTGTTTTTGTTTTTGTTTTTTCTTTTTGTTTTGAGACACTGTCTCTGTCACTGAACCTGGAGGTCAATGATTGGCTAGACCAGAATTTCTGAGACCTCCTAGCTCTGCCTCCCAGAGTTGGCATTATAAACACCTGGCTTTTATATAAGTGCTAGAGATCTAAATTCAGATCCTCCTACTTATGCAACAAGGACATTACCCACTGAGCCATTCTGCCCAGACCTCTCAAGTAAATTTGAAAGACTAAGTCCTTGGTGGAAGATATATGAACAATATAAATATAACAAATAAAATTACTTAGAAAAAATTTTTTAAATTACTTAGATAGCAGTTACAGAATGAATTGTGCTCTGCAGAAGTGTATATATTGAATTTCTGATCTTTGATACCTCAAAATGTAACAAGTTTTGGAAATTGGATTTGTATAACCAGCAAATGTAAATTTAGATTTACACTATGATATGTAAGAGTCAGTATATAATAAGGGCATATACATAATTTGGACAGATGAAATCCTAAGGACTTTAGTGGGTCTTTTCCTGAAAAATATTTTATAAATAGTTGGTTTTCCAACATGTTTTTACTAGTAAAAACTATTAATAAGTGATCAAACTAGATTTCTATGTATATTAATAACTCGTGACAATAAAAAGAACAAGGTAACAATGTAAGCAAGCTATAGGATTCTTCCTGGCTCTTCTAACTGTACAAAGTACTTTTCTACCAACCAGCTATTTTGTTCTAAAGGTAGAGAAAACCCCAAAGAGGATTAATCTCAAAATACTGGTGCTGAGTCAGGTGAAATTCATGAAAATCTTTTTAGGAAAGCCTGAGATTTTCTGTCAAAGTAACTTTTGCGTCTTCATAAAAATTTAAAACAAATGGAAATACCCAGATGAATAACTAGGTGCAAAACACTTATCAATAAATTATCACTAAGTTCATATTATAGAATATCTTTATTCTCAAAAGCTGTCTATACTGAAATGGGAGACTGCTTGGAGAAAATTATTGCTCTTCTCAAGCAAGAGACAATGTCCATGGTACAATGTCTGCAAGATCTACCATTCTTCACTTTGCACAACTATGAACCTATAAACAGTACCACTATTAAGTAGCATGTGTGTGTGTGTGTGTGTGTGTGTGTGTGTAAGTATGTTCATATGAGTTCCTTCAAGTAATATTGGTGATATAGCTGAAAAATTAAGCCTCTATATTAATATTTCAAGTATATGAAATGATTGCGCCAAATTAGCATGTTTATTAATAAAGACTTTGAGACCACAAAAAAATTGATTACTCAGAAAACATTAGAAACCTTTTATAAAAAGAGTTTTTGATGTTTGTAATGTATATACATTTATATATGTGTTATATGTAGTATGTATGTATGTGTAGTGTGTCTGTGTTTGTATATGTGTGTGTGATGTTTAAGTACATGGTGTATGTGTGTTCATGTGTATGTGAGTATAGTGTGGGTGAGAATAGGGTGTGTATATATCTTTGTGTGGTGCATGTGCATGTGTGTGATGTGGATGTGCATTGTGTGTGTGTGTGCTTGTGTGGGGGGAGTGTGTGTGTGTGTGCATGGATAAGAGGATATATGTTCCTCTGTGTGTGTGTGCTTGTGTGTGTGTGCTTGTGTGTGTGCTTATGTGTGTGTGCTTGTGTGTGTATATGTGCTTGTGTGTGTGTGCTTGTATGTTTGTGCTTGTGTGTGTGTCTGCTTGTGTGTGTGTCTGCTTGTGTGTGTGTTTGCGTGCGTGTGTGCGTGCGTGTGTGAGTGTGTGTGTGTGTTTGTGTGTGTGCGTGTGTGCGTGCGTGTGTGAGTGTGTGTGTTTGTGTGTGTGCGTGTGCGTGTGCGTGTGTNGTGTGTGTGCTTGTGTGTGTTTGTGTGTGTGTGTGCGTGTGTGCGTGTGCGTGTGTGTGCGTGTGCATGTGCGTGTGTGTGTGCGTGTGTGTGTGTGTGTGTGCGTGCGTGTGTGTGTGTGTGTGTGTGTGTGTGTGTGTAGGCCTGAGGTTGACAGCAGGTGTCTTCCTCAGTTGCTCTTCCTTATGTTGTGAGTCAGAGTCTCTTATTGAGCCCAGACACCTCCCACATGCTGACATGACAAGTGGGCTCCCACATCTACCTGGCTTCTGTGGGTTTTGGGGTCTTTAATACAATTTCTACTCTTCCACAGAAAACATTTTACTCCATAAGTCATCTCCCCTAAAAGTCTTCTTTTGATAAATCCATCAGGAATGTTACTGTTTTCTGAAGAAAAAAATATATACTTGAATTAGGAACATACATTATGGGGCTAGGTTTGATACCCAGAGTGTACAGAATAGGCTCAGAACTGTCTATAACTTCATTACCAGGGGATCTGATACCATTTTCTGGCCTCTATGGACACCAGGAACATGCTTGGTGGGCAAACCTATGCAGACAAAATACCCACACACATAACAAAACTTTAATTGATCTTTATAAAGAACATTACTTTATGGCATAAATGCTTCCTCCACTCCCAAAACAATATGCATACATATATAGTTTAGAAATTCCAATACTTAATTGGTTTCTAAAGTATGTTTCACCCATTTAAAGTTTTGCTGTCAATTCCTAAGAACTCATTCTCTGCTGTGCCTTTTCTATTCCCATTTGTGTGCAAAGGTGATTTTCTAGGACCTCATCTTGTAATAGTCTGGCATTTAATTCTAAAGGGAGTTTGTTCTAGGTGTTGTTTCATTCCTATGAAACCTAGAGATACATTTCATTAAATTTTTGGACCCATGCCATTGGGTAAAAACGTCTGAAAGCTTAATTAAGAATAGAGACTTCAAAGGGGCTCTTAGAAGAGCAAAGTCTATTAATACACACAGCTTTTCTCCTTCATGAATTTCTCAACTTTTAATTGAATGAATTGTAGCTAATTTTATCAAAGAGCAAAACAGTTCTTCTATATATAGTACTACATAAGGGAAAATTCTTTTTACTTTTTCTTTCATTTTAGATGTCAATTCTCCAGGTAATGAGTTCCTTCTCAGAGCTGAGGTGACATTAAAATAGGTCCATATTTATCACCTTGCACAAAGCTCCACCTTGCATAAAGCTCAAGTCCAGGTGGGGTCGAGGACCTCAACATAAAACCAGATACATGGCATCTAATAGAGGAGAAAGTGGGGAAGAGCCTCGAACTCGTTGGCACAGGTCAAATTTCCAGGACAGAGCACCAGTGGCTCTGTTGATAAATGAGATCTCATGAAACTGAGAAGCTTCTGTAAGGCAAAACAAGCCCATCAATAGGACAAACCAGCAACCTACAGACTTGGAAAAAATTCTTCCCTAACCTTGCATCTGACAGAAGGCTAATATCCAAAATATATAAAGAACTCAAGAAGTTAACGTCCAAAAATCCAAATAACCCAACTTAAAAATGGGGTACAGAGCTAAACAGAATTCATGACAGAAGAAATTCAATTAACTGACAAGCACTTAAAGAAATGTTCAAAGTCCTTAGTCATCAGAGAAATGCAAATCAAAATAACCCTGAGATTCCACCTCACACGAATCAGAATAGCTAAGATCAAAAACTCAAGTGACAGCACATGCTAGAGAGGATGTGGAGAAAGGAAATCTACTCCATTGCTGGTGGGATTGCAAGAAGGTTCTGGAAATCAATCTGGCAATTCCTCAGAAAACTGGAAATAGTTCTACCTGAAGAACAAGCTATACCACTCTTGGGCATATTCCCAAACAATGTCCCACCATGTCACAGGGACACACGTTCTACCATGTTCATAGCAGCCTTATTTGTAATAGCAAGAAACTGGAAACAACCCAGACGTCCCTCAACATAAGAATGGATACAGAAAATCTGGTTCATTTACACAGTGAAATACTATTCAACTATTTAAAATGAGGGCATTATAAATTTTGCAGGCAAATGGATCAAACTAGAAAATATTATGCTAAGTGAAGTAACTCAGACCCAAAAGGGCATACATGGTATGTACTCACTGATAAGTGGATATTAGCCAAAAAGTACATGATCTCTAGGATACAACCTACAGACTATATGAGGTATAACAATCAGAAATGCCCAAATGAGGATGCTTCAATCCCACTTAGAAGAGAGAAGGAAATAATCACAGAAGGCACAGGGAGGGAGGGAACTGGATGGGAACAGGACCAGATATAGGAGGGAGGGTACAGGAGAGAAGCCCAGAAGGCCAAGAGAATGAATGGAAATAAGCAGCCTTAGGGACTGGGGGTGGGGGAGGGGCGGTGTTGACCCTCTAAAGAGTACCAGAGACCTGGGAGGTGAGAAAATCTCAGAACTCATTGGGGGTGGCCTTAGCCAAAATGCCCAACACTGGGGAAAGGGAACTGGAAAAGTTCACCTCCAGTAGATATGGCCTCAAGTAGAGAGACAGCGCCTCAAGTGGAGAGACAGGGCTCCTAACCCACAGTCAAAATTCCTGACCCAGAACTGTTCTTGTCTAAAAGAACTGCAGGAACAAAAATGAAGAAGAGACTGAAGGAAAGGAGACGCAGTGACCAGCCCAACTTGAAATCCATCTCATGAGGGTTAAGACCACCAAGGCCTGACACTATTACTGATACTGTGATGTGCTTACAGATAGGAGCCTGGCACGGTGGTCCTCTGAGAGGCCCTACCAGCAGCTGACTGAAACAGAGGCAGATGCTTAGACCCAGCCGTTGGACTGAAGTCGGGGGCACCTATGGTCGAATTAAGGAAAGGATTGAAGAAGCTGAAAGGAAGAGCGACCCCATAGGATAACCAGGAGTCTCACCTAACCCAGACCCCAGGGAGCTCCCAGAGACTGAGCCACCAAACAGGCGCATACAAAGGCCCATGGCACATACTTAGCAGAGGTCTATCTGTTCTGGCCTCAGTGAGAGATGGGCTTAATCCTCAAGAGATTTGAGGCCCCAGTGAAGGGGGAGACCTGGTGGTGTGGAGGGAACACCATACCAGAGGCAAGGGGGAGAGAATGGGATGAGAACTGTGGGAGGGGGTACCAAGGAGAGAGAAATGACTGGAATGTAAATAAATAAAATAATAAAAAAATCTATAAGATACTTAATTAGGTTCCTTAATAGTTTCAAAGCTAATCAATCTAGCTTTAAAATAACATTTTGTTTTCAACCTAAAGTTTCATTATGGATCGTATACCATATTGATTAACAATGGACCACATATTATTTAACAGTGACTCACTGATTGCTTTGTTGTGATGCTGTATATATTTTGTTAAGCTTTTATGATAACACTCTTATTGCTGGATATGATGGCACATGCCTTTAATCCCAGCACGAAGAAGGAAGGCAGAGACTGGCAGAACTCTGTGAGGTCTAAGCCAGCCAGGGCTATATAGTGAGTCTCTGATTTTCAAAGTCATTATGAGAGAAAAAATGATGTGAAGTCAGGCGGGTGGTGAGACATGGAAGATGTCAGATGAATTAGACAAAAGGAAACCGTGATCAGAATATATTGCATGGAAAATTGATTTTCAATAAAAGTAATAATTATTATTATATTTTTGTTTTCTATTGTTTTGAGTCCACTTAAAATATCCATCATGCCATAGAATAACTTGAATTAGAAAAAGAATAAACCCAAAGCCTGGTGAAGGGTAGGCAAGGAGTCTATCCCTGACCTGCATTTACCTCTAACTCCTGTAAACAAAGTTTCACTGGGATGCAGCCGTATCCATTTACTGATTATCAATAAAAGACATCAGACTACAGGAGAGACCTTATAGTATACATAAAATATTTACCAGTTCTCTCTTTTCAGGAAAAGTTTGCTAAAATATTGATGGACTGAGAGCATCCTTATCTAATCCATTAGCAAGATTCAAATAGATTTGAGGACCCAATAGGTTTAGCTCTCGGGCACTGGAAATAAAAGACATAATATCATAGCTAGTCATCTTTGTTGGCGAGCAGACAGACCACCTCAGGGCCAGGAAACTGAAGCCCAGCAGTGTTGCAGGACTTAGCACAAATCCAGGGGGAAGCTAGGCCTTGTGACTATTCCATAATTGGGCCTTTGCCAGCTCATTATTACTTCACCCCATTGGAGACTTATTCCATATTATATTTTACGGTTACACTTATTTATTTCCTGAGTATTTAAACTATCTCTACTCCATATAGTCATGCAGGAATAAATATGTTTTGAAATAGTTTTTCTTTTTTAATTTGAGAGATTATAATATAATTATATATCTCCCTTCCCTTTCCTCACTCCAAACCCTGAATATAGCCCTTCCTTCTCCCCTTCAAATTCGTGGCCTCTTTTGTCACTGGTTGTTAATGTAGGTATCTATGTATGGGTGTATAAATATATGTTTCTAAATATAACCTGCTCAGTCTGTGTCATGCTACTAGCATGTGTGATTTTGGAACTCACCGTTTGGCATTGGACAACGAATGGGTGTGCTCTTCCCTAGAAAGGGCTGCCTTTCCTATTCCCATCTTTCCTCTGTTGCCTGTAGCTATTTGAGCAGGATTGAGGCCTTGAGAGCTTTCTCCATTCACTTTGACACGTCCAAGGGTCTAGATACCTATAAAATAGTGTGTGTGTGTGTGCGTGCGTGCGTGTGTGTGTGTGTGTGTGTGTGTGTGTGTGTGTGTTACTTAATATCCATTGACAACTTGGATAGACTTATGAACTTTGGGCATGACTGTGTAGATATTCCCTGAGATGATTAACTGATAGGGGAGACCCACTGTAATTGGTGGTGGCATCATCGTAGGACTTGGATCCTTTACTAAGTTTGAAAAAGAAAGGAAATGGAACACCAGTATTCATCTCCTGTGACCACACCTGCCTCACCAAGATTAACCATACACAGTGTCCCCAAATCAACTCTTCCTTCTTTAACTCTATTCAGCTATGTTGTTACAGCCATAAGAAGACTTATAGGATATGGAATATGTTTATACAAATGCCTTTAATATAGATACTACATAAATTTAATGTATGTATTATATACATATATATTCTCCTGTTTTATGTTATATGTAGCATATAATAAAATGTCCTTAAAATATGTTTGCATGTCTGTATTTAAGGGTTATGTTTTCCTGTCTAAGAAAAAGTATAGATGTTAGATATAAATGATTATGTATTTGCAAATTTGTTACATGCTACCACTCAGTGCTAGTGAAATTATGGTCATTGGAGGAGAATCTACGACCACTAGTTTACTAAACTAGCATAATCCCTACAGCAATCAATAAATTTTTGCCCTTATGCCCACAGGTAAATGCAATCGTTACTCCTCATCGAGGAAACCTCTCTTTGCAACAGAGACGACTTCCCAAACCAAAACCCACCAAAATCAGAGTTGTGGAATCCACTTCCAATATTCACTGTGACTTAAGGCTCAGGGAACATTGCAGAAAGGGGAGAAGAAATGACCCAGCACAGGGGAAGGCCAGAGCCAAGTAGTGGGAGTGGGTGGGTAGGGGAGCAGGGGTGGGGGTGGGGTATAGGGAACTTTTGGGATAGCATTTGAAATGTAAATAAAGAAAATAATAATAAATAAAAAAATGAAAAAAAAAAAAGAAAGTTTGTAACGGCTGCATAGCTGACCTTCCTGGTTCTTGTCCTATTGTTTCTTATCCCTCTAACTATGTGCTTTCTCTCTTGTTCCTATTTTGTTCCTTTTTTATCTCTATCCACAAGTCCATCTTCTTGTCTTTTAATTAAATACTACATAAATACTACACATAATTTGTGGTTTATAAATATTATAATATTTAAAATTTATATTTAAATATTAATTGTAAATATGCCACGATGTTATGGAAAACGTACTTTGAGAAACAGTATCTTAAGGAACTCGTAATAAGACAAATTATATGTCTGCATGTTGAAGGATGAATCTAGATCCATTTGTCTCACTTTGAAAAAAATAAATGCAAAATGACGACAAACCTTAATATAAGTCGGAAAATAATCGGAGAAAATATCTGTAAAACACTTCATGACTGACACTTAAGTGGTGGCTTTTGGAAACAATCTCCAGTAACACAGAAAATGACTCCAATTAGAAGAACAACAGCAACATACAGGCAACAGCTTTTGGGATACCCACCCCACTTTTCGAGTTGTTTGGTATTGTTATGAAGACAAGCTGCAGATCTGCTGCATATCTGTGGGGAGGCCTAGGTCCAGCCTGTGTATGTTCTTTGGTTGGTGGTTCAGACTCTGAGAGTCCCAAGGGTCCAGGTTAGTTGATCCTGTTGGTCTTCCTGTGGAGTTCCTATTCTCTTCAGGGCATAAAATCCTTTATCCTATTCTTCCATAAGCATCCCCAAGCTTGCAGAAGACCAGGGATTTAATTTCCAACACCTACATGGAAATTCACAACTGTCTGTAATTCCAGTTCCAGGTGATCCAACACACTCTGGCTTCTGTGGGCACCAGGCATCCACATGTAATACAGACATACATACAGACAAATACTCAGACACATAAAATAAAATAAATATCTTTAAAAAGATGGATTGTTGAATTTAGTTGACAGTCCTTAAGGAAAGAAGCACAAATGGACTATAAATATTTTTGTCTTTTTTTCTTTTTTTATTTATTTACATTTCAAATGTTATCTCCATCCCAGCTTCCCCTCCACAAGACCCCTATTCGCCTCCTCCCTCCCTCCTGCCTCAATAAATATTTTTAAAACTATTGGAGCATCCAGTGAACACAAAAAGACTGCTCTGAGATCCATTTCACCTGTTTACAGTGGCTATTAACAAGAAAATAGGAGCGAATACTGACAAGAAAGCAGGAAAAAAATGTTATGTACTGGTGGTGCTGCTACCATATAATCCATCTCTACCAGACTTGAAGTGTATCTGAGGGACTCTATGTAAATCAGCATAGAGCACTTGCGTATCCCATATATTGGTGCACTATTGACAGGTGCCTTGATTTGAAACCGAGCTAGAAGGCTCTGTTAGCAGATAAATGGATAAAGAAAATGAAGTGCACATGATGAGTGCTCTTCTAGGTCAACTTGACTAGGTTTGGAATCACTTGTGAGTGTGTCTATGCAAGGACTTCAGGGAGGTTTAACCGAAGATGGAGACCCACGTTGAAAGTGCCCAGCGTCATCCCATGGACTGCCATCACAAACTGAATGAAAAGGAATTAAGAAAGAGAGCTGGAAATGAACACCAGCATTGATATCTCTCTCTCTCTCTCTCTCTCTGCTTCCCAACTCTGGGTACCATGTGACTAAACCACCCCATGCTGGCTTCCACTGACATGCTGTATCTACTATGATACACTGTGCCTGCAAGCCCGGAAGCAAAATGCATCCCCTGTTCCATAAGCTGCTTTTGTAACTGAGTAATTAATTTATATGTAATAAAGTTTTACTGTTACGAACTCTGAAATAAAGACATTTTCAGGAAAATGAATAGAAGGAAAGACCAAATGTTTACCAGACTACACCAGGCCTCAAAGGATAAACATATTTTCTCACCTATGCAGAATCTAAATTTAAATGTGTATAGATTATACAGACGCATATATATGCAAATGTGTGTGTGTGTGCACACTCAAGCACGTGTGCACAAGTGCATGAGCATGTACATGTGTAGGTCATGGAATCAGAAAGGCAACTATAGTGGAATGGAGAATCACAAGGGGGAGGACAAGAGAGAGTAATGGAGTATATGTGACATGAAGGCAGAGACAGGGATTCTAAGAAGAATGCAGTTGGTCAGCAAGGAGTGTGGGGGGCCAGCAAAAAGCAGTAGGTAGATCAAGTAAAAATGAATGATAGGGAATCTGGAGCTGGCTCTGTGAATAAAAGCAGATGTTGCTCTTACAGAGAACCTGGGTTCAGTTCCCAGTGCCTACATGGTGGCTTAAGACTGTCTATATCTCCAGTTCCAGTGGCTCTGGCCTCAGTTGGCTTCAGGCAGGCAAATGGTGCACACAAAGAAAAATAAATGTTTAAAATAAAAGAATGTTAGAAAAAGAACAAATTATAATGCTGTGAATGTATGAGAATGCCCTAATGATACCTGATTCTCAGTATACCAACTGGAACAAAGGAATAAATAACTAAAAAGAAAAATCCTGTGGAAATCTCATTAATTCTCTTACAAAAAGAAAACAGAAAAAAAAAAAAATGTGTCCCTAACTTGTCCAGTTAGCTACTGTGACCAGAATCACCTCTAATGAGTTGAAAGAATGTCAGAAAGCATGGGAGGTTTCTGCACTGGCAGTGTGTGTGTGTGTGTGTGTGTGTGTGTGTGTGTGTGTGTATGTGACTGTGTGTGACTGTGTGTATATGTGTATGAGTGTGTCTGTTCATGTGTGTGTGTGTGCATGTGTGCTCACCCACCATAATACACATACATGTTGGAAGTCAAGTATGATAACCCTGCGTGTCCTTCTCTGACCTACCATCTTGTTTGAGGCAATGTTCCCTGTTGCTCGCCTGTGCTTTTGTCATGAGCATCCATGAATGGATGTCTCAGGCTCTGCCTCCCAACTGGGTGTACTTTTGGAATTACATATATGTGCTACTACGTCAGGCTTCACATGTGTTCTGCAGAATCTGAAGTAAGGACCTCATGCAAGCATGGCAAGTACCTTATCATTGAGTGGGGACATTTCACTTACTGCATCTGTCTGTAACTCTTCCATTCGGAAGTTGAACGTACTCTTTTCACTATTTTGCTCTCCCCTTCTCTCAATTGTTTCAAATTGAACTGTTGCTGATGGTCCTTTGAAGTACTTATTGGACATGCCATAGTGACACTTTCATGTGCGTAACTTCTGAAAACTTGGGGATTTAGATTTAGTCATCTTTCTGATCCATTTTTTAAAAAAATTTAAAAAGGCACGCACACGCTAACCACTTATGTTAAGGTGAGTGAGTGCCACCTAGTGTCCAGTTGCTGCAACTACTAAGATTATGAATTTTAAATTGCTATTAACTCTTGTTTCTTCAAAGTAAGTTCCAGTTGGCAAAAGAGCAAAAAAGCAAGGTTTGTGAGATAAGATTAAGCATAAAACAGCCATATGCTAAGCCAAGACTTTTGAAAAGGTTCTTCATAGACCTCTGGACTTCTCAGAAACAAACCATGTGACACTTGGGCTTTATGTAAACTCCTTTCTTCCTTCCCTTTCCTATAACATAACACTGCACGAAACCATAAACACATCACTCCTCTTTCTCCCCCACCCTCTTCCACTTCCATCAGATTAATTTTCATGCTGAAACCCCATTTGATCATAACCTTAGTACTCTTTGGTATGACAGTGACTCCTGGTGAAAGAGATCAATAGGATCTGATAAAGGTGGGTGATGCATGGGATTTGCTCCCAACTGAAAGGCAGGGTGGGCCTTGGAGATGGGTAGGCAGCTTGAGTCCAAACGAACTATGACAAGAATCTGCCTGTGATGCTTTGAATGGGAATGGCCTCCATAGATTCATATGTTTGAATGCTTGGCCCACAGAAAGTGGTACTATTAGGAGGTGTGGCCTTGTTGGAGAAAGTGTGTCTCTGTGGGGACAGGCTTTGGGGTCTCCGATATTCAACCTACACCCAATATGATACAATCTTCTTCTGATGCTTTTGGATCAAGATGTAGAATTCTCAGTTTTTCTCCAAGTACCATGTCTGCCTGGATGTTATCATGCTTCCAACCATGATGATAATGGGCTAAACCTCTAAATTGGACCAGCCCCAATTAAATGTTTTCCTTTATAAGAGCTGCCTTGATCGTTGTGTCCATAGCAATTAAACCCTAGGATAGTGCCTTATTTTACCTTGGAAATTACAAACAGTTTTTGATGGTTGGTTATAATGTCAGCTTTCTACAAATTAGAATCACCTGAGTGGCATCTACCTGATGAACTGATGTCATTCCCTTAATTTATGTGGGAGGCGCCTAGTGTGGGCGCCACCTTCTGGTAGCAGCCTGGACAGAAAAGGGCTGCTCTCTGGCCTTGTGCTTGCTTGGCCTTCCTCCAGGCTTCATTGGTTTATATATAATGTTGCTGTTAATAATGGCTCCTTAGCTGATATCAGAGGTAACCTTACCAGGCTTCCAGTGACCAGCACCTCTCCAGGAACCTTCCTGTTTGGGGACACTGGATTGGGACTGACAAAGCACCAGCTGTAAGAACTCAGCAACTATGGGGTTGCCTTCTTCTCCAATGTGAGGGAACCATTGTGTGAATACCCCCAAATGCTAGGACTCCCAGCCTTAGGGTCAAATAGCTACAGAGTCCTCAGTCTCTCAGTAACGAGACAGCTGTGGTTTCTCTTTTAAAGCACTTCAGTTCCAGTAGGCAGTGTTCTCCATGTTCTTTACTTCAGGCGCTGACTTGGCTTCTGCTCATGACAGACTGTAACCTATAAGCCAAAGGAGCCCCCAAGTTGCTTTTGGTCATTATGTTTATCACAAGAAAAGATAGACAACTAGAACACAAGTTAATCCCATCTGGTTTACCCCAGGACTTTTGTGAAGTTCTCTTCCCAAGAACTCATTCTTTATTTTTTTTTTCTTTCATGAATCCAAAAGGACCATATGACCCATGAATGCACAGGCCAACACCCAGTTCTCCCTCCGCTGCTGTCCCTGGACCTTGCTCCTGTGCTTTCCACTTCTACTGAGTGAAAGTTAACAGCATCTATTCTACGGCCTGACCCATTCTTCCATGCATCCGTACGTCCTGAACACGTGTCTTGGAGGACCCATTCTTCCATGCATCCGTACGTCCTGAACACGTGTCTTGGAGGTATATATTACATCTCAGACTTTCTCCAAAGACAAGGGCAGCGCCACAGTAGTAGACGTAGTAGACACCGACAATTCCAGAAGAATCTAAAGTTCATGCCAGATGGGTCTACAAAGCTAGACTTTGAACAACAAAAGAAGGGGGAAAGGAGGAGGAAGGAGAGAAAGGGAGAGGGAGAAGGAGAGGGAGAGGGAGAGGGAGAGGGAGGGAGAGAAACCACCTGGGTTCTATTTCTAATAAACAGGCAACTGCTATCTCCATATATACTCATCAAAACAACAATAACAACAGAACCAACAGCAGCAAAAGAAGAAGACTGTGATGGAAGGAGGGAGAAAAGGGGGATAGGCTGTAAGCATCAGTGGCATGGCAGGCTGGTAATGTGGTTACATCTCAAAGATAGGTGTTTTTCTCTTCTCCTCCCACTCTATTCTCTTCAGCTTTCACTCACTGTTATTTCCTGAGGTTTTCTCTGTCTCTAGCCTTAGTTGCTACCCTCTGCATTTGCAAAGATCTCTAGGTGTTAGGAGTGGTCTGCAGTGCTTTTATACTCCACTTTGTACAAGTTGCCAGTCCTTTCTATGACTTGGTTTTGAAGATGGGAGAACATATGGAATTGAAAGAGAAGAAAGGCTTGAGATGTTTGAGCCAACTAAGTAGGACTGGTCCTGCAGGTGTGTGCTCTAGGACTCCAGTTTCCTCTGTGCTGGGAGTTCCTAAAAGCTCCAAGATTGGTGTCTACAGGCTGTGGCAGAAAGCGTCTGAGCCAACAGCTCCAATAAGGTTCTCATTCTGAAACTGGATTAGGATGCAGGTCCCATATACAATACAAGAACAGCAATTGCTAGTCATAGAAAGTACTGATCCCATTTCAGAAACAGTAAAAACAGCTTATCCAATGGACGGGTATATTAAGAAGCTTTTAGCCAAACTTTTTGCAGTGTCACAAAATCAAGCCGCAAAAGGGGAATACACATTTTCAGCAGTATGGAAAGCTGTCCCCATACCTCGCTACTGATTCCCAAAAGGCTAGAACCAGTCTCTTTTTGAGTCACGATGCCTCCTCCAGTGTTTAAATCAATAGTCACTCGATACAGAGTGCTGGAAGGGACACTATCCCTTTTGTGTCCTGGTAAGCTGATAGCAAGGAAGGAGCATCAAATAGGAGTAGGTAGTTTTGGCCACATAAATGAATATTACTCTATGTGGCAGAAGGAGAAAACGGAAACAGCAACCAGCTGGCCAAGTTGAGAACAATGAGTAATGACTTGTTCTGTGAGCATTGACAGGATGTATTGACAAGTCTGCCTTTATAGATACCTCAATGAAAAGCAGAACTTGTGTGTGTGTGTGTGTGTGTGTGTGTGTGTGTGTGTGTGTGTGTGTGTGTGTGTGTGTGTTATAACATGATTCAAGAAGAGTCAGAGTCCCTGGTACTCCTGGGTGCCCATTGAGTCCTGGAAATCAGAGCATGCTTGATCCATTAGCAAATACAGGACATTTGCCCTATGATACCACTAGAGGGTGCTCACTGCATTCCCTCAAAGCCTGGCTAGGTGGAAGAGAGGTGGAGGAAAACAGCATCACTGGTGTTTTGGTGACATAGTCTGACTTTCTAGGCACTGTTTAAATACGTGATGCTTATTTGCAAATGAAGCATTGAGGATCCACTTCTATGTTGAGAGGGAGAAGGCAAATTCACCTGTCCCATATGAGACTATAAGGAGATTATGCAGAGCCTACAGCTGTCAGTGAAAGGTACAAACATTCATTCATCTTTGTGAATACTTTTAAAGGTCTCTTAAAGGCATTTTAATGGAAGTCAGAAATGGTTGAAGCCAACATCTCGGGTCTTTTAGCTCAATGTTATATATGGGTCTCCTGCCCCATCCCCTCCTCCAACTCCAACCCCAAATTGGCAGCTACAAGGGCATTAGCTGCACATCCATGCTCAGGAGAAAGAGGAGGAGGAGAAAAGCCAACTAGTATGGACCAGTTGACTGGTGAAAAGCTGGATTGCTCAAGAAGCAACTAAACAATTTAAATGGAGAGTCACCCTGAATGGCTGGAAAAAGATATTCAGATACCATGGGTTACTGAATAAAAATCCAGTAGAAGGACCTCCATTCCTCATTTCTGCTCCCACCTTCATCAGACCTGCAGATCCTGAACCATAAAGGTAAGCTTCTCTTCCCCCACCCATCATCCAGGCTTGATGAATTCTCTGGTGCACAGGAAGCTGACCTCAGCAGCCTGATGACCCGCATTCCTCCTTCCCCCCACCCCTCACCCCCTACCCCTCTGTCTCCTGTACCTCTCTGCCCACCTTCATCAGACCTGCGGATCCCAAAACACACAGGTTAGCTTCCCCCCACCCCCACCACCACCCCCACCCCACACTCCGGCTCCCCACATCTTCCCTGCTCACTGAGTCCTCTGGGGCACCCCAAGCTACTCTGTGCTAGCCCAGGCGGCCCTCCATTCTCCTGCCCCCTCTCTGCTCACCTTCATCAAAGCTGCAGGTTCTGAACCATACAGACCTGCAGAGCCCAAAGACAATGAACAGAGAGACCTGCAGCACAAGGACTGTCAAGGTTAAACCTCCTCTAAATATCTACTACCAGAGGAGCATCCAAGGACCAAAGACGTCCAGATAGGAATTTATTTTAGATTTAACATTTTCTTTGATTGATGTATCAAATTTTCTATTGTATCTTTTACGCCCGAGATTCTCTCTTCCCTCTCCTGTGTATTGTTGCTAATGCTTGCATCTATTGTACGCGTTTTCTTCCCTAGGTTTTCCATCTTCAGGCTTCCCTCAGTTTGTGTTTTCTCTATTGCTTATGTTTCTACCTTCAGCCCTTGAAGTTTTATTTACTTCACCTGTTTAATTGCAGTTTCCTGTATATCTTTAAGGGATTTATTTGTTGGCTCTTTAAAGACCTCTACCTGTTTGATTGTATTTACATGTGTTTCTTTAAGGAACTTTTTCATTTTCCCTTTAAAGGCCTCTGTCATCTTTATAAGAGTGATAAAGGTCTTTAAGGTCATTTTCTTGTGCTTTGGTTATGTTAGGATATCCAGGGCTTGCTATAATACGGTAGTTGTGCAGATGAAGGGAGGGACCTGGGTGGGAGAGGAGATAGGGAAGGGAATGAGGCTTTTCAGGTTTGGGAAGGGACAAGAGGGGTGGCCAGATTGCCATGAGAATGAATGGAAATCTGCAACTGATGGGGGTGGGAAAGTGGGGGGGGAGGGCATCTCCAGGATGAGACAGAGACCTGGGGTAAGGGAGGTAGCCAAGAATCAATGGGGGTGAACTTAGCTGTGACTCACAACATTGGGGATATCAAACTTGAAGAGGCCACCTTCGGTAGCCAAGCAGGAAGCTCAGTGCATTAACAGGGATACCAACCCACCCACAAAATTTTCACCACAAAATCTATCCTGTCTACAAGAAATGCAGGGATGGGGGATGGAGCAGAGACTGGGGAAATGGCCAATAAATAACCAGCCCAACTTGAGATTGGGCAACCACCAATCCCTGATCCTAATCATGGTACATCAGTTATGCTGGCAGGCAGGAGTCTAGAGTGGAGGTCTGCCAAAGACCAGCCTCAGCTTGAAGAAGAGTTCTGAGAGAAGGGGAGTCTGGGAACTGTGAAAAGAACTATTTGAAGTCAAATCGTGGATCCAGGCTGACAACCTGAGTTCTTCATGATCCAGCTTTTCCAGTCTGCTTTGCTCTATGTTCAGCTTTCTCTCTGGAGAGGTCTATGTTTTCTTGCTTGCTATTCTAAGAGATCTCTCTGTCTATATCGCGTGTGTGTGTGTGTGTGTGTGTGTGTGTGTGTGTGTGTGTGTGTGTTCTCCAAGAAGTTCTCTTTTTATCCTAAAAAAATGTTTGGCTAGCTCATCTCGGGGACACAGGTCCAATCTTTAATTTTACATATCAATGCAGTCTTGTACTCCAGGTTTTCCTTTTGATTCTTATGAATCAGCATCCTATGGCCCTACAGCTTTGATTCTTAGGAGATTTTTTCCTTAACATTGCAAAAGAATTCAGAGATCTGCCTTTGTTAATTGGGTAGGACCCTGCTCAAAAATTACCATTTCCATCACACCTGGGCCAGGAGTCACTGTGTCCCAAAGTGTCCTTGAACTCAGGACTCTGTCTGCATTTGTATCTGCCTGTCTTTGTATCTCTCTGACAAGCTGGCTCATAGTGTATCTACCTCTGTTCCTTTAGGCTTGTGAAGCCCCTCATAATTCATATTCCATCTTTATATTTTGCATAATTGAGAAATTACATATTTCTAACTCATGTATTTTAGGGCATTTTCCCATATCTTTAAGGGCTGTCCTGAAAGCTCCAGTGTTTGCTGAGACTTAGCCACACCCTCAACTCCTGGATTCCTGTTATTTCTAATTAACATGGAGTCATTAACATTATTAGGGAGAACATCCTTCAGAGGAATGTGAAATATGTACATTATTTTTTTTTATGGTTTAAGAGCTTTATTATAGAAATGCAGGGAGAAAGAGAGAAAGAGGGGGGAGAGGACAAAGAGAATGGAGAGAGGAAAGAAGACAAAGAGAAAGGGAAGAGGAGAGAGAAGAGAGAGAAGTGAGAGGACAAAGGAGTAAGAGGGTAAGAGTAAAAGCAAGAGAGCGAAGTATGTACATTATTATATGAACAAGCCTTATGCCCACATCAGCCATTGACACTCATGGAAGATCACACCAGGACCCTGTACCAGGCAGGAACCATGTCACTCTGTCCTCACCAAGGCCATGTTGGGATTCAGGATCAGTAGCAGTCCTCTGAGAGGCTCTGCCCAGCAGCTGATTCAGATGCATATACCACTAACCAAAGAACATACAGAGGCTTGACCTAGGCCTCCAGGTACATAGGTAGCAGATGTGCAGCTTGGTCTTCATGTGAGTCCTGGACAACTGGAGCAGTGGCTAACCCAAAAGCTGTTGCCTGTATGTGAGGTGTGTTCTTATAGCTGGGCTTCCTTGTCTGGCCTTAGTGGATGAGGACGCACCTAGCCCCGAAGAGACTTGATGTGGAAGGGAGCAGTGAGTGCGATGTAAAGTGAATAAGGATAGGTAGGTAGGTAGGAAGGTAGGTAGGTAGGTAGATAGATAGATAGATAGATAGATAGATAGATAGATAGATAGATAGATAGATAGATAGATAGATAGACAGACAGATAAAATCCAGTAGAAGAGACGAATTCTCTTCCTGTGCGTTGTTAGACACAGAAGCTCCCAAAGCTTCCACAGCTGTTCCCCCTGTTCTAAAATAAATGGTAACTCCCTAATGCTGAAGACACATGCCCTGGTCTCAGAACATGAGAAATATAGTTGAGATTGAGCTTAGATCCCCATCAAGAGGCCCTGTGCAAACTTCTGGGCACCGTCATTGGTACTTTCTTATGGATATGGGCTCCATGTGTTGTGCTAACACTGATAAGCTAGGTGCACCGCTTGGGAAATGTGGCACATCTGCTATGGATGCTGCCGAATACTTTTTGCTTAGTTTTAAGGCTGCAGAAGAGAACTGTAGTTTGGTACTGTAACAGGGCTGGCCCTATTTCCCAGCAGGGAAACTACTGCTATTGTTCTGTTAGAAAAATGTGATGCATCTCTAAAACCTCTCTCTAAACTTATGCCTGGAGATCACTGCCATCATCTACAGTTAAAGGATGGATTGCAGTGGGTAGTATTTACTGAGGAGACTAATAATCAATCAAATTTGTATGCATATACATATAATGAACTGAACTGAACTGTTCCTCTTGAGTTAATTAGCTATGACTTGGACTATTCTGTCCATTTCTCTTGTTCCAAGATTAAAATGATTTCTTGGGAATACCTGATGTATAATGGGTCTTCCACCATGTTATATGAATACTAGTTTATACTGTTTGGAGCTCAGTCAAAAAAGGAGACCCTGGGCTGGGCAGTGGTGGCGCACGCCTGTAATCCCAGCACTTAGGAGGCAGAGACAGGTGGATTTATGAGTTCGAGACTAGCCTGGTCTACAAAGTGAGTTTCAGGACAACCATGACTGCACGGAGAAACCCTGTCTCAAAAAACCAAAAAACAACAACAAAAAAAAAAAAGAAAAGAAAAAAGAAGACCCTGGATGTTATACAAGAACATAAAAATAAGTCAGGCCTCCTGTGTGTACCAGAGTCTATTGTGTTTAGCATATATAGTACAAGTGTGTGTGTGTGTGTGTGTGTGTGTGTGTATTTCAGACCATTTCACCATTTTGTAGTCCTTACTTCTCATTTGATAAGCTTCCCAATTAATTAAGAATATACTGATGTGTAGATTAGCTGAAGCACGTGGGATACACACACACACACACACACATACACACACACACATACTTGGTCTTGAGAAACAAAACTACAACCTCCTTTCACAGCATACAGGATGGCTGCTACTAGAGAGCTGTTCCAATACTAGAAGAAGGTGTGACAATGAATGGATAATGAGCAGAAGGCATTGTGTAGCATGGATGGTACAGCTCACATGCGGGTGCTGGGTGGCTGTATTGAGCCCACTGATGGTCAAATTTACCACATAAGTATATAAGCAGATATACAATGAAATATTTGTTTCTATAAGGCCATATTTATGAATTCCCCAAAGCTTGCATTCTATCCCTGGTAGATGGGATATTCCCTCACTTCAGAGTACCACATTAGATGCTCTTCTTCAAGTGAGCATTTGAACTAATTTTAGTCACTAGAGAATTATTCAACAATCCTAATAGTATTTTCTTATATTATTTCTTTGCTTGACTGCTTACTGGAGATTCTTTACACCAGCCTGTTTTATTTATTTATTTATTTATTTATTTATTTATTTATTTATTTATTTTTATTTATTTATTGGGGTTTTTGTTTGAGACTGGGTTTCTCTGTGTAGCCTTGGCTGTCCTAGAACTCACTTTGTAGACCAGGCCGGCCTCGAACTCAGAAATCCGCCTGCCTCTGCCTCCCAAGTGCTGGGATTAAAGGCCTATGCCACCACCCCCGGCTTACACCAGCCTGTTCTTGAACTCATTGTTCAGACTAGGCTGCCCTTGAACTGTGACAATCCACCTGCTTCAGCCACTCTACACACCCGTATATTCTTAATTAATTGGAAAGCAAATCAAATGAGAAGGCTACAAAATGGAATGGTCTGAGAAACAGCCACTCATGCTGGGACACGTGCACCAGGACACTGTGCTATGTTTGCATAGTCATGTATGGGATACATAATACTAGTGCCTTTGGGTATTTGAAGTAGAACATCCAGATGACAATGGTGCCTTTGCCTTGGGTCACTCCTCAGTGCTAGGGTTGCCCTTTTAATAGGCATTCCCGTTGTTCTAAGAGTGGAGGTGAATATACCTGTATATATGGCCTCCATTACAAGGCTCAGGGAACACTGTGAAACAGGAGGCAGACAGACTGTAAAAGCTGGAGGGAGAGAGGCAGTGAGGGGGTACAGTGTATTGCAGCTTCATATAGCTACCACCATGTCTATGCAGAGGAACTGTAGTGACCTATAGGGAACTTTGGCCCACAATCTGTGACAATAAAGTCATCAGAACATTAAAGGAGAGAGAGTTATGCCTAAGGTAATGATAACGATAATGAGGTTGTTGACATTCCATCTTAGAAAGAGGGGAAGGAGGCAACTCTTATGATCCTCCTCTGAGCCCTGAGTCATCACTCCCTTCTGCCAACTGCACATACTATTGAATTATGTGAGGCCCTTTATAAAATGCCAGGCACGAGACTTTGCAGTAGTCATATAGTTAACTACCTGTGAGTTCCCATGATCCTATAAGGAAACCAATGTTATAATTCATTTGCCATGCTTAATTTGAGGCAATCTTTCATTGGCCTGTGGCTCCATCTCCATTTGGCTTCTTCCTGGAAACGCCACATTGCATTCAGAATGATTATTCTAAAAAACAAATAAAAATTATTCTGTATGGTGTTCCTTCCCTTGAAGTTTTTGTAAGTTATCTTACTGTTATTATTCCTAAAGAGGTTTCTAAAAATGTTTCTTTGTCTCAATGCATTGAACATGCTGCTATCTGAAGCTATAAATTGTATAGTACAAATCATTTAATTTAGTCAGTTATCCCATCACCTCTGGGCTTGAATTGTCCAATTTTTAATGTAGAACAGTATCATTTGGGTTTTTGTCCCCAAATGTCAATGTTCCATAAATGTTTTACACATTGAAATCCATGCTGTATATTCTCTCTCTCTCTCTCTCTCTCTCTCTCT
>NC_034594.1:146969166-146970540 GCF_900095145.1 Mus pahari
TATATATATATATATATATATATATATGATTATTTCAAATTTACTAGGAAATGTCAATGGGCCATGTGAACCATGTGATTGTACCTTCACTTACACCTGTTTGTTGATGCCAAGGTTTGCCTCCAGGCCCCAAGCTCCCGGAATAATGGTTCTGAGACTCAAAATATATTTGCAAACAGCTTGGCCAAAGGCTTTGGTTGGTTCCCTGATTATATGATAAGTTAATATCTTATTTATTCTAATGTAAATTCTGCCATGTGACTGGTTACCTCTGCTCAGTTTCCCTGCTTCTGACCTCCTCCATGTTCCTTCCCATATGTCCCCCAGACTGGCTCTATCCCAGAATCCTTTCTGCCTACTAGGTGTCCAACCTTCTATTCTACACTTTCCTATAGGCCATAGGTTTGGGGATTTTTGAGTTTGGTTTGTTTGTTTGGTTGGTTTGGGTTTTTTAGTCAGGTGATGTATCCATATGGTACACAAGAGATTCTCTCTTGATCCTTATAAACATTCACCCTTTTCATCCTTATTTATTTCCATGTGAATATATATCCACCGACATTTCAATTTTTCCCATGTCATGTTCTGAAAAAATAATTTTCAGTCACTTTACCACATATATTCATTTATTTGCTCTTACTACTTTAATTTTGAAGAAACATTCTCTACATATTAATTCATTTGCATTTTTAGAGATGGGAAGTGTCTTCTCCCAGGATGGATTTTTCTTTTTAACATTTACATTATCCTTTTCAATTCTGAAAACTGCTCTAAATTATGTCTTTTATTATTGATGCTTTCTATTTTTTAATATTCACTGTCTATAAATTCTAAATCAGAGAACCTTGAATTACAGCCTAGGTTTTTCAGATGTTTGACAAAATATTGCCATTAAAGAGTGAAAAAAGTATTAGAATTGCAGACATGAGTCACCATGACCAGCTCGGGTTTCTTTTCTTCAAGAGGTTATCTGATGTTTTACATGGGGGTTTCTAGCTAAAGTAGGGAGTCCAGAGATTAACTCTCTGTTGGCACCTTGTGAGGCCACATCTTCACAGCTGCAACATCCAAGGAAACAAGTATATCTTAAGGGCTGCTCTGCCTGTCCATTGTTGGCTCCTGGACCCAGATTTCTTCAAGTCTGCCTATTTGTATGTCAGAGTCAATGTCTCACTCCGTAGCCATGACTTACCTGGAACTCTCTCTGTAGACCAGGATGGATGGCATCTGTGCGTCTGGGTGAAGTGTAATTGTGTGGGGAGCCGCCCTCACATTCGCCATTACAAGATAGCGCTGATGTCCTGTGCTCTAACAAACAAACAAGGCAGCTGCGCATGTGCTGGGTAGATTTCCATTCCCTTGTGCCCTGCCTTT
>NC_034594.1:146970551-146972598 GCF_900095145.1 Mus pahari
TGGTTCTTCGCTCTCTTTTTTCTTTTTTCCCCTTTCTCTTCTCTCTCTTCTCTTCTCCCCTCTCTTCTCTTCACCCTTTGCCTGTTGGAAGCTTATGCTCTCCCTCTCAAGAGCATTAAAGCGTTGCTGCAGAAGGATCCTGTTTGTGTGCCGCGTCATTTCTTGCTGGCGAGAAGGTAGCGCGGGACATAATTGCTAGGTAACCAGCCAGTTGCCTTGATGACACAGATAGTCTACAACAACTACCTCTTTTTGCATGAGTTTTCAGCCTCTGGGAGTTTTTCACATCTCCAGATAAATGCTTACATGCTTTTGATTAACGGCAAGCAATCTTCTCCACGTGTTCCCTTGGTGTGGACAATAGGCACACATTGAATCAGCATAAATGTTAGTTAGTGTATCTATCTTGTGAAAGTTAAATGTCCACAGTTGAAACTTCTGAGCAAACATAGATGCCAGAAGGTTTTAATTCATGGCATATCTTAGGGTCACTATTTCATAACCAATGTGGAGTTTACCAGGGTACATGAAAATGGGTTTTAACACTGGTGCTGATTGGAGACAAGAAGGCCATCCCTAGGTCACTTGATTTAATTCCTTTCAGAAATAAGTCACAAGTTGGGAAACTTCACACACCAACTGAGTAAGAAATTCCTGCCCAGATCGTCGTCACTTATGGATTTGCAATTTAAATGCTTTCAATGTTAGGCAAGCCCAAAGCAACTGCCAATCAGTGGTACATGTTTGTAATCCTAGCTGAGACAGAAAGATGGCCATGAGATCAAGGGCACGTACCTAGCCATCCTGTGCTAGATCCTGAGTTCCAGTCAAGCACAAGCTACAAAGTAGTGAGACCTTATCTCACATGTATGATGATGATAATGATGCTAACACAGTAAAATGAATGCAAGCAGTTCAATTTTCTATTGGACAAACCAAAGCCTTAAAAATCTTTGTTAATTTATATGATCCAGCACAAGGGAAGGCCTGGGCCAAGTAGTGGGAGTGGGTGGGTAGGGGAGCAGGGGGGGGGTTATAGGGAACTTTCGGGATATCATTTGAAATGTAAATAAAGAAAATAATAATAATTAAAAAAATTTTAAAAAAAGAAAAAAAAATCTTTGTTAAGGTAGAAAGCAAGCACCATGGGCAAGACTAATACAACAGATGAGGTTATGAGGGTAATTGATTACATTATCAAAATATGTTAATATGAAAATGTCATGAGAAGCCCACTATTATGTGTAACCAGTACGCACTACTATGGGGTTGTTTTTGTCTGTTTGTTTGTTTTTTTAATTTTAGAAAAGATCTGTTGTATGTAAGGCCTCATAAGATGGCTCTCTTATTTCCCTCAAGTTAAATAGCTACATCCTGCTGAAGTCCGCCATTCCCTGAAAAATCTCACAACTGTTTGCAGATCTTAAGAGACCTCAGTGCTGCAAGTGACCTTTCGCCTTGTCAATTATTAAGATTTATTGACTTGGCTGTAACTGGGCCTCCAACAACTTGTTATCTGAAAATCTATGTTTATAGAAGAAGACAGTGTAGACCCACATCCAGAATAGTGACCAAAAGTGTGAATGGTGTTTTCTAGTAAAAACTCATAAACTAGGCTAGTGGTCAGCCATTTCCATGATGTAGAAGGGTCCTTTGATTTAATTGCACTGGTCTCAAATCTTCACCCAATATCTTTCCTAAAATCACACGTGAGCATATGAATCTGTAGCAGAGTACTTTCAAACCGTATCAAGATAGATTTTCTGACTTGGAATCTGTTCATTTTAAAGGCAGAAAATAACCATGACTCACTTTCTAGGGAAATGCAAAAGGAAAGCAGTTCCAGAATGAGGACAGGGAACCACTTATGTTCTGCTAGTAAAGTACTCAAAGCAGGGAGGCTGCAGCACTGCAGAGGCTGTGTAAAATAGGCTTCAAAAGTATCGGGACCGGGCTGGTGAGATGGCTCAGTGGGTAAGAGCACCCGACTGCTCTTCCAAAGGTCCGGAGTTCAAATCCCAGCAACCACATGGTGGCTCATAACCAT
>NC_034594.1:146973608-146977841 GCF_900095145.1 Mus pahari
AAAAAAAAAAAAAAAAAAGTAACTTTAATTCTCCTATAGTAACTGTTGTCTTTGAGGCTTACTGCCTCCGTCAGCTAACCAAGGGCTAGTCCTGGAAGCTTCTGGCCTCCATTCAATCTAATCTAGACCTAGAATGTTTGCAGCCTCTGAGACGTACTGCCGAATAAGCTCACTCTTTCTTGTTCTTTCTGAACTCTGGCTGGCTAATTCAACTCAGCTCTTTTGGCTCAAACTCCTCCCCCAGGTCACTTCTTCAATCTGGCTTTTCTCTCAGACTCTGATTGTTCTGCTTAGCTTCAAACTAACTCTAGCAATCTTTTCTAATCTTCTGGCTCCTCATTCTCTTGCTCATTCTGTCTTCTACTGTCTAGCTTGTTCTCTCTTCATCTGTCTCTCCTGGTAAAACTGCCTTCTGCTCCCTCTCCGTGCTGCTCAACTCTGCCTCTTAACTCTACTGCACTGCTCTCCACAGACTCTACCGTATTCCTGGACTGTACTCTCTTCTCCTGTACTGTCTGTCTCTCCCTTAAGTAGCTTCCTCTTCTGTGAGTTGGGCCATATCCTATCCTGTCTAAGCTTTCTCGGATTCATCATTTTTTTCTGCCACTCAATTAGACATCACTTTCAAACATGGGTACTTCTTTCTAAAACTAACTTTACTTCCATTGTTTGGAATTAAAGATGAGTACTAAAGGCATGTCTGTATTCCAACTAGAGGAATCAAAGGTGTGTGTTTAATGCTGAACCATACCCTAACTAGAAACAGGTACAAATATCCTGTAACACCTCTGCCCAGAGCTCCATCAGGCTATACTGCTAGTTTGACAATCTGATATATTTCAGAGGACACTGGTTTATCCTGTGCAATAGCTGGTCTTAGTTGTCAGCTTGACTAGATTAGGAAATATCTAGGACTGGGCTGAGAAGATGGCTTACAATTAAAATGCTTGCCACCCAAGCAAGAGAACCAGAATTTGGACTCCGAGAACACAGATGAATTCCCAGTGAGCCTAGCAGCTTGACTGAATTCCCGTCTCAGAAGGAGGAGACATGGAAATCCCCAGAACAAACGGGCTAGTGGGACTGGCAATATTAGTGAAGTCTGGGTTTGACTGGGAGACCTGCCTCCTGGTCTCTAGGTTTGACTGAGAAACCTGTCTCCAAGTATCAAGTGGAAGAGCAATGGCGGAAAGCTCCTGACCACCTTATACATGCACATGAGCCCTCACCCTCAGGCTTTGTTTTTTGTTTTTGTTTTTGTTTTTGGAGAAAGGGTTTTCTCTGTGCAGTCCTGGCTGTCCTGGAACTTACTCTGTAGACCAGGCTAGTCATGAACCCAGAAATCCACCTGCCCCTGCCTCCCAAGTGCTGGGATTAAAGGTGTGCACCACCCCTGCCCGGCACCTTCATGCTAATATGCTTAAACACATGCACACCATATATACAAACATATGAGAGAGAGAGAGAGAGAGAGAGAGAGAGAGAGAGAGAGAGAGAGAGAGAGAGAGAACCATGACTGACAAAACACAACTGTACGTTGTAACAACTCCAGAGAGGACTGACCTGTGGGTGGAAGGGAAAGACCTGGCTTTTATGTGGCCAGTTTCTTCCATGGGTAACCCAGATGAAAGGGGAGTCCAAGGAAAAAGGCGGCCGAGAATATCTACCTTACCTTCTTCTAAGTGAAGAAATCCATTCCTGCTCTTGTTATGCTCTACTGACATCAGAGTTCAACTTCCTTGAGCTTTCCACAAGGAGTGAATGAATGCCTTCTCTGGGATACTTCCAGGTTTTCAGCACTAGACTTCACATGCATCTAGATTGATAGATTAACCAGCTGGATGAAAAACCCCCTTTAATAATAAAAACACATGGATTCTATCAGTTCTGTTGAGAAGCCTGCCTAATGTAGATTCTTACAGAGATAAGGGGCCTTAAAATTATGCCACTTTTACTTGCATTTGCTACCTCTCTGGAAGGGATGTGTGAGCCTTAAGTTTGTATAACAAGTCTACTCTTACAACCGAAACTGAATATTCTGGTGTGTTCTTTGGAAGGATCTAAATTACATGCTTATCCCCGAGGCTGCACTCCGGAGGTATAGAAAGCCCTATTTTTCTATCAGGAATTTCAGAGTTAAACACAATTCAATTAGCCTTTTTGTGCTTGTATTGACCAAGAACCTATTGACTTGTATTCCATTATCAGTTGTCCCCAGGTTTGCTATGAAGAAATAATAGTTGGAACATCTTCAGTCCCTAGCAAAGTCACTGTCTGTTCCTGCTATCTGATGCTCTGGCTGTTTATCAAAGCTATGTCTGTGCATGGGAGCAATTGCTTTTACAGTGCCAATCCCTTATAATACTCACATTGATTTTTCTCTGAGGGCCCTATCAATTTCTCAGTAGTTCCAGATCTAGGTGTTGACCATAAATGAGATGATAGCTTGCTCAGCTCAGCCTTCTCATTTTTTCCAGTCATTACATTTTTTTTTATTTTTTATTTTATTTATTTATTTATTCTTTTTTTGTAGTTGAGAAAGTTTCATGGCCACAGGCTTCATTGATGAAAGAAAAGAATTACAATAAATCCAAAGTCATTCAAAGTCACTCACACAGAACAGGAAGACAAATATGAGCTGCACTATGTTTCCTCCAGTACTACTGCTTCAATGTTTGCTTCAAAAGTGAAAGGAGACAAACATGTAAGCCTTTAGCAGCAGTTGGAGGAGTGGCTGGAGGGCCCCTGGACTGTGCAATGACCATGACACCAACAAGAAATACAGCTGCAAATCTGGCTTGATTTCTTTCTTCTTCATCCCTCAAAGATTCTTGATCCAAGGATGGGAAGGTACCAGGCCCTGTGTTCCTGACCTTGCCCGAAACTTGAAGGGTCTCCTCTTGCTGGTTTAGGTGTAGGCCTGGGAACCCCACAAGAATTCCAAGTGGGAAGGATCAGCATCCTATCACTTCAGGTTCTCTTGCCAGATCCTGTCCTAGTAACAGTTGTGTTCTTCCTGTAGGGGGAGGAGCCTAGGTTAGTTCCCTTGAAGGGTCTTAAATGGAGAGACTGCTTCAGTCTCACCAAGACATCAAGTCATCCGTTCTGATGCTCCAGCATCTCCTTTGACTAAGAAAGCAGCAAAATGAGGTACATCAAAAGGGGATGGAGGAACTACTGGGAGAAAAGGAACTGTAGGGGTTCAAAGTCATTGGTAATAATCTTGACTGGGTTTCAAGATCTAGGTTGTCTCTCAGCAGGGATTTTAGCATTGATGTCTGGGACTTTGTCATGTAAATTTGATTCTTTTCCATAGAACAACCTTTATTATGTACAACTCATAAAACAGTGGACTTATAATATCCCACAGACACATTTCTGAGTTTCATCAAAATAATTCTAACTGTAAAATTATTTAGAAATCTCATAATCTATTCAGAGGTCACCTCTCCTTTTCATCTAGTGCATATTTAGGCTGCTTAGTAGTATAATAATATACTATCTTTTCCTTAGTACTAGGCTCTTAGCTATAATTAGGCCAGTCATCTAGAATTTTCCCTAAGGACTTCCTGATAGTACAGTTAACATTGCCACAGCTACACAAATTGCAATAGTGACCTCCAAGTCACCCTGTCTTCTTACTGTCAATCTTGGTTTAGTTTATGTTCAGATCACAGAATTTCAAGATTATCTATCGAAAAACAAATGACCTAAGCCCAACATTCCCTGAGATGATTCAAACACAGAACTAAGAAGAACTGGAGAGGTAGGTCAGTGGTTAAGGAGACTCACTTCTCTTGCAGAGTACCCAAGTTTAGTTCCCAACATCCATATGGCAACTCACAACTTTCTATAACTCCAGTTCCAGGGATCTGATGGTCTCTACTCACTTCCACGGGCTCCTGAATGCACATGGTGAACATTCAAGCACACACGCCAGTACATAAAATTAAATCAGTAACAATGTAATAAAAGATACCTGTAGCCACGTATTAGTTAAGCTGCTTTGGTGGGTCGCATGCACACACCTGCTGAAGAGCTCTCTGCATTTGTGAATGAAAGACACATATATACCAGCTAATTCCGAGATGCCTTGACTACCTCAATGGTTGGGCATTTCTCATCCTCCCCATTGCTAGCATACTGTATTAGTTAGGGTTTTACTGCTGTGAACAGACACCATGACCAAGGCAAGTCTTATAAAAACAACATTTAATTGGGGCTGGCTTACAG
>NC_034594.1:146978386-146988040 GCF_900095145.1 Mus pahari
CTCTCTCTCTCTCTCTCTCTCTCCCCCCTTTACCTGCACAGTCTGAAAGTCCTACTTCATCTTTCTGCCCAGCCATTGGCTGTATAGCCATTCTTTATTATCAATTGAAGCCAGATGGAGGCAGAGGCCCTCAAGTCTGGAAGCAAGGTTTTTTGGGGAGCCAAAATAAGACCAAGAATTAGAATCAATCCCCAACAGAAACCGACCTCAGTTCCAACAAAAATGGAAATTTCCTCATCCAAAACACAAAACCGAAGCCTACATGGACCTGTTTTCTCTCGAAGGGACTTTAGCATTGATACTTGGAACATTTGCTATGTAAATCTGGCCTCTTAGAACCACCTTTCTTATGTAAACTCATAAAACAATGAACATATAAAATACCCTATATACCTCAAAATTTGTCAGTGACAGATGGCATTAATTGGGATTATCACAGAAGAGTTCATAGACAGGTACAAAAGCAAGGTTTGACCTGCACTGGTGGAGAAAGCACTTACCAGGGGGCCACACTCAACCTTCTCAACCTTCCTAATGCTCTGACTCTTTAATACAGTTCCTCATGTTGCGGAGACCCCCAACCATAAAATTATTTCATTGCTACTTCCTAACTGTAATCTTGCTACTGCTATGAATTGATATGCAAATATCCGATATCCAAGATATCAGATATAAGAACCCCCAAAGGGGTCCTGTTATGACAGGTTGACCACCACTGCTCTAAAGGTGGATAGTTAAAATATTTGCTTCACCTTCTCACTAAAATGAACAGAACACAACTTGTATTAGATAAGAAGTCCTTAGGATAAATGTGATTCCAGTAGATGTACATAGGAACATTCAGTCATTTCTCTGGACTCATAGACTCATAATATTTTGAGAGGCTTAACTTTCCCTAGCTCAGCTTGTCTTAGTTTTTTTTCTCTACTCCCCCCAGACCCCCTCAGTTTAGGGCAAAATCTCAGTACTGGGAGGCTCAAAGGACCAGGGTCAGCCACCTAATAAGTACATGGATTAAAGAGACAAGTATTGTTGAAGACAGAGAATAGATATTAAGTCCACATGCCCAAGGGGAAGACATAGAGTTAAAGGGGTATGGTGACCCTCTATCTATTTGTAGTGCTCTCACATCAGCTTCAGAGTGCTGACGGGTTTATTCTGCCATGGAGGTCAGCAAAAATACTTGTGAGCATTGGTTCTTTCCTTCCTTTTATATTTTGAGTGGATAAACCAAGCAGCAGACCAGGTCAAGGTGTTCTGCATGGGAGAAATTTATTATGTGGGAATGGGGGGAGGGCGGCAAAGTGGGTAGAAGGGTAGAGAAGAGGAGAGAGAGAGGAGAAGAGAGGAGAAGAGGAGAAGAGGAAGAGAGCAAGGAGGGGTGGCTTCCTCATTTATACAGAAAATGATGTCACACAAGTGAGGGCGGGAACTGAGCCAAGTGGGTTGTGGGATTGAAGGTCATCTTCCTGGCAATGCAGGTCAAGGGTCACATGGTTAGGCCGGGGCTTAGAGTGTCCTGGTGCTAACACTTCCAGCATGTGGAAGATTGAACCACTCTGTCTTGGTCATAAGTGCCTCTACCCACTGAGCCAACTCACCAGCTCCTGACAGAATGTTAAGTGGAGAAAAAAATTGAGGCAAGAGGTATGAGCGGCCCTGGTCAGGGTCTGGTCTGCTTGGTGATGATTTCTGCTCTTGTTCTGTGTAGTCGTCCAAGCAAATTAGTGCTGCTATCGGCACTCTCCAGGAGCGGTCTGGCTTCCAAAAGATGATGATCACTTCTAATACAGTTTCTCAGCCTTAGCATCACAGACACCCTCACTGAGCAAAGATCTGTCCAGGGAGACTCACTGTTGTTAACTGTTTCCGTGCTTCATCATTAAGGTCTCTATAGATCAGTCTTGGGATTCCTGGCACCCAAAGTGACAAAAAAAAAAAAAAAAAAAAAGGACTCAAGAGAAAACATTAAAGATGGAAGCTCAGAGGTAAAGAGGGATAGGATGGCGCTCAGATGGTGGCCATTGTCCTCCTTCTTCCATAGGAAGACAACTGACTATGATGTGCACTTTTTATTTTGAGGCTGTGGTGTACATACTACTGCCATTAGAGAGGCACCCTGAAAGTCTTTATAGGAGACTGTGACTTTTAAAGGTCCTTGCTTTGTGTTTGTGTGTCACACCATTAGCAGTTAGTTGGAATCTCACTTTCTTTCCTTCTGGGCACCTCCATGTAGAATTAGATCATCTGCAGCAACGAGGAGACATAAACATAATAGCATTCAATTCAAATGAACAAATGTGTTAGTGGGAGTGATACTGTTTGCCTGATGGTCATCTATAGCAATGATAGATCTTATCATGTGCATCTTAGGTGTTAGGCACCCACCTTACTACTGAGCTACAGCAAGAGCCTCACGCTGTCATTCTGACGTCTAAATACATGTTCCTGGGCAAAATGATTACAGTGCGCACAGCGCCAGTCTAAGTGTACAGTTCATATCCTGACATATTCCCCACCTCATCCACCAACTGACTTCTCCCTCCTCATCTTACGGAGAATATCTGCTCCAGTGAGCTCTCCCTTGTTTTGATACATTCCTATTTCCATCTTTTTCTATGGATACCCATAGAAGCTTGAGCCGGTTGGCATCTGCATACATTTCTGACCCTACCTCCTCCTACATGCGGCTCACTCTCAACTCTGTCCAAAGCTCTCTTCTGACTGCACCCTTTGTCTCTCTCACCCACACCAAGCTACAGCCCTTGTTTATTGTTGACCTTTATGCTCAGGACTGCTTCCCACAAACATTCATAAACTTCCTGACTTCACTGCCTGAAAATCCTATTCCCAGAAGGGCTTTCGAGTCCATAATGGGGTTGGCTTTTTGTCTATGTGTTACACCACCAGCTTATTCAACTTCTTTTTGAATAAATCTTTAAATTTTTCCTAGAAATTAATATTTTTTCATGAATAATTGTTCTGGTTATTATAAAACTATTTGCAGTAATATATGTTGAATCAGCATATACATTTAAATTTTTGCTACAGTTTTACTCTCCCCTCACTGTGTGTGTGTATGCATGTACGTGTGTGCAAACAAACAAAATGCATGAATTAGTTTTCTCCTTCCCTGCATGTGGGACCCGACTATCAAACCCAGTGTGCAGCCTTGGTGTCAAGCACCTCTATCTGCTGAGCCACATTGCTAGCCCTGATATAATTTTTATTTTTATGTAAATGAGCCAAATATGTGAGCTGAAGTGACATCATTAGGTTGATGTCAAATGAACCAATGAATCCAAATGAACACTATATGTTTGCTGAAGTATACACATACCCGAAACATTAAATAATCATATTTTTTCCCCATAGGTATGTCAGGTTGACATTCTAAAAACCTGTCTTTACTCCCGGTATAAAAGCATCTAATTCTTAGAAGTCACATTACAGGTATCTAAAACATCGATATAATTGTATATCTTTAAATATCTTTGAAATCAAACACTATTCTTTATTGTTCAATTGGGGAAATTTCCAAATTAGCTTTCTGAGAAAGGTTTTTGTCATCTACTTAGAAATACTGAAATTACATATTTTCTATTCATTGTGACCAGATATGAACTAAATGAAAAGTAACGGCAATCAATAGGATACATGCTATTGGACTTTTTGGAAATGAAGGTCATGGGGCAATCTGCCAAGCTTCTCTGTGGAGTGATCACTCCCAGTTTTGAAAGAGACTACTGCTAAATAAGCCATTCTCTGCCTTGCCCAGGGGTAGGAATGCCCTTTGTCCTGAACTATAAATATGTTGAAGAGGAACTGTGGTTCTTTAAAGCTTCATTTCCTGAAGTGCTCTGCACCCTCTTTCTAGACTTACTTCCCATCTCATTGTCAGAGATAACTGCATTGGCTTGCTTCAGATTTTCTCACTGCCACATTTTATGTGGCGTTGCTAGAGACACAATTGTTACCTATAAAAACGATGTTCCAATAACTGAGTAAGAATCCTAGAGACACAGAGGCAGAAATGCCCCATAATGTCTTTAGGGATCTGAGATGTCGTAGGGGAGAAAAAAATGACTGGAGATGTATGGAGTCCAGATTTCAGACACATGTTTAGCATGCATAAGTCCCTGGGTTCAATTGCCTGTGCCTGTGTATACACAAGCCCTACATAAACATGACTACACACACACATACACACACACACACACACACACACACACACACACACAAAGATGTGCAAGACAGACAAGAAAAAAGACATGCATAATGAAATAGGCATGATACTGAAATCACTGAAGTGATCCAGGTGTGGTAGCATATACCTTTCATATATACTTGGGAGGCTCAGTAGCTCAATATTATCCTTAGCTACATAGTGAACTTGAGGCCAGCCTGAGCTACATGATACTATGTTAAAAATAGGCAAATAAATATATTCTCTCTATATTAATATACATATTCTATTTATACTTATGTATAGTATATATAGAATATATAATTATACACACAGAGAATATATTTATTCTTTTATATAGAATAGATAGATAGATAGATAGATACAGAGACAGATAGAGAGAGAGGAGAAATTATTTAATCCAAGGTTAGAGGATCAGAAAGCACATTTGGAAAAGCTGGAGCTGGACTGAAGAATGAGGATAAGTTTTGGATGAAATGATTCTTAGCTACAACCAGAAGAGGTATAAGGCTTAGCATAGTAACTAGGACAGTGATGGGCAAAGGAGTTGTCCAGACAGCTCTAAGGGCATCTTCAGAGACGAGGAAAAGGAAAGAGCACATTAAAAGAAGCACAGACCATTCTGTGCATTCAGTGTATGATGTCGTGTACTGGGATACAGAGAGTAGATGCTGCACTGATAAGACATGTAGCTCTTGATGAGCAGAGACTGGCAGACACAAGTTTGTTTTTGTCAGTGTCAGGGATGTGGAGACAGAGACACAGCTTGGTAGTAGCCTGAGTTCTTTCTACACATCTCTGCTCAGGTGGAGCCAGGAGTCCTGACTCGGCCACCAAAAGTGTGTCATGGTACATCATATAGAACAGGCTGGAGCGTGTTAGAAAGAGGTGTTAGCATGAGGGGTAATAGGAAGGGAGGCCCTCCAGAGCTTCAAGGGGAGGATGAAACACAGGACTGGGGCCTGGGATTTCTCAAGAGGTGTTAACCTTGAGTGTCTCAGCTGTCAGCTTTATAAAACTGATGCTGACTTTTTATAGACAATGTTGGTGACTCTCAAATTGCCTTTCAAAGATTACTCAAAACCACTTTTATTTGCTTTTCACTTTCTTCCTCTTTAGTTTTGATAAATGAAACTATAGAGTGACTCCTAAGGTGCCTTGGATGGGATTATAATTTGAAAACATAAAACTGTGTGTTTCAGCCAGGTGTGGTGGCACACGCCTTTAATCCCAGCACTTGGGAGGCAGAGGCAGGCGGATTTCTGAGTTCGAGGCCAGCCTGATCTAGAGTGAGTTCCAGGACAGCCAGGGCTACACAGAGAAACCCTGTCTCGAAAAAAACAAAAAAACAAAAACAAACAACAACAACAAAAAAAAAAACTGTGTGTTTCAAAGGAAATTAGAGCATGTCTTTTAGTGCAAATAAGGTGGGTTTTGTTTGTTTGTTTGCTTGCTTGTTTGTTTATACATGTGCTGAAAAATTGCTTACAGCTGGGAAAGGAGAAAGGCCATGCTGAATGTCACACACACTGAGACCTTAAGCATGACTTGCTGCTGTGTTAGCGCTCGTCTTTAAAGCATCTCTAGGTAAAAGGAAACATCACCTGTGCTGGAATTATTAACTTCTTGGCTGCGGAGCTTTGACCACAAGAGTGAGGTGCCCATTTCCTTTCTGACATTCTTTCATTTTCCATGTTTTTCTCTTCCCATCCAGCTATTCTCACTGTCTATGTTTGCAGTTGTACAAAGAATAGTTATGTCAGGTTAGGTGTTATTTCCTGGTTATTGTTTGCATTTGGACTTTTAATCAGAAATGAACTATAATCCAGAAATGGAGGGCATACTTGCCATCCAGATCTTGAGGTTGGAAGACACAGGTTTTTGATCCATATCTTAAGAAATAGTGGCCATGAAAAGCTTTGGCCTAAGAGTGGTGGTACACATCTTTAATTCCAGGAGACAAAAGCAAGCAGATCTCAGATTTCAATGCTAACCTGGGACAGAGGAAGTTCTAGGTGAAAAACTTAAATCCAGGCATGGTGGATTTAAGTACATGCCTTTAATCCCAGCATTCAGGAGACATAGTCACGCAGATCTTTGAGTTCAAGGTCAATCTACAGAGCAAGTTCTAAGACAGCCAAACTTAGGCAGTGAAGGATTTAGAAAACAAAAAGTTGGTGTAATAGAACAAGGGGGCCATGTTCCAGCTCCAGCAAGCAGCAAAACTCAGCAGCTTCATCCATGTGGCTCTGGCTATAGGGTCAAGAATAGAAGGGACTACTGAAACAATTGATGCTGGTTAGCTGGAGATAAGAAATTGTTGGGGTTCAGGAAATTGCCACTCAAACCATATGTACACCATCTTAGTGAAACAAGAATAGTTTATTGAACGTACACCTTAACGTTCAGGTCCAAAAGAAGGAAAAATCTAATTATAGCACCAGTTTGCTCTCAGTGTAGACGTTTTGTAGGAAAAAACAGATTCAAAAGTTTAAAGAGCAAGGAGGGAAGCAGTTGACCTACTAGACGAAGTATTTATGCTAATCATTAGACTGATTGGTCCTGAGTATGGTAAGGTGGTTGGTGGATGGGTAGTGAACAGGGGAATTTCAAAATATTGTGATTATAGAGCATGAGTATTATAACCGTAACTTTTTAGCTTATTAGTAGCATTCATTCTTCAGTGTTAACCACAAAAAACCACAGTGAGCTCATAAGTAGGTTCAGGAAGAGTGGTCCAGTAGTCAGATCTGAGTCAAGATGTTTTGGACATAACAGTTCATATCGACTTTTGATTTGGTGAGTCCTAAATAAAGCTTTTTGAAATTGTTTTTTTTTTTTTTTTTCTTTTTTCTGGTTTTTCGAGACAATGTTTCTCTGTATAGCCCTAGCTGTCCTGGAACTCACTTTGTAGACCAGGCTGGCCTTGAATTCAGAAATCTGCCTGCCTCTGCCTCCCGAGTGCTGGGATTAAAGGCATGCGCCACCACATCCGGCTTGAAATTTCTTAAGATTAGCAAACCTCATATAAAGTATTCAGAACATACAGAACAAAACAGGGTATGTGGTCAGCATACTCTTGAGCCAAGTCACTTCTTTGTGTCAGTGACTGGCAGACATGAAATAGCTGGCATTCATGGAACAAAATGACTACAGCTATTCTGGGGGAGAGGGTATCCATCAGACCATAATAGAAATTAGTGCTGATTAAGAAGAGACCACCATCACTGAGGTAAAATATTTGGAAAGTGTTTTCTGAGAGAACAAAGAAACTGTGTTCCAGAGCTAGCCAAGGTTGTACTTCATGCTACAGCTGGACTTGGTAATATATAAGAATCACCCAGGTGGTGAAAGACCCACAACTTGAGGACTCCCCATGTTCTGACTCAGGAGAGGCAACACCCCAAATCACTCATGAGAAACAGTCTTGATGCAAACATAAGAGGACTTTTATTCCAGAGCACTGCGGGGCTCACAGTTGTACACCGTGCAGGGTTAGAGAACCGGGGGCTCAAAGTAGCTGAGAGAGGGGGTATTTAAAGGAAGAAACCACAACTCAAGGGGGTGGGGAGGGCATTGTTGGAAAATACCAAAAATACCAGTTAAGAGTCACTAGGAAGTGAGAGTCAAGACAGTTTCTATGAGCCTCTAACAATAGCATATTTGCATAGTGGGTTCCAGGAGCTGTCAGGGTGGGTCAGGGTGACTTTCTTTGAACGAACACTCCCAGAACCCAGGAAGCGGGTGGGTGGAGGAATATCACTATCTCTTTTATGATTAGTGTGCCTTGGAACATTGAGTCACAAAGGTCACAGTCTCAAGCCTGGGCCTAAAGGCCTAGTTTTTATGTTTTGATGTTTCACTTTTTCAGTGGTACTGGTTTTGATGGCATGAAGGGGTCATGAAGAGCAGCCGAGGCTTGACACTGTGAGAGGCCATGGAAGGCCATTGGTGAAGGTGCAGCCTCAGTTGCAATTGACGGTCCAGGACTGAAGGAGTTATGCAAAGAAGTTGGTGCTTGACTCCATAAAGGGACCCTATGAGAGGCTATTGATGAGGTCTAGTTTCAGTGAAAAACCCCAGCATGTTGGAGATACCAGTACCATGGGATGACCACCAAGAACAGCAGCAGCAATGGAGTTGAGTCAACTAGACCCTGAGGTGCTATCGAGGATAGAGCTGGAGAAGTGACCCAAGCTCAGAAGATCATGTGTGGATCCCAAACATTGGAACAAGAAGCTGTAACACTGAAGTTTCTTGGAGCCCCCAAGATGTTCGAGATGCCAGAGCCACGGGATCCTTGCTGAGGAAAGCTGCTAACAGAAAGTGGAACCAACTGAAAAGAAAGAATTGTGCAGCGGTCAACAAAGCACAAAAGTGTTAGAGATGTGAAGGGATTTTTTTTTTTTAAATATTTCTGTTTCAAGCATTTTGACAACAGACATGGAGATAAAGAATTTGGAATTTGCCCAGCTGGATTTTGGTCTTGCTTTGGGGATTACAGTTACATGGCTATATGAACATCAGAAGAGACCTTGAACTTTGAACTTTTAACATTGTTGAGATCTGCTGTAGACTATGGGAACTTTTGAAGCTGAACTATGGTTTTAACATTTTACTGTGGATAGGTATGGCCCCCATAGACTCGTGTGTTTGAGCAAGCCTATAGGGAACAGGGAGTAGATCGCTATGGTTTGTATATGCGTGGTTCAGGGAGTGGTGCTATTAGGAGATGTGGCCTTGCTGGAGTAGGTGTGGCATTGGAGGAAGTGTCTCATTGTAGAGGTGGTCTTTGAGACCCTCCTCCTAGCTTCCTGGAAGACAGTCTGCTCCTGGCTTCCTTTCCAAGAAGATGTAGAACTCTCTGCTCCTCCACCACCATGTCTGCCTGGATGCTGCCAAGCTTCTTGCCATGATGATAATGGACTGAACCTCTGGAAGTGTAACCCAGACGCAACTAAATATTGTTCGTTAGAAGAGTTGCCTTGGTCATGGTTTCTTTTCACAGCAATGGTAATCCTAACTAAGTCACAGTCCCTGGACTCATATCTGAGTGATAGAGGGTAGTCTATGCAGCTACGCATGTGGTGTGGCTGCAGCTAGAGTTTGGAACATGTAGAATAGGAGGGAGCCTGTTAGAGAAATGTAAGAGAGGCTAGAGACGTGCCCGGAGTGGCTTATTGTTGCAGTAAATCTCCATGCAAATATGCCCTGGCAATGAAAACACAACACAGTTAATATGAAAGCATACCGTGTGCCTAGATTGGGTAGAGCTACCACTACACTACTATCTTCCACTTCTGTGAGAGCCCTTAGAACTTGTGGTTTTCCCAGTCCATGTGCTTCTGCTCTGCTTTTCTTCTTCCTCTTCCTCCTCTGTGTCCTCTCCCTCTTCCATTTTCTCCTTCTCTCCCTCTCCCTCCCCTCCCCCTCCCCTACCCCCTCTC
>NC_034594.1:146988500-147044534 GCF_900095145.1 Mus pahari
CCCCCCCTCTCCTTCTGCTCCACCTTACCTTTTATCTGCCCAATCATCAGTTCTCCATTGTTTTACAAACTAAGGTGGGAAGCAGGTTTACAGGAAATCACCTGAGTGCTGACTCATTCCTCTTTCAAAGTCACCACTCACAGGAGAATGGAGTTAACATCAAATGTAATTAGCACCAGGGCTATCCACCACAGCTTATGATGTATCATACAGAGTGAATGGACAAGATCAGAAGATACCTGTTTGTAATATAGTCAAGTGAACGTTGGCTTGGCCCACAGGAGTAGTTCTCAACTGACAGACCATTAACAGCACCAACACCTAGGGTCTGGCGAAAACTGGAATCCCTCAAACTCCTCTCATAATCATGATCCTTTGCTGAAGCACTGGCCTTGGTGGGAGAGGAGATATTCTAAAAGGAGATATGTGTGCTTTTCTTTAAGTCACTAAGCTACTGAAACAATGAACCTCAGAGAATTCAAATTTCTCTAGGAACTTCATGCTGCAGGTCAGAAAAAAGCTAAAGGCGTGCTATCACTAGAGGGGGAAATTGTATCACAGGAGAGCTTTCAGACAGAAAGACAGACAGCTCTGAAAGCTTTTCTCACAGTTAAGTGGACAGGCGTGTATCCCCTGACTTTTATGTTGCCCTTTCCCCACAGAAAAGAGAAACGAGAAGCCTTTGCTAATTTTGCCCATTTGATGGTAACCATTTCTATTTCCTGATTGCAAAAAATCCAGGAAGCTGTGTGGTTGGCATGAACCTGAGGGTCCTCTCACAGGCCCAGATTGTAAAGGAACTTTAGGATTGAAAATCAGTGATTTTTTTTTCTCTTTTGTTATTTCATAAAATTTTATTTAGCCTTTGAGAATTTCATACATATATACAATGTCTTTTTTTCTTTTTTTTTCTTTTTTTTTAGATTTATTTATTTATTAACTATATGTAAATACACTGTAGCTGTCTTCAGACACTCCAGAAGAGGAGTCAGATCTCGTTATGGATGGTTGTGAGCCACCATGTGGTTGCTGGGATTTGAACTCAGGACCTTCGGAAGAGCAGTCAGTGCTCTTAACCGCTGAGCCATCTCACCAGCCCCACAATGTCTTTTTTTCATAGGTCTCTTCCATTTCCAGCCTCCAGTGCATCCCACAAGTCTTGGACCATGTCTCCTTCGTAATTTCTTTCTTTCTTTCTTTCTTTCTTTCTTTCTTTCTTTCTTTCTTTCTTTTTTTTTTTTTTTAAGATTTATTTATTTATTATATTTAAGTACACTGTAGCTGTCTTCAGACACTCCAGAAGAGGGCGTCATATCTTGTTACAGATGGTTGTGAGCCACCATGCGGTTGCTGGGATTTGAACTCCGGACCTTCGGAAGAGCGGTCGGGTGCTCTTACCTACTGAGCCATCTCACCAGCCTTTCTTCCTAATTTCATTAGCATCTTCACCTAGTCCTCCAGCTCCTGTTGGGGCTGTTCTTCTCAAATAACCCACTGAGTCCAATACGTGCTGCTTCCACATGCTTGAATCCATTGGGTCACGGACAACTTCCCAAGGTCACTGACCCTGGAGAGATCTGACTCTCGATCCCATCAGCCACGAATTACCAATAACCCCACAGTTAGGAGTGGGGCCTTGGGAGTCCCGCCCTCAAAGGATCTATGGTTTCATCTGCTTTCTATGTGATTTTCGTTGCACACTACTGTGAAAGTCAATGTCCTTGTACATGGATCTTCAAAGAACTTTGGTTAATACCATAAATGATGTTTTCAAAAACAAATTTTGAAGAAGATAAGAGAGGACAATGGGAGAGCTGTGATCAAAGAATAAAAAAAATATATATATATAACATTTACACACTTTAGACACCTAAATGACTTCTTTGTAAGCATAAATGAACACAAATGATACAGCTTTAAGTAAAATAATATATACATATATTATTTAGCTTTTATACATATTTTAAGTGTATATATATATATATATATATATATATATATATATTTGCAAATTTAGTCTCTCACCTGATTGATGAGTGTTAAACCACTGAGCCCAGATTCAGTTAAACACACTCAAAGTTTAACAGAGATTCCATGCTGAGGAAAATAAAGAGGATTAGGGTTAATTGCTCCCCCAAAAGATAGCAAACAGCAAACTAATAAGAGATGTCTGATCTCAAGAGCTCTGCTTATGCACATGTCCACAGAATATACCAAGTTCTAAAGAAACACTTGTGCCCTCCCTTCCACTCTAAGATGACCATTTGTTTCAGACTGTGTCATAGTCACCATTCTTCACCCCCCTCCCCAGTTCTGCATAATGAGGATCACAGGAGCCTGGTCTCTATCTAAGCAGAACCCCAAAGAAAAGACACAAAGGCTTCTTCTGACCTATGCCCACCAAAGGCCCGATAGTTTTTCCAGGCACAGAAGTGTATTCACACTGATCTTAACCACACCATAGAAGACCCAAAAAGGTTTCTTTAAAAACAAAAGAAAGCAAAACAAAAAACCCCCAAACCAAGCCAAAACAAAACAAAAATACATTTCTGGTCAGAAATGAAGGAAGATAAACATTCTTTAGAAGCTAGAAAAGATATGAAAAGAACCTGGCAGATGTCTAAGAAGGGAGATGTATGTCTGACAGCCTGAGCTTAATACCAAGAACTCATAGACAGCGAGATGTGACGATTCGTACCTGTAACCCCAACACTCATACAAGATAGGAGGCAGAGACAAGGAACACCTGAATTCCACTGGCCAGTTAGCCTGGATTTGAGTCAATTCTTTTGGTCCAAATTATCCCCAACTGCTCTACAGTGGTAATGGTAACTATAGTAGATTTAGCAAAACTGGTCAAATGCTATCAACAAAAGACCTTCCAGTTCAGAGAGACTGTCTGAAGAAAATTAAAAAATAAAATAAAATAAAGGGCAGAAGGCTTAAGAACAGTCATGTGACATCAACACTGGGCCTTCATATCAACAGCCATGTTAACATGCACCCTAATGAAGGCAGAGGGACAATACGTGGGTAAGTAAAGGGACCAGCAAGCTAGGAAGAGGAGAGATTGAAGAAAGAGGAGGGATTGAGGAAAGTAATAGAGAGAGAATACAAGCAAGGTACATTGATATATTGGTGTGTGTGTGTGTGTGTGTGTGTGTGTGTGGTGTGTGTGTAGAAAAATGTCATCAAAAAAGCCATTATTTTTATGATAACTAAAATGTTAAACTGAAGACATGTGAAGTACAGTTTGGCTCTCCATCTCTGATACTCTAATTAATCTACAGTGACAATCTTCAACACAGGTGTGGGGTTGTTGTTGTTGTTGTTGTTGTTGTTTTCAGCTGATGTCAGCTTATACTTTTAGATATCCTTGTCAGTTCCCCCAAAACTAAAGAGTATGGTGGTGTTATAAGGAAATCTGTGACCAAATTTTTAGTCTCAAGTACTGTCTCAGCTGTTGTAAATGAACAAGCCTCTTAGTCTCTGGGGAACTGAGCTAATTTTACTGAGCATTTTTTTGTCTACCTCAATACCCACATTTGTGAGTTACAAATGTGCCTTTGGATATCATAGAGTTTTTTCCTTATTAATATGCTCTAATTATATTAAATCAATATGTGCTAGTCATATTAAGTAAGAAGATTCATTACGATAGTTCTATATATGCATATAAATAACTTTGGAAATAGGATAGAAAGACAAGGGAAGTTCAGAGATCAGAAACACAAAAGGAACTCTTCACCCTAGGGTCTGATTCACACTTTCCTCTCAGAGAGAATCAAAACTATTGACTCAGCTGATACAATTAAGACTGTAGCTGCTTGTGGTGTAACACACCTATAATCCCAGCACTTGGGCGTTAAAGTTAATAAGATCAGGAGTTTAAGGCCAGCCTCAGCTATATAGTGAGTCCAGGACCAGCCTGGGCTACATAATACCACCTTTGAAAATAAATACATGAATAAATACATAAATAAATTTTTAAAAAGAAGAAGAAAAAAAGAAAAAAAGATTGTTTATAGAGGGTTTGGGATGCTATTCAATGGTAGAGAGACAGAGATATATAGAGATTGCCTACTGAGATGACATTCTCCTTTCTTTCTTTCTTTCTTTCTTTCTTTCTTTCTTTCTCGCTTTCTCGCTTTCTTTTCTTTTTTTTTTTTTTTTTTGTATGTAAGTGCAAAGAGTGTTTTATTCTGCAGAAGTCCAGCATGCTGGAGTCTCACCATTCCCAAAAGAGAGAGAGACTGATATTCTCTTTTCTAATAGATATTTCAAACAAAGATATTGGATAACATTTCAAAACAAACAAACAACAAAGAAACAAAACAAAGCTATGTTTGCTTGGGGCCATATTGTTCTGATCTTTGAGTTTTACATTCTCAACACTGCTCTTCTGTCCCTGAACCTAAGCAGTACACCTCATGAAACTATCCTATAACTTCATTTACAGAAACAGAATTCTTAGCCTGGCAGTGGTGGCACATGCTTTTAAGCCTTTAATGTGGCACTTGGGAGGCAGAGGCAGGCAGATTGCTATAAATTGGAGGCCATCCTGGTCTACAGAGTGAATTCCAGGAGAGCCAGGGCTACACAGAGAAACTCTGTCTCAAAAAAAAAAAAAAAATCAAAAATTCTTTAAAAAAGACTTCCTACATTTATTTTATTGTGTATTTCTTTGTGCTATATTTTAAGATAGGAGAAATACATAATTTTAATTATATATATATATATATGCTAAGACACTGATAGAACTTTCTTAAGAAGCTCAACCTCCACCCTATCTCCCTGCCTGTCTCCTTTTCTCCCCCTCTGTGGACAAGCTTAATTAACCCTGAAGCATCTACCATCTCTTAATAAACTGAATACTTAACTCATTGAGTAGCTGCCTCACTCTGACTTGTCCTGAAATTCTTTTTGTTGAGTACCCTCAAGGGCCAGCTTTACCTTCCTGGCTGTCCCTAGACAGGGTAAGTCCTTGGGCTGCAGGAGGCTGCCCTGTCTGTCTCCCAGCTGATGCTACTGACAGGGTGATCCCAGTCATCCCCATTACTCTTTATTGTCCCCCCACCCCCTTCCCATCCCCCTTCCACAGTCCCTAATGTTTCTTCTACTACTTTTGTGACCTTATAATAGAGCTCTGTCATCTCTGACCTGCCCCTCAAAGGCCACCTATTCTCCCACATTCAAAGGACTTGGAAAAAAAAAAAAAAAGTTTTCTTTCTGCCTCTCTTTTAGCTCTCTGTCCTCCCCTCCCCCTTCGTCTCCTGAACTTCTTGAGTGTATCACAGAAGAAAATAGCAAAGAAACAAATAGGTCTGAATCAAAGTTTGCTCTGTTAGAGAAAGAGCAAGAACCAGGAGTCAAAGCAGTAGGCAGCCTTCAAGGAGGCCGAGAATTCTAGTGGCCCACAGGCAAAGTGTGCCCTGGGGGTGGCCTGCATCTAGAAAAGAGGAGCCAGTCTTGTGAAAGAGGTGAAATAAAGGCTTTTCAGGCTCTCGGGATCCCTTGGAGACTGGGATATTACCCTGGCACAGTTATTAAAGCTGAGTTCTTCAAACTGTTTATTCAAAAAGGCCATCTCAGACTGTTAATCCACCTGCAACAGTGAACACTTGTTTTAAAGATCATAGTTTGAGAAAGGCTGATAATTGCTGTCTGGATTTCCAACAAAGAGTAACATTTTTCACAAATGTGACTTCTATGATTTCTTTTTTTTTTTTTGCTTTTATTGTTTGCAGCCTTTTAAAATACTAATGATGCTTTAAGGCATTTAACAAAAACTATAGTTTAATGTCATTAAAATAAAGACAACAATTCTCAGCAAGAAAAAAGTGATTGTTATCTAGGTCTGAAACTTAGGAAGCCCTGGTCCTGGACAAAGTGCGCTTGGATGGGTTTGCTGGAGAAACTGGTCATCCTTCATAGCACTAGGTCTCATTTCCTGTGTTTGTACCAAGGGCATTTTTTTTTTTTCTTTCTCCTTTTTATACAGCATCACATTGTGACATGTTTAATATTGATGAGTTTGACCTCCCGGGAGTTATAATTCATGCACCCCTTTTAAATACAAATGTCTAATTTATATGGTAAACACATAGAATTTTGGAGATTAGCATTTTAATCAGCTTTAATCTCAGTATTTTCAGCATCCCCTACCTCTCTTTTCTCTGTCCAGAAAGGTCTCACAAAACCACTTTGGAAATGGCAGTTGATGTCCTGGTCTTGAAGAGGCTTGTGTACCAGGCAGGGTCTGGGGAAGGAGCCTTTCCCTAAGTAGGTAGCATGCTCACAAACCTTAGAGTGTGCAAAGCCATGGTCAAGTATTTAAGGGACACAACAGTCCACCCATTCAACAAGTATTTGAACTGGGGCCATGCAGAAGTAGTCTCTCTCTCTCTCTCTCTCTCTCTCTCTCTCTCTCTCTCTCTCTCTCTCTCTCTCTCTCTCTCTCTCTGTGTGTGTGTGTGTGTGTGTGTTCCTGATGTTATGATACTTCTGACCTGGAATTAGGCTTCGATTTTTCCCCTGTGTTTTTCTCTTTGCAGGTCTGCGAGCTTTGAAGTTTCATCAAAATGTTCCAACATTCCAGATCTTGAAAAGAGGGCAACATGTTTTGTTTTTGAGGTGGAGGTTAAGGTCCCAGAAATAACCTGTCAGGAAGATTCTAAATTCGATCTAGTGTGGGGTACATAAAGACAGCTCCTGTTGTCCCCACCCCCAATTATGAAGTACTAGAGATAGATGGGTTTTTCTACTTGGTTGCAGGAGGAGCCAAAGGGGGCATTGAAGGGGCGGCGGCGGTGGGCGGGGAGCCAGGCCAAGGCTGAGTCCTGTGCAGCCATTGGTGGGGAGTGCGCGCTGAACTGAGCATGTTCGCGCCCGCCAGCCAGGGCCGCAGCCACAGCCGCAGGGACGGCAGCCGGGAGAGCCACCGCGCATTATGCAAAGCGGCAGCAGATGTGAGCGGGGCCAGCTGGGTGCTCCTCGGCCTCCGCTCCCAACGGCCGGCCCAGCTGCCTGAATTGTCCCGGACACTCCCCTGGCCCTCTCCAGGGCCGAGATGGCCTGAGGACCCCAAGGCGCGGCGGCGCAGCAGTGGGGTTGAAACATGGGGAACCAGGATGGGAAGCTGAAGAGAAGCGCAGGTGATGCCTTCCACGAAGGCGGCGGAGCCGAGGATGCCGCGGGGCCCAGGGATACAGAAACCACAAAGAAGGCGAGCGGGAGCAAAAAGGCGCTTGGCAAGCACGGCAGGGGAGGAGGGGGCAGCGGGGAGACCAGCAAGAAGAAGAGCAAGTCCGATTCTAGAGCCTCGGTGTTTTCCAACCTGCGGATCAGAAAGAACCTGACCAAGGGGAAAGGTGCCTGCGACTCGCGGGAGGATGTGCTGGATTCACAGGCCCTGCCGATCGGGGAGCTGGACAGCGCTCACTCTATAGTCACCAAGACCCCGGACCTCAGCCTCTCCGCTGAGGAGACTGGCCTATCGGATACCGAGTGCGCTGACCCTTTCGAGGTGATCCATCCTGGTGCTTCTAGGCCTGCTGAGGCTGGGGTAGGGATCCAGGCGACCGCGGAGGATTTGGAAACTGCGGCTGGAGCGCAAGATGGACAAAGGACCAGTTCTGGTTCAGACACGGACATCTACAGCTTCCACTCCGCTACGGAGCAGGAGGATTTGCTCTCAGACATCCAGCAGGCAATTCGTCTGCAACAGCAGCAGCAGCAGCAGCAGCAGCAGAAGCTGCTGCTCCAGGACTCCGAGGAGCCTGCAGCGCCCCCCACTGCCATCTCCCCTCAGCCTGGGGCCTTTCTGGGCCTGGACCAGTTCTTGCTGGGACCTAGAAGCGAGGCTGAAAAGGACACAGTACAGGCACGACCGGTGAGACCTGACTTGCCTGAGACCAAGTCTCCGGTGCCTGAGCATCCTCCGTCTTCCGGAAGCCACTTGGCCTCCGAGACACCGGGTTATGCGACCGCCCCCTCCGCAGTCACAGACTCTCTCTCATCACCAGCCTTCACCTTTCCTGAAGCTGGGCCAGGGGATGGCGCCACCGGAGTTCCCGTGGCTGGAACTGGGGACACAGATGAGGAGTGTGAGGAGGATGCTTTTGAGGATGCCCCCCGCGGTTCTCCAGGGGAGGAATGGGTCCCAGAGGTGGAAGAAGCCTCACAGAGGATGGAGGAAGAGCCAGAGGAGGGGATGAGAGAACCCATTACCTCTGCAGTCGCTTCTTTGCCTGGTAGCCCTGCACCCAGCCCTCGCTGCTTCAAACCTTACCCACTCATCACCCCCTGCTACATCAAGACCACCACTCGGCAGCTCAGCTCTCCCAATCACTCCCCGTCCCAGTCCCCCAACCAGAGTCCTAGGATCAAAAAGCGACCGGACCCTTCCGTGAGCCGGAGCCCCAGAACCGCCTTGGCCTCTGCTGCGGCTCCGGCGAAAAAGCACCGGTTGGAGGGTGGCCTCACGGGCGGCCTCAGCCGCTCAGCCGACTGGACCGAGGAGCTGGGCGTCCGTACACCAGGGGCAGGAGGCTCCGTGCACCTGCTAGGGCGCGGGGCTACTGCGGATGACAGTGGTGGCGGGTCCCCTGTGCTGGCCGCCAAGGCACCTGGGGCTCCAGCGACAGCTGATGGCTTTCAGAACGTGTTCACAGGTGAGCGCGCCTGCCACGTATCTCCGGGTGGCAGGTCGCCTGCCAATCAGGTCCTTCCTTTACCACCCCGCCCCCTCCACGTTCTGAAAGGCCCAGGCCTGTTATTTACCGCCAGAGGTGTCTCCTTAGTTAAAAGCCTTGGGTGTGCTTATTCTCTTCTCAGGATAGAAAAGAGGAAAAGAAAAAAATGTAGTTGTATGTGCAAAGTCATCTCAAAAGAGGACTGATATGCTCACGGCCCTTAGCCTCCTTCCCTCTGTGAATATTAACCCCTTCTGTGTCTTGCTACCTCTGTCATCCTTCATGTTATTTCTTTTCCTTCTATATTTTCACCGTCTAAAACTGTACATAGACCTTCCCAAGGATCTGTATTGCAGGCACACAACATTTATTCTAGTACATTCTAAAGGTTATGTCTGACCACCTCGAAGATAGTTTTCTACCATGCAGTGGTCTGGGTACCATACAGGTAATTTGCGAAGTTAAGTGATTACTCCTTTTTGCGAATGCTAGCAAGTATGATATACGCTCATAGAAAATGAATAAATAATAGACCATTAGTAATGTGTTATTTATTTATGATTCTAAGGATTGAAACGATGGCCTTTTGCTTGCTAGGCAGGTACTGTACTACTGAACTATGGCCTCAGATTTCTGAGATGCTTCTTGTTTCCGTAAAGGGTTTCCGTAAGTTGCCTAGGTGGGCAATGAACTTAAACCTGGCGATGTCCCGAGTCAGTGAGAGGAAGCTGAGATGTGGACATTTTGAACATGGGAAACTGAAAGCACAGGGCTCCCACTGGTCCTGTCTTCCTTAGGTGACTGCGCCTGTGATAGGTTCAGTCTGTGTGATAGACCACAGTCAGCATCAGCTTCCCGGGCTAAAATTCAATCTTCGTTTCTTCTTGTAAGTGCAAAGTATCTCTTGAGTTTACTGCTGACGCCAGTGGGACTCCTGTTTCACATATTATTATTGAAGATGTACTGTTCAAATATAAAGAACAGAGAGGAAAAATAGCAGCACTGAATGCCAGTACTGATGGGTTTCAGAAAAATACACGAAAAGTTAATTTTTAAATGCAATTTCAAATGTGTTATGTTAGTATAATAAACAGGTTATCGTTTAGGTGTATAGCAAGTGCCCGCAGTCTCAGCACTTGAGAGGCAGGGATAAAAGGTTGGGCAGATGCGTTCTTAGTTGTCTAGAAGCTGTAGTAACTATGGGTTTGTTTTTTTTTTTTAGTATATTTATTTTATTATTTTTATGTGTGTCTTTGTTTCGCATACATCTGTGTCTATGCACTATATCTGTGCAGTGCCTGCAAAGGCCATGATAGGACACTAGGACTGGGTTACAGATGGCTGTGAGCCACCCTGTAGGCACAGGGAATCTAGCTCAGGTCCTCTGGAAGGGTAGCCTGTGTTCTTAACCAACGATCCAATTCCCAGACCCTTTAGTACACTTTTTCCCTTAGTACACTTTTAGTTTACTTTTATGATAGCCTTTATTTTGATTTTGATTTATTTTAAGATCAGAACCTTAAAAGTGATTTTTATTGACTTCGTAGACTTTATTTACTTAATACTAACATATTATTTCCTCCATGCTCTTTACTGTGGAGATTTACTGAAAGGGGAAGTTTGAAGTCATGGATCTACTAGACATGATGTAAAGAAAATTAACATATTCAAAACTGAAAAGGTCATATTTTTATGGATGATGATTGAACAGTTCTTGGGATAGTTCTTTCGTTGTTTGGATTTGGGTTTTTGTGAGGGGGCCTTATGTAATTCAGGCTGGTTTCAAACTTCAGTACTTAAGGATGACCCTGAATGCCTGATTCTCCTGCCTCAGTTCCCCAACTGCTGGGAGTATAAGCTTGTGCTATCAAGCCTGTCTCTTAATATAATTTGTGTGTGTGTGTGTGTGTGTGTGTGTGTGTGAACTTGTTTTGTGCTGAGAATAGAACTTAGAGTCTCGACTTTCTAGACAAACCTTTACCAGTGGGTTACAGTAGCCTGACACACAGACTACTGAATCGTGGCCCTGGCTTTCCAAATTATACTAACTGGAAGTTACTGACAAGTGGAGAGCATGGGGGGTCAGCTCTGTAGGAAAGCAGTTGTCTAGCATGGACTTCAGTATCAGCACCGAAAAGAAGTACAGTGTGCAAGAGCCTACCTTCTATCCATCTACCCCTGTTACCTATCAGCTATAACCTATAATCTCTCTCTCTCTCTCTCTCACCATCTATCATCTTTATATCATCTATGATCAATCTATCACTTATGATCTATCTACTTTACCCTCTATCTATCCCTCTATCAACTATTTATTATCTATCATATATATGTATATGTATATATATATTTATATAAAATCTATCTAGCAATCACAGTTCCTCAGGGTTTATCAAGTATAAAGCAATAATTGACTTAATAGAATTTATTAAAGGAGAATTAAAGAGAGTCCTGGAAGATCACAAGACCTTAAATATATTGAGGTTTTATTTACCCCCAACAAAAAGTGTTCTTAAGTCTTGGGTTTCATTTAATTTTGCTATTATTTTCAAATTTCAAATGTGTAACTCTTGAAGGTAGCCTGTGAGTTTTGTTGGCCTCCTCAGGCAGATTTTTGTTATTATACAGAATAAAAGCCATTTTTATGTGGCAGTCATCTGCCTGTGTTAGATGGTTGGAAATTGCTGCCAATGGATGGCAGGTTGAGTTTTGTGTTCTATGTTTCTCAGGGACATAAAGCAATGAGTAGATTTAACTTAGCCTGGGACTGGTGGGGAAATGAAGATCAAGTTCTCAAGGTCATGCTGTATAACTTATTCCTAGACAAAGCTAGAAGAGAACACTGTCCACTGAGTCACCCTTACTTACAGCTAGCGTTTGTATCTTTGGCACTAGATGATAACATACAAAGCGAGAACCTTTGAAAGGCATTGCCCTATCTAATGCTTTCCCTGATAAGATTTTTCTGGTTTCTGTTAGTAGAGGTCGAATATCTGACCTTCCTTGGGACAAATGATGGGTGAATTTGAAGTGAGAAAAAAACTGGATTTTTCTTGAGAAAGCTGTCCTGGAGACTGTTGTGTCAGAGGGTTACCAGATTGGCCCTGTCTTTGTCATCTAACACTTTTCTCAGCTTTACAATCCTCTGTGGTGGTTTTATAGGCAGCTCAGAAGTTGCTCAGGGCTCAGTGAACACTGGTGTTATCCTTAAGGAGCTAGGTTGTTGGTCTTAATTGTGGAATTATTTAGATCAGTTAATTTCCCAGCTGCCTTTGAATCCAGAAGGGCATTGTATCTCTTTGCTTCCCTCAACATTCTTTAGCTTTATAGCACTGGAGAGCGGGGAAAGTGATTCTCTTTTTACTGCATTGCCAACATAGCGAAAATCATGCAAGTGGAAATAGAATCTCCCGCCCAGGTTTTTGTCTCTGCTGAATATGTCAGTGCTCAGTGATGAGGCATTCTTCTTTCAGTTGTGGGGAAATTGACGGTATTGGAGGGCAATCCATTTCAAAATTTCACACCTAAGTTATTGGAAACGTGCCCCTTTCAGTATTCCATAGGGAGAATTTGAGAGGTTCTCCACTGAAAAGTGGTCTTGGTGTCAAACTCTGGGCCTCTTGTATGCTAAGCAGTTGCTTTATAACTGAATTGCATTCCTAGCCTGGTAATAGGGTGCAGTTAATTAAAGTTTGGACATCTAATATATTGAATTTGTGATGCCAAATCACTTTTGATAGGAATCTTTCCAGTCAATTATGCACTTAATCTATCTCCCTTTTAAGCGCATGGGATGAAAGTTCCATCTGTTTTACAAGGCTCGCTGTCATCTTCGGGCACATCATTGTCTTGTGGAAGCACTGGTGTGGCCCCTGCGAGTTGGTTTACGTGTGTGGGCTAATGGCTATGGTCTCTGTCACTTGGGCTTTTTTATCTGTATAGTTTCTTGATTCCTTTCTGGCCATTGCTTCTTTCATTCTTAGTGCTTTCTTTATCTGCTTCTGCACTCTCCCGAATTCCTTATGATTTGATTTTACTCATAAATTTGTTACTAGCTTGTAAAAGTCTACAATTATGATGTTACCTCCATTTATTATGCTGGATGTCAGATGGCTCTGGGATGGTGCTTTACTTAAGTATATGTAATCTTTATCACAGTTTGAAGTACAGCTATGCTGAATCATGTCTCTATGAGCAACCAAGGCTCAGACAAGTCAAAGAACCTGACTAAGAGCATTGAGCTAGTAATCCCCACCTACTGTATGACCTCAAAAATCCAAAGCCGTTGTTAATGTGCTGAGAGCTAAGCCAAGTGGAACCCAGAGTTTCTCAAGCTAAGTGGCAAAGTGCTTGCATCAATAGCTTGAACTTTTTACTCTCATTATGACTTTTCTAAAGTTTCTCTTATTTGTTGTATTAATAGACAGGAGGAGTCACTCTGGGAGTGAGTATTTTCTCACAGAGCTCTTAAAAAAAGTGTTTTTGGAGATAGTATCTTATGTACCTAGCTTTGAACACCCTAATAATAAATGCTATCATTAAACTCCTGGTCCTCCTGTCTCCCAAGTGTTACAAATAAAGGTATATGCCACCATATCTGGCTCTAATCTTGGACTCAATGTATAGCTTTTTAAATCATCACACTGAAAATTTTATAGGCCAAATAGTGTCATAGCAGTAGCTCCTGGCAGAGTACAGGTATAAATAAATGAAGCAGGTGTCTCTGAAAATTATGCTATTGGTCTGGGCATGGTAGCTCACTCCTTTAGTCAGCACTTGGAAAGGAAGGAGGGCAGATCTCTCTGAGTTCAATGCTAGCTTGTCCATACAAAAATAAAAGCAAAAATAAAAACAAAAACATCCCCAATGATAAAGAAAGAAAGATGATTATGGCATTTATATAAACAAGGAAACAGGGGTGCCTAGATATTGTTATTTTCAGGTTCCAGACATTAGAGACAATTTGACCAAGAATATTCTTTATGTCATTTTAGTTTTTTCTGAAAGATTCTTTTGGACTGTGGCTTGGATCAGAGTGAAACATCCCAACGGCTTCAGTGATACGCGAAATGACTGCCTTATGACCTGGGGATTGGCCTGGTTTTAAGTGTGTTCAAGCACTTGGCTCTCAGCCATGCACATTTGAAATAGAGCAGGTGCCTTCACGGAGTTCCCTTCGGGTTCTACTAAAAAGTTGCTGAAACTGTGTTGGATGGTGGTTGGTCTAAACAGTTATCCTGCGTATTTGCTTCCTAGCTTTATTCTTTAGCTAAATGACTCACCCGTAATTGCTCCTCAGATATATGAGCATGGAGGAACAGCTTCACACTAAGAATGTTAGGATTCAGTGACATCATGGAACACAGCCCCTGCCACTGCGCCTGGCAAAGAGCAGGTGTTTAATTGATTTTGATTGATTTCCACAATGGACTTGTTTTCTCAATAAATTTTATTGTTTGAAGTGGACAGAGCCAAATGTTTGAAAACAGGACCAAACAGTTCTGAAACTATTATAAAATCTTGGCAGGTTATAAATTGTTCAGATACTTAATGAAATTATTTCTTAAACATAGTTGTTTGTTTTTTTTTTACATAGCTATTCTATTTCTTTCTCTCATTTTTTTTTTTTTATAATTATAAACATTTTCATCACTTCAGGTTTCTGGGGGCCCAGAAAAAGAGGGTGAGGGTTTGGTTGTGAGAAATGGAGATATTGCTGCTTACTAAAGGAGGTATGGGAGACCAGTATGATAATTTAGACCTGTAACCAGGCAACTGAAACAGGAGGATTGCCACAAGTTCAAAGCTAATGTGACCTGTGTGTCAGATAGTCTCTATGAAAAACATCAAAGCAATAATGAACAACAGCAGAGAACAGGAGGGAGGGAGGGGAGGGAGGGAGAGAGAGAGAGAGAGAGAGAGAGAGAGAGAGAGAGAGAGAGAGAGAGAGAGAGAGAGAACTGACACCCTGTCAGTGTTTGTTCTGTCCAGTATCTGTTACCAAGCACTGAACTTTTGGCCTTCTTCCCTGATTCTCACATGAGATAGTGATTGAGACACACTAATGTATTTGCTCTTCTATGACTATGAGCTCATATTTCAGACCCTGGGCCTTTCTTTGTCCTGCATGCTCACTTTCTTCGAAGTTTAGTTTGCTTCTTGGGAAGCATGTCAAAAGGACCAAGTGAAGGCCACGTCTTCCGTGTCCCGTCAGTGAGCCCTGGCAGTCTCCATATCACTCTTCAAATGTGCTACCTGCATCATGCCACTGTCTGGATTTAGGATTTCTTCTTCCTTGCCTTGCCTATGCTGTCCACCCATCACCTACTTTTCCTCTCCATCTGCCCACTCATGTCTGTTGTGTGTCTTGCAGGGTGCTGTCCAGACAAACACTGAGTATGTGAGTTCTTGGTAAACACTCATCCAACATGTGTTTCTGGGATTGACACAAGGAAGTTGGGGTATTTAGCTGTCCTGAGGTCAACTACAACATGTTGAATCTAAGCTTGAGAGTTACACCAGACTTCTGGTCAGTTGAAGTTAGTTATAGTCAATGAAGTAAAGATAGCATGATAATTGGTGGGTCTCTTGAGAGCACACATCATCTCTGCCGGAGGTTAGGATTAAAATGGTAACCGTAGTACAGAAATTCAAGCTTTCACATATGTATATACTCATATATGTGTACATATGTATGTATACATATTAATTTATATATATATATATATATATATATATATATATATATATATATATGTGTGTGTGTGTGTGTGTGTGTGTGTGTGTGTATGTGTGTGTGTATATACAAGCACTCATGCCATGTCACACACATAGAGGTCAGAGGACAGCTTGCTGAGTCAATTCTCTCCCCCATGTGCTTCTCTTGGATGAAAATCTGAGCTTTAGATTTGGCAGCAAGCACTTGTACCTACTGTGCCATATTGCAAGCTCTATATACATACACATACACATACACATACATAATACCCATGTTTCGGGATAGGAGTACTGAGATTCAAAGTCAGAGCCTCACACATGCTAAGCAGGCACTCTGTCTTCTCTACCGGAGCTCTGCCACCAAGCTGCATCTCTATCCTTCAGTGCATACATAATGAAGAATGATTGAAGACGTTTTAAGGCTAGGGAAAACGTTCAGGTGGTAAAGTGCATGATACACAAGCATGAGAGACTGAGTTTTATCCACAGAGCCCACATATATAAAAGCCAGGTGTGGTGACTCATTTGAAATGTTAGTTCTGAAAAGACACAGACATGGGGATCATGAGGTCAGGCAATGTAGCCTAACTGGGAGCATTATACCAGGAAAGACCCTGGTTCAAAGACATAAGGGGGGGAGTGCTTGTGGAATGATGCCACTGTTGATCTCTGGCCTACACACACACACACACACACACACACACACACACACACACACACACACACAGACACACACACACACACAGACACACCATCCCACAAGGTAAAGGGAATAGGTAAACTTTTATTTCCATTCACTCTAACTTTCGTATTAGAAATAGTAATGGAATTCAGCATTAAGGATTGTTAAGGAGAAATCAAGTTTTATCTGTGACTTAATAGTCGATATGAATTTTCCAAATGCAAAAACTTTATGATGCCTTTTACTTTAATTTCTGTTTACGTGTGTACCTTCATGTGCTTATGTGAATAGGTAGGCATGTACCCTTGCAGATCAGAAGCTGATGTTGGATGCCCTGGAGCTGGAATTACAGGCAGTTGTGAGCTGCCAAATGTGGGTTCTGGGGAATGAACTTTATTCCTCTGCAAGAGCAGCAAGCATTCTTAACAGCTGAGTTATCCCTCCAGGTCTTACAAGGCTCAAAAATATTAAAATATAAACAAGGCAAAATATAATTTCTATTCAATTAGAATAAATCAAAGCAGTCCCTAAAAACTATTAGATCAAATAACATTTATTGGATGTCACAAGAGGATGCCAACTGTGGCAGACAGTTATTATCCCTTTGATGCCTGTTCCACTGTTGGTGAGAAAGAGAAAATGAATGGCTTACTCCTTTACAAAGATGGGCATGGAAGTGTTAGCTGATCAGGAAAATGCCTGCTATTCCTCTGTGGTCCTCCCATCAGGTTACAGCATACTATGGAGTCCTTGGACACTTGGTTACTGGATGTTAGAGCAGGGCTGGGCTAACTGCAGATCTTGTATATTCAGCAAGAATGAGATTCACAGCTTGAGAAAATCTACACTTTAGTGTGTTGGAGTGCTATGCTGAGAATGTTCACACTGCCTAATTGGGTCTCTTTATATGACGGAGAAGGGTTCTTTGTGTCATTTACATCATTGCTTTAAGGGACCAGGAAGGAACCAAATATTTACCAGCCATCCACTGCAGGACTACAGCAGAAGTTGTCAACAGTTTCCCTTTGCACTTTTCTCCCCTCTTCCTGTTTCTTCCCTCTCTTCCTCCCTTCCCTGCTCTTCCCCACTTCCCTCACTCTTCCCTTTCTCCCTCCATTCCCCCTTCTCTCCCTCCCTCCCTTCTTTCCTTCCTCTTTCTTCCTTCTCATCTCTTCCTAATAGTCTGGTTTCTCAGTTAACCAAAGCAAAGGCAGGACTAAGGATGTTGCAAGATGGTAACATTCGTCTCACATGTATGAGGTCTGTAGTTTGACCTTAGGCACACCCTGGTCCTCTAGGACACAAGAGAAGAAAAGAGAAGTAGAGGCCATCTTGGGAGGTAGTTTACTCCAGTTTGTTAACGCTATGATTATTTAGAACAGGTCTAACAGGAGTCTCTGAAATCATGCACTGCATAGACACAGTTTGTTGTAGTTTTTCCAGTGTTGGAGGTGAAGAGAATCCTTATGCCCAGGAGATCCATTTACATGGAATACTAATAGCTTGGGAGCGTTGGCAGAGGTGGGGAGAGTCCTGATGTTTTGATTTAGAGGGTGTGGACTGATTTTCGTTTTTATATTTATGTGCATATATATGTCTCTGTATATATCCTCAAGGAGGCCCAAAAGAGGCATCAGATGTCTTGCAGCTGGAGGTACAGGCAGTGTGAGCTGCCCCACGTGGGTCCTGGGAACTGAACTTTATTCCCGGGCAAATTCAGCAAGTGCTCTTAACTGCTGAGCTATCTCTCCAGAACCTTTAAGATTTGACCTGGCTGGGCTGCCTTTATCTAGCGTGAATGTTGGACTCTGTGCTTTTGCGTATTGAGTTTAATGTTTGTATGTGGTAGATGGTATTGCTTTGTGAAAACATGAAGAGTCGTGTTGTATAATGTTTGATCAAAACTTAAACCCATTTGTCTTTCTATTGTGAGTCTTTCCAGGCTCACTGAGCAAAACCATTTAGATCTATGACCAGCATGTGACTCATCTCCAAATAAATGGATTCCAGGCCCAGCCATTCTCCTTGTCCTCTGAACTGCCCAATAAGAGGAGTGCATTAAGTCTTTACTTCAGTATACTCGGTATATTGGTTTTTGTTGTTTTAGTTTCTCCATCTGTGAAACGTGCATGTTCAACAATTTCATGGCTCTGTAATATTTTAAGAATTTTAAGTTGGTATTAGCATTAACTCCCATTCCAAATGTGGTCTCACTATGTAGCCTTGGACTACATTATGTGGACTAGGTGGTCTCCTATTCACAGAGACTCACCTGATTTTGTCTGAGTGCTGGGATTAAGGCCCACACCATTATGTCCAGCTCTGACTTTAAAGTTCTGTAGAGATAAAACACAGAAAAGACAAATGCTCATAGGTTTAAAAAAAAAAAAAACCTTATTGGCTTAAACTATTGTAGTGTGGTTTGATCCTGTTATAAAACAATCTACTTTTACAGGATCCAATGTAAATCCAGCTGAACACATCGTTGAAGGGCTCTGTAAGTAGTAAGTCATTTCGTTGCTAAAATACATGCTTTCTCACTGAAACAGTAACAGATGGAATGACAATAAAGATCATCTTTTGCCTCTGATGCATCAACTTAGGAATTCTTTTTCCCATAGACTATCACATGCACCATTGGAGATGGTTACTGGCATGCGCTCTCTGTGGGAGGTATTGCATTTTACAGCAATCAAGTTGTTCTGCGAGACAATTATACCTTTCTGTGTGTGCAGTGTTACTTCGGTTAAATGTCTGGGAGGATGCTAGATGGCCGTGAAACATCCTGGATGTTTATTTTTGGACATCAAATTGGATGTCCTATTTTTAGAAAAAAAAAAAAAAACCACGAAGTTTATTGAGTGTGTCAGAGTCAGCATCTTTCAAGAAGGGATGGGTAGAACAGTAAGAACTGTCATGAGTTAGAGAGAGAAACATACAGTTGGGCTGTAAAATCTGACAGAAGGGATAAGGTATCCTAGCATCCTTTAGTTTGTGGCTTGGATTACTTATTTATTTCTCTAGTACGCTTTATTTGATTATGACTGCTTTCACTGTCCTTTGCCTTGTGATAGCAAAGGGTAGGTGTATGGCTTCTGGTTTAGCTTCAAGATGAACTACTGAGGTCCACCCCCAGTCTCCTTTTGTAAATCTCCTCTGGGCTATTTTCCCAACTTTAGTGGAGAATTGACTCCCAGATCTGAGCCATTCGTTGATGTTTCTTTCCTGGGCACCAGTCACCTCTCCCTTAAACATTACAAGTCTCTGAAAGTCACAGTCTAAGACCACACTTTTCTTCTCCATCTCCCCAACATTGTCTGCTGGGTCCCCTCACCAAGGAACTGCTGTCCTGTCTGCCCTTATTCTTTCATTCCTTAAACCTTCTACAACCCATTAATCTTTCCACTAAAAATACCGCTTTACATTACTTTGTATCCACTTTTTAAAGTTCCAATCACAGTCGCTGACTTCCCTGCCTTCTACTCAAAGTCTGGCTGGTCCCACAGGCATGAGACCAAACTATTTAGTATACACATCTGGGGTCTGGAAGTGTGGCTCAGTATTAGGGCATGTTCAGCACCCATGAATCTTTGGGTTACAGAGTACAGTAGAATACACTTTTACATTGACAAGTCTCAAGCTAGAAACATCTTACTCAGCACGTTTTATCCCAAGGATAAAGCTTAAAAATCATATGTGTGTGCCTATATATTATGCGTGTAATATGTTTTGTATCATATGGGCAAAAAGAAAAACCTTAGACAAATTAAAATTTAACAGGCCTTCAGCAGAAAAGGAGGGTGCACAGAATAGCATTCCAGATAAAAAGCCAGTTTACGACATGTTGGTAGGGGATATAGAAGTGACATTCGGAAATAGCTTGATGTGTTACTTTTATGCAGTTGCCTTATTTCGTCATTTTTGACAACGTGCAGCCTATATTTGTCTTCATTGTCAGTCCATATGACTGGGGAAAGGCTTCATTATAAGAAACTCTTGTTAGATTCCAGTTTGTTTGCCTAGTAGATGACCTTGTATTTCCCCACATATGGAAGCTGCTTTAGGATGACTTTAATGTAAAGACATGTAAATTACTGTGCAGTGCATTATGCATGTGATGTGTAATAAGCATCATATGTGGTTTAACGTGTTAATGCTTTTTAGCCTGGTCCCTTTGTTGCTTAGTGTTATCCATCTTCCTGTCCCAAACACTGTAGTCATTTAATGATGGCTCATGTTCTCTTTGTTCATTCTAGGTGGAGTTGACACCATTTCAGGGGAAGAATTCAGTGGATCATATTTCTTATACCATAATACACTGCCAGATAAACCCTTCATTTAAAAAGAAAAAAAATACCGGGCTTAATATTTCTGTTTAAATGAAGTATCCCTTGCACCCCCTAAAGCACGGAAGCTCCTAAGGTTTAGACAGCTCCAGGGGCACTGTTCTCCTTTCTCCTGTGGCCTTAATGTTCCTCTGGAGTTCTGAGTGACAGCTCCGGTGCATTCCCTAGGTCTAGTCTTTGCACAGTGAGGATCTCGAGTCCTCACATCTTTGGTGACTACAGAGAACACTGGTGAATACCACACCGGGGGCCATGTGTAACTGGGAGTGAGGTTGCTTGGCCATGCAGTAGTGGCATACATCATTTGTTCAGGTATCATGAGCATAGCACGTTGCTACTTCCTACACTTTGACTTTAGATGAGTAGTCATGAAATAGCTTTTTCCTTAGTTAAAATTTTTAATTTTATAAAGTTTGAAAACTTTGCAAGCAAATAAAAACATTACACACCCAAATTAACCCAAACTCTATCTTCAATACACATCAGGTTCTGCCAACAGAGTCTAAGTGTTCCTTCCTGTGTTACTTTCTTTGATCTGTGATGATACCATGGGCGATGCCAACTTAAGGAAAAAAGGGTTGGTTTTGGCTTCTGCTTCCACAGTCATAGAGTCAGTCCCGGGAGGAGAGAGAGAGAGAGAGAGAGAGAGAGAGAGAGAGAGAGAGAGAGAGAGAGAGGCAATCAGCTCTCAGTTTACCATCAGTGATACTTCCCTCACCTCTGGAAGGTTCTAGAACCTCTTCAGAGTGCAGGAAGCTTGAGGGCAAACGTTCAATCCATGAGCCTACAAAGTGCCACCACCACAACTCCCCAACATGTATCCTCGCCAATGTTCATTGGTTTTTGTTTTTTTAATACTAACCATGCTGTCTGTGGTGAGACAGAATCTTGATGTAGTTTTAAATTATTTGTCTGTGAATGTTTCAGCAAAATCCTTTGTGGGTTAGCTATTTGTATTTCTTTTCTTTCTTAAAGGTTTATTTATTTTCACGTGAATAAGCATTTTGCTTGCATGGGTTCCCCAGAAGTTCAGAATAGGGTGCTTAGTTCCTTGGAACCAGAGTTACAAATGGCTGTGAGCTACCATGTGGGTGGTGGAAACTGAACCTAGCTCCTCTGCAAGCGCAGGTGCTGTAATCCTTTGAGCCTTCTCTCTATCCTCTCTATTTTGTTTCTCAAAACATGGCTACTCAGTTCATTTGTCCATTTCAGGTTAGATATTATTAGTTTATTTAATGTTTGTTTCTGAGTTCTTTCTTTATTTTTTGGTTAGTGTCTTGTCAAATGAACAGCTGACAGGATTTCCTTCATCAGCACACCCAGCATCCTCCCCTCTCTGTCTCTCCTGTGCTGGGATTAGAAGTGTGTGCCCCTGTGCTTTTTACTTAGGTTGTCAGGGCGCCCTCTTAGGGCTTCAGGCTCGCATGGCAGGTATTTTTCTGACTGAGCCATCTCCCATTTCCACAGTTTTGAATTTATTTGCATGGATTTTTCTGTAGGACAAAATGGGGATCTGGTTCCATTCTTCTATAGAGGCTATCCAGTTTTCCCTTTGCCATTTGTTAAAGGAGATGTCTTTTCTCCAGCCAAACTTTTATTTTATTAATATTTATTTATTTATTTATTTATTTATTTATTTATTTATTTATTTATTTATTTAATATGGTTACTTGGGTTTCTTGGAAGAGCTTCTCTCTGTGCAACAGCCCTGGCTGTCCTGGCACTTGCTTTGCAGACTACGCTGGCCTCAAACATACCACCACACCTGGCTCCAGTCAAACTTGTAAACATTTTGTAGAGCATCATGGGTCTGTGACTATGTGTGAGCACAGGACTTAGGCCACAGTGGAGATGGCTGCTTGGTTTGTGGCCTAGACCCACACTGCGACTTTGTGAATATTTTTTCTAACGATATCGTAGAACCTTTTTATTCAGTCTCTCTAAGTACTTGACATCCTATTGAGAACCCCTTCCTATTTAGAAGACTCAGCATAGATTCAGTTTACATAATGATTATCAATCTTGCGATACAGAAGCAAGTTTGATTGGCCAATATATCTTCCCTCTTTATCCTTCGTTTAAATTTCTGTGTTTAATTTATGCTTCGTGATATTTTCTCATGTGAGAAAATTCTCTCTTCCTCCAGGCTTGCAAAATTTCTCATATCCTAATTTTATCACCCTGCCCTTAACTTCTTTGATTTACAATCCCCCTTTGTGTTTCAGGTGTGATGTGTAGATTCACTGGTTTTTTTTTTTTTCCTTCTTTTACCTCCCCATGAAAAACCTAGTTTTCCAGATTTACTTGATAAATAGTTGATTACTTGACCTTTGACACCACTTTTTATATCATACATCTTTGTAATCTATATATCTATTTGTTTCAGAGGTTTCTATTTTTGCTTTTATGTGTTTCCTTTTTTTTTTTTTTTTTTTTTTTTCGAGAGCCGGTTGGTTTGTATAAATGTAACTTTGCAGAATGTCTGATTCCTGATCTTAGAGAAGTATCTGCTTTTCTCAGTGTTGACCATCTGTCCATATGTAGGTTCTATACATTGTCCCACGTAAATCCAAATGTGTGATTGCAATTCTGACTTAAAGTTGTGTGTGTGTGTGTGTGTGTGTGTGTGTGTAATCAAGAATCACACTAGTAAATGTCATTTTCAATTTACTAATTCTGCCAATCTGTGAGCACAGGATTCCTTCCCATCTTCTATTGTGTTCTTCAAGATCCTGGAGTTTTCATTGTCATGTTCATTCCTAGGTGTTATATTTTTTCCAGGCTAATAAAATTTTTTTCTTCTTCCTGATTCCTCCTGATTCAGAAAGTTTGTTACACAGAGGAGGGTCTTGAGTTGTCTGTGTTGATTTTGTAGTCTGTGTCATTGGTGAATTGTGTAACACACTTGAGAACATTTTTGCTTGAGTCTTTACAGTATAGACTCATGTCATCTGCAAATATGAACAACTTGACTTCTACCTTTTGTACTCGTATCACGCTATTTCTTTTTCTTTCCTTATCGCTCTGGCTAGCAATAAGCATCAAGGACTACGTTAGTAAAGTGGAGAGAGCCTGGGCATACTTACTGGCTCCTCAGGCTCTCTCCACTCAGGGAACTAGCTTTCATGCATTCCTCCATTTAGTCTAACACTGGCTGTAGATGCAGATTAAATCTTCCTTCCTGGTTTGGTTTCTTCAGAGCTTTCTTTTCAGGAATGGATGATGAACTTTATCAGAAGGATTTCTGCATCTGTTGAGATTATCCTGTGATTTCTGTCCCTCGGTCCATATATGTGCTTCATTACTTTTATTTGTTTTGTGGAATTGCCCTTGCATTCCCAGAATGAAGTCAACCTAATGCTAGTATAAGACATTTGAAATGTGTGGTTGAATTTGGTTTACAAATATTTTATTAAGTTTTAGCTGTGTTCTTGTGGTTCATCAAGAAAATTGTTTTATAGTTCTCTTTATTCCTTTTTATTGACTGATTGATTGTTATATATAGTAGCAAGTTTTATCTGGTTTCCTGTAGAGGCAATCCTGGTTTCAAAAGAGGGTTTTGGTAGTTTGCTTTTCCTTCTATTTTATGAACTATATTTGAGTCCAGAGATTTTAATTTTTATTTAAAGACTGGTAAAATCTATCTGGCTTAAGGCTGTGCCTTTATCTTTGAGATTCCTTATGAATTTATATTTTCTCTCTCTTGGTTAATTACGCTAAGGACTTGTGGATCTTGTTGTCCTTTCAATGACCCAATGCTTGGTTCCATTGATTCTTTGTATTTTTTTAGTTTCATTAATTTATGTGAAATGCTGATACTTTGTTTTCTAATAACTAGTTTTTCTCTTTCTTGTCTTTCTAAAATCTTGAGGTACATATTTATTTACAATGGATTATAACAATTTTTTAATGTAAATACTTATAGCCATAAACTTTTTCTTTAGAATTGCTTTTGTTGTGTTTCGAATATCCACGAGCTTTCTTTTTTCCATTTGACTAGAAGAATGTTATATTTTCCACCTTAAATTTTTTAAATGACCCACCAATCATTGAAGAGTCTATTATTCTGGGCCTGTGATATGGCTCAGTTGGGAAAGGCACTTAGTGCCAAGCCCAATGACCCAAGTTTGATCCTTTAGATCTACATGATAGAAACAGAATGGGCTTCCACAAGCTGCCCTCTGACTTCCACGCATGCTTCTTGGCATGTTTACCTCCATATACACAAAGGAAATCCAAGTAAAATGTTAAAGAAAGGAGCGGGTTCCACTGCCAGATGTGTAGCTCACACTTGTGGTCACATCATTTAGAAGGCTGAGGCAGAGGGATCATGTTGAGTCTGAGGCTATTTGGGGCTGTCTAGTGAGTTCCTGGCTACAGAATGAGAGACCCTGTCTTAAATGATGTTCACTATTTCATCTTCCTGAATTTATGGAACTTCTTTTTGTAAAAAACAAAACAACAACAACAAAAAAAACCCTTTTATTATTATACCTACATGTGGATATAGAATGTCCATGAACACATAGAGGCCAGACAAAGATGCTAGACTCCCCAGAGCTAGAGTTACAGGCAGTTGTGAGCCATTCAGTGTGAGTATTTGAATGCTACAACTCCAGATGATCAGGAATCACTCTTAACCACTGGGCTGTCCCCAGCCCCTATTTGTGTATCTTCAGGTAGATATTGTGATAAACCACAACAATTTTTTAATTTGATTCTAGAAAGCAGTTGGTTCTGGTAGTTGTTATTCCCTTGCTTCTCTAATTGGCATCTTACCCTGAAAGTCCTCTCCCTCCCTCTCATCCCCATTCCCTTCTGAACCTCGGCCACCTTTTCTGCTTGTGTGGGGAGGAGGTTCCTCTAATGTAATGTTCTCGATCTTCCTAAGGCCGAGACCTTTTAATACAGTTCTTCATGCTGCGGTGACCCACCCCCCCGCAACCATAAAATTATTTCATGCTGCTTTATAACTGTAATTTTGCTATTGTTATGAATCATAATTTAAATATATGATATTCAGGATATCTGATATGAGGCCCCCCTCCCCTAAATAGGCCCTGACCCAAATGTTGAGAACAGCTCCCTATTGTCATGTGACTTTGGCTCTGCATGTTCCAGTTAAGAGCCCATGCCCTGCATCTTGTCTATAAGATTGCGGCTCTCATGTGACCTGAGTGTATTCTTACTGGTTAAGACAAAACGGCACACTTTCTTCCTAACTGTCCTCTGGGGCCGCGTATTCCTTAACGCACAGTAGGTTCTTAAGGATTTGACTGTATCTGGTTTTCAACTTCTTCCTCTCCTCAGTTCCACTGAAGGCATGTAACAACTTGATGGTTTTTGTAACTGGTTTTAAACACACTACTTTTAAAATCTGTTCTTCCTTGGGCTCCAGTCACTTGAACTAGGTTGCAAGCCTCTGTAGGGTGCGGACCACATGGTCTCTTTCTTTTGTATTTGACTGCAGACCTTTTGTCCAAAGCTTTCTCCAGAGCTGTTGGCTGACTCAGAAGCAGAAGGTCCCTAGAATAAGAATGAGGGTAGCAAAGCTGATACCCAGCTTGGCACTGCCCATGCTCAGTCTTATGACGCTGGCAGATTCTGGAAGCTTCTTATTGCTTAGCTAGCTCTTTGAAACTGGGATGATAATGCCTGCTCTGCAGGGACTAGGGATGCGGCTCAGTGGCTAAGTACCCTGTTTAGCATGCCCCGGGGTTAGCTTGCTGAAAGACCAGGGTTAACCCTCAATGCCATTTTTTTTTTTTTTTTTTTTTAAAATCCATGTTCTGCCAGTTTTGTAAGATACTGACAGATGTCAAACACCTTTTATCCCAAGTAGGTCTGTCCACAAGAAGACTTTCCTAAGGTTGTGGTGCCTGGATGTGGGAAAAGTACTCAATAGGTTGAGGACTGGAGATTGCTTGAGTGCTTGCATTCATTAAGGATGCTGTTGACAATTCCTCCAGGCTCCACACAACAGCTGCCTAGCAATAGCTTGCATCTCTGCCCTCCAGGTACTAGAAAGTACTAAACACTATAGTAAGTGTCCATAGAACCCCACCCCTTCCTTTCTCTCTGACTCCACCTCTGTTTCTCTCTGTGTGTTCTCTCTCTGCCCTCTCCCTCCCTTTCTACCTCATGTCCCCTGTCAGACTCCTCTCTTTTTTCTCTTTCTGTCCCTTTCTCTGCCTCTATCCCTTTCTCCAGGACCCCTTTCTTCCACCAATAATCTTCTTTTGTACTAGACCAGTCCCATGGAGGGGATTTTCAGGAGAATGCATTGGCCAGGCTGCCAAGGCACTTTCTCCCATTGCATTATGCCACTCCATTTCATAAAACACAGATATCTTTTCTCAAGGGTCTGTGTGTGTTTGTCTACATTTTACGTGGTTGCTAGTCAAGGGCATAGTAGCTCTCCAGTGCTGAGATGAGGGTTTTGAATCTTCCTTATATAGGAGGATTAGTGCTTTCAGTGAGATGATAAACAGTTCTTTCTTCTTTTACCCCAGCAGCTGTCCCTGTGTTTATCCAGCTCTTTGAGTTTTGTTTATTGAGGTAAGAGGAACATGTGCAGCTAGTGCTTGAAAGTAAAGTTAATTCTATACACATAAACTTGTGTTTGTTGCCCTATAAAGCTGTGTGTGGAGAGGGGGAGAGAGGAAGAGAGAGAGAGAGAGAGAGAGAGAGAGAGAGAGAGAGAGAATCAGTTAGAGTCATTGGGGAACATTAATGGATAGTGAGTCTCCAGGATCTCATCAAATGAATTGGTTTTAAAATGAGTTTCATAAATATAGTTAAATAAATAATGTATACTTTTTTAATAAAGAAAATAATCTGAAGTTAGGATTTTTTTAAAAGATTTATTTGTTTATTTATTTTATGTATGTGAGTACACTGTAGCTGTACAGATGGTTGTGAGCCTTCATGTGGTTGTTGGGAATTGAATTTTTAGGTCCTCTGCTCTAGTTAGTCCATTTATTCCACTCTGCTCGCTCAGCCCCTGCTGGCCCCAGCCCAAAGATTTAATTATTATTATACGTAATTATTATACGTAAGTATGCTGTAGCTGTCTTCAGTTGCACTAGAAGAGGGCATCAGGTCTCATTACAGGTGGTTGTGAGCCACCATGTGGTTGCTGGGATTTGAATTCAGGACCTTTGNAAAAGCAGTCAGTGCTCTTATCGGCTGAACCATCTAGCCAGCCCTGAAGTTAGACATTCTAAAAAGGTGGTCCTATGTGCTCTTAGTTGCTTTAGATTTAGTTTAGTTTAGTTTTGTTTTGTTTTTAAAGACAGTGTCTTGCCAGGCGTGGTGGCACACGCCTTTAATCCCAGCACTTGGGAGGCAGAGGCAGGTGGATTTCTGAGTTCGAGGCCAGCCTGGTCTACAGAGTGAGTTCCAGGACAGCCAGAGCTATACAGAGAAACCCTGTCTCGAAAAACCAAAAAAAAGTACCACAGGCTATCTTGGCACTCATTATGCACCCAGGCTATCTCTGAAATCATTGTCTCCTTTCTCCTGGGATAACAGGCATGACAGGAATGTGTCACCATGTCTCCCAGAAGCAAGCTCTTAAACATTGTCTTTTAAATTTAAGTTTACTAGATGTAAAAGTAGCTGAAGATAACTTGATCTGAGCTTTTTTTTTTTTTTTTTTAATCCTTTCAAATTAATTTTACAGCAAATTTGTAGTTTCCTTCCTTTAAGTCGAACCAAATACTTTTTTTTTTTTTTTAAAGATTTATTTATTTATTATATGTAAGTACACTGTAGCTGTCTTCAGACACTCTAGAAGAGGGTGTCAGATCTGGTTACGGGTGGTTGTGAGCCACCATGTGGTTGCTGGGATTTGAACTCAGGACCTTCGGAAGAGCAGTCGGGTGCTCTTGCCCACTGAGCCATCTCACCAGCCCCCCCGAACCAAATACTTATTGACCACATTTACCAGGACAAAGTATATGATTTGTATCTTTTAAAAAATAACTATTTTTTTCTGTGTATGATGTTTTGTCTGAATGCATGTACATTTGTGTAGCATATGTATATCAAGGCTCTTTGAGGCAATAATAAGGTATTAGCTATCCTGGAACTGATGTTGCAGAAGGATGATTGTGAGCTGCCATGGGAGGCTGGGAGCTGAACCAAGGTTTTCTGTAAGAGCTGTGGGTGGTCTTAATCACTGAGCCATTTCTCCATTCTTAGCATAAAAAAAGGGGATCTTAGGAATTCCATTGTTGTGAACATACACACAGACACCATTACCAAGGCAACTCTTACAAGGACAACATTTAATTGGGGCCGCCTTATGGATTCTGAGGTTCAGTCCATTATTGTCATGGCAGGAAGCATGGCAGTGTTCAGGCAGGCATGGCACTGGAGGAGCTGAGAGCTCTACATCTTGGTCCAAAGACAAACAGGAAGAAACTAGCTTCTGGGCAGCTAGGAGGAGTTTTTCAAAGACTACCCCCACAATGACACACTTCCTCTAACAAGGCCACACCTCCTCATGGGCCACCATAAAGTGTGTGTGTGTGTGTGTGTGTGTGTGTGTGTGTGTGTGTGTGTGTGTGTGTGTGTGTGTGTGTGTGTGTGTGTGTGTGTGTGTGTGTGTGTGTGTGTGTGTGTATGTGTGTGTGTGTGCCATTTGTGTATATGAATACCTGGTAAGCTTGTACGAGGTCACTGGGGTCTTTGGAACTCGGGTTACAGATGGTTAGTGAGTTGTCCACTGTAGCTGGTGCTAAACAACCTCAGGTACTCTAGAATAGCAGAAACTGTTTTTAACTACTGACTAACACAATATAAATTTTGATAGTAGTAGTAGTAGTAGTAGTAGTAGTAGTAGTAGTAGTAGTAGTAGTAATAGTAGTAGTAGTATATATTATTATCTTGCTACTGTTTCAAACTCACTATCAAGTTATTAATGAAAGGGATTATTGAGGATGACTGTTTCAAGCTTGAGGATGAGGAAACTGCCTAGGGTTGTAACCTAGGATTAGAAGAGGGGTAGCCTAGCATTCTACAGTCCTGTGGCTAGCACTGTGGCCTTTGCAGTTTCCAGAGGCAGACAGCATCTATACCAGCCCTCCATGATAGACTGTTGCCCACTGCAATGCTGTGTATATTTCCCATTCAATAGATGTGTCTTTGGCCAGTTGGTTTGTTTTGGGTACCCTGTGCCAAACAAATACAGAGTACAGCTCGGTTGATATGAAATAGAAAAAAGATGCACATATTTGAGCACATTCAAATGTAGAGGATAACTATTTTTGTTAGTATGATTAATATGTTTTCATTGAATAAGAGGAGAAATGAAAAATTACGCATCCTTTGAAGTATATGTTCATGTGTTTGGGGGTGGAGCACACAAGTGAATCCTGAAGGCCTACCGGTTTTCAGTCTCAGTCAGACAATTTGCACAGCTAAGAAGTAGGGTTGAATTTAAATGATGTCAGGCTAGTGCATTCTCCACTTTTATTTATTATGTAGTTTAGGTTGGCCTAGCTCATTCCATGCTCAAGGTTGGCCTTGAACTTACAATCTTCAGCTTCATATAATAGATTTCCCAGAAGGGCAAGGGAAGCCACTCAGTGGCAGACGGCTGCTAATATTTGTCAAGATCCAAGTTAAATTCCAAGCATCACATAAATATTGTTTGGTCATATAAATGGTATGTCTCAAATAATTTCAGAATAATAAAATTAAACAATTGTAAATCCCTAATTTTGCAATAGAATTCCTCCTCTCCTTTCTTGCATCTGCCTTTTGTTCCTGGGACCCGGAAGTCCCACCTTTACCTTCAGCCCAGCAGTTGGCTTCCCAGCTTTCTTAACTGACAGATCAATAACCAATTGGGGAATAGGACCTTAGCATCGGAACCACCCCCTACACTCCTCACTGTAGAAGTCTAATGGACTCCTAGAAGCCCATTTCTCCACTTCAGTGTCTTCATCCTCCCTTCCTTAACTCTATTACTGCCTTTTAATAGAATAATATAAAAGAAACTCCAAAATTATTGTTTTAGCATCAGATACTTCATAATACCTCTCAACAAACAATTCTAAGCTACACCTCACTCTTCTCTATTCCAGGAATAAATAATATTGAACTCAACCCCTTACCTCAGATCAGATGTTAAAAACAAACACTGTGAATGTAATGAACATATGTAGACTCTTTTTCCCTAGACAATGTTATCACATCTATTTATTCATGTTGTGTTGGTAATTATGATTAATGTAGAGATATTTTAGAGTATTTAAAGAGATATGTGAATGTTATATGAAAGCATGGTACATTGAGCATCTTTGGACTTTGATGTCTATGGTCCAGGCCCTAGTTCTCCATGTATACTGAAGAACATCTATAGGCTATAATGGGATCTATTGGATGTAAATAGACTTGACTATCTGGAGTACCTAGTTACTTTTCAGCACCCTGTGTTACCTAAAATGTATCATAAGGTGCATCCTAACACAGGATTAGGTTTTGGGGTTGGCATGTGTTCATGATTGGCAGAATTTATGATTCAAAATCTCCATCAGTAGGCTGCATGTGTAGCTTTCTCATTTCTATTACAGATATGAGCAATCTCTGGGTGTGGGGTTAACAGCTTGCCTCTATCTTCAAACATCCCAATTGAGGTTTTTTTTTTTTCCCCCTATGATGAATTTTCTGTGCCTTTTATATCCTCTAAATGTACACTATTCTACTGAGGACCACAGAATGACATTTTTCTAATCCTGTCACTTCTTTTGCACCTTTGGTTTGATGCTTTTCTTTTCTGAATGCTTTCTTTTTTTATTCATTAGATACATGTTTGTTTGTTTTTTTTCACCTCAAAATAAAATTTAATACAGGAAAAGACAGGATAAATACTTCATTATTTTTATTATTAATTCTCTGATAATGTGGATTTGGCTCCTAGCATTGTCTAACTATGAGAGCTTTATTTTTTCCCAATCCTTTTAATATCTTCAATGTGACTTGAATATAGTGAATCCAATTATTTTTATTTCTGGAATAGAATTATACTTAATGGTTATATAACTTCCTATCATGTTAAATGAGGGCATCTTAACAACCAACTAAAACTTGTCTGCAGAGTGACATCTGCCTGTAATTCTAGCACTTAAGGGGCTAAAGCAGGAGAATGGTTTGATACCAGCTTAATCTACATACTGAGTTCCAGGCTAGTGAAGGCTTCACAGTGAGAAACTGTCTCAGGAAAATGCAAATTGGACCCATAAAATGGCTTAGTGGGTAAAGGTGTCTGCCATCAAGCCAGACTGAATTTGATTTTTAGGGCACAGTTTATAGTAGTTGAGAACTGTCCACATGCACTGAGGACACAGTTGATACACACACACATAAACACACACACAAATAAATAAGCGCAATGAAATTTAAAATACCCTTTAAAACAAAATGCAACCAAGTGTCTTTTATTGTTGGACACTTTAGATTTGCCTTGACACTAAGGTGCCACTAATCCATACACTATTGTTTCAGAGTTTTTGCTAAATGTTTTACATACATTTCTCATCTAATATTCTTACTAATGCTGTGATACATACATCGCTCTTAAATTAGACATTTGTAGTTGCTGAACTGACTCCTTAAATTTTCCCTGGCCATAATATGGATGACACGTCTGGATTTCAGGCTGTTTTAGGTTTAGAAGTACCACAAAAGGAACTTAGTAAGGGCACTGCTGACATGATTTTTTTGAGTCCGCATCATCTTCCCAAGTCTCCATTCCTATAAGATACCCTTCACGGTTTTCAATACTTGTCTTTACCTTCTGTCTTGTTATACTGATGCTTATGATTATATGGCTAGTGTGGCAGTCACTAAGTATAACTTTAATTTTTTTCAGTGCCTATTTTTAATGACTGTTCTTAAATGCTTTAACCTCTCTTTTAGCCCACCACCCACCAGAGGTAGTGGAAAAAGAAAGGATGGCAGGAAGTGAACCTGTTTAGAAAAGTTCTTTGGAACAACTCCCATCTGTGTTGTCTGCAAATCAGCAGTTCAGTTCACAGCTCAACTTTGGCAGCTCTAGCAGTTGTGTTTGGTGGAGTCAGGATAGCAAACAAAAATCAGCAGCAGTGGCATGACCTAGCAGAGAGAGCCAGGCCTCACCCTGGGCGTAAGTCAGCCAGAGGAACGAGCGGGAATGCAAGAAGTTCTCAGCTGTGCCTCTCTCAGAGAAGCAAAGATCAGCAAAGATGAGAGATCAACAAGCAGTGCACAGCAAGCTCAATAAACAGCCTAGCCCAGCCTCTTTTATTGTCATTCGAGTTCTTTTTATACTCTCTCCAAACATCATGTGTCCTCCACTAGTCCATGGGTCTTGCCTCAGCATGTGTCTTGCCTTAGCATGAGCGTCTGTCTCTGCTAATCAGTTCGAGTCTGCAGAAGTGGCAAGAAACTGCAGCACATCGCCAGAAATTTTTTGGTTTGTTTCCCTATATGGAGTCCCAATAAATGGAGCTCAACTATGCAACATAAGGTGGACCAATACAAGTGTGTTGTTAGCAAAGAATTCATCATGTGTCCTTTCACCTGCTTGCTTTAGCAGAACTTCCTTTCTCCTATGTCTACGTCAGGGAAACATTCACTCATGAGTCTGCCTTAGTCTTTTACCTGGGTCCACTTCAATGAAACGTTCCTTCACATGTTTCCCTTAGCAAAACACCATTCAACACAACTGACTTTCCAAAGAACCCTTACGTTTCCACTTCAACCAAAGCTGCACAATTTCATAAAAAGAGATACATATATTCACAGAATTATAAGAGAGACTATGAAAGAGTCATGTCTGTAGCATTTGTCAGAACATATAAGCATATTAGTAGGGAATCCACAGAAGGGAAATTGAGGGAAAGTGGCCAGCAAAGTAGAGAAAATAAAAGGGACACTCATGAGAAGCAAGTGCTTTAGGGAAATGGAAGACATAATGTCATTTGTTGTGTTTTAGTTTGAATGTGAAATGTACACTCTTTAAGTTCATGTGCTAAAGTGGGCTGATTGTGCTATTTTGGGTAGTGACACAAACCTTAGTAGGTGGGGTCTAGCTGGAGATGGCTTCATGGGGATGTTTTGTCTCTGGACTTTTCCTCTCTGCATTCTGCTCACTATTAGGTGAGTTGTCTCACCATATCATTCATCTACTATAATCTTGTGATGAATCCCATATCTGGAGTCACCCATGAACTATGGACTGTAACAGGGAACAAAATCTAATAAGTCTTTCATTTAAGTTGTTTTCCACAAATGTTTGGTATAGCAATGGAAAGTCTGAAGGTCCTACATTGTTTACCAGTTTCTGTTTCTTAGCATCGTTGGAAGACAAATTCAAATGTGCTGAGCCAGGAGTAAAGATATATAGTCAATGACTATCCTGTACTCTTGTTTTCCAAAGCTAGTTTAATAAGGATATTTAAACTCTTTAACCTCCCTTCTAGCTTACCACCTACCAGAGGTAGTGAAGAGGAAAGGTTAATAGGACAAAAAAACCCCCACCTGTTTAGAAATAGTTCTTTGGGGTGATTCCAATCTTTACTGTTAGGATAGCAGCAGTTCAGTTCACATAAGTCAGCAATGGTAGCTCGATCCACCTGCAAACACCATTCACTAATCAGCAACAGCAGTTCAATCCAGAAGAAACTGCAAGGCTACAGAAGTGTCAAGAAGTCACGAGAATATTACTAGAAGTTCTTTGGTGCATTTCTCTCTATGAAGTCATGACAAACAATAATCAAAGAAGAAGGCAAGGCAAACCAATGCCACAGCATCAGCAAAGCCCAATGAAGATCAGCAGAGTGGCAAGGCAAACACATAGCATTGTCCATTGTCTGTTGGGTTATATTTATACCCTTTCCAAACATCATATGTTGTCTCAAGCATCTGGTCTAACAAAACATCACATGCCCTTTTTCTAGGCAACTTCCAGCAAAACACCATATGTCTATTCTCAGCAAAATGTCCTCCTGCATGTCTGCTTCAGCAAAAATATCCTCTCATAAGACAGTTTCCAGAAAAACATCACATGCCACAACTGAGTCTCCAAAGAAAGTAGAAATTTCCACTTCACTGTCCATAATTCCAGGTAGTAGTTCTTCTGTATGTACAGGAAGTTCCCTATCTCCCCCTCCCCTCCACCTCCCCACCTAAAATGCAACAGTAACTGGAAATAGAGTGTTGTAGGTTCAGAAGATATTTATTAGAGCATTTATTTATTTATTTATTTATTTATTTATTTATTTATTGTTGCTTGTGGGGTCAAGCCTAGATTCTTAAACATACTTGGTTAGCCATCTATCAGTGAGCTACATCTCCAGTCTGGACATTCTCTGGAACATGGGAGTTAAAGGATGTATTTGTTGAATGGCAGGGCAGAAGAGGACATTTTAAAAGGTTAAAGGAGAGCAGAAAGGAATCAGGGTAGCAGGTGACCCAGTGCTGTGAGCTTTCAAAGTAGCTTCTGCTTTTGAAAGATATTAAATCATTTGAAAATGTTTTTGGCACAAGGTCCCCAATGAAGGAGCCAGAGAAGTACCCAGAGAGCTAAAGGGGTCTGAAGCCCCATAGGAGGATCATCAATATGAACTAACCAGTACCCCCAGAGCTCCTTGGAACTATACCACCAATCAAAGAAAACACATGGTGGAACTTTTGGCTCCGGCTGCATAGGTAGCAGAGGATGTCCTAGTTGGTCATCAATGGGAGGAGAGGCCCTTGGTCCTATGAAGACTCTATGCCCCAGTATAGGGAAATGCCAGGGCCAGGAATGGGAGTGGGTGGGTTGGGGAGCAGAGAGGGGGGAGGGGATAGGGGATTTTTGGAGGGTAAACTAGGAAGTGGGATAACATTTGAAATGTAAATAAAGAAAATATCTAAAAAAAAAATAGAAAGAAAGAGAGAGAGACAGACAGACAGACAGAAAGAAAGAAAGAAAGAGAAAAAAGAAAGAAAGCAAGGAAGAAAGAAAGAAGGAAAGAAAGAAAAAAAAGAAAGAAAATGTTTTTGGGCTCAAGGACAACATTACTCATCTACTTTCTTGTCCCTTAAATAGGTATGAATTGAAGTAAGATGCCTTCTTGTGAGAAGATTTCAGTAGCAGGAGGTCCTCAAGGGGCAACCAAAATGCCATTGTTAGAACCGGTAGAGAATTTCTCTGGGCATGTTTCCCAACCTGTGACCCAGAGTATTTGTTTAGAAACATTTCTTTGATGTTATAACAGGGAATGGGGTGCTTGTGCTACTGGCATCTAGTGATAGTGACCTGGGCTACTGCTCCAGGCATGGGTTAGCCACCTCTCTCACAACACTGAATTATTACAGACAGGGTTTAAATAATTCCTAGCTGAACTGAAGTTCCCAGCCAAAAGGTTCACTGTGTTAAAGTTAGACAAGGCTGACTCACTGATTATATAGTGCCTTCTGTGTTTAAGCTAATATCCCTGTGACTATCACCAGCCCAAAGGCTAATAATGTTATCAATCAAATGTTGCTTGGTTGCAACCTGCCTCCCTGATTGTCCCACTAATGTAGGTTTTTTTGTTGTTGTTGTTGTCTTTGTTTGTTTTTTGTTTGTTTGTTTTGATTGGATTTTTTTCTTAAAAAAACAAAACAAAAAAAACCCAAACAAACAAACCTGGAGGCACTGTCTCACTGTGTAGTGTGGCCTGAAACTTGTCAATGCAGACTAGGCTGCGCTGGAACTTACAGAGTTCCACCTGCTTCTTTCTCATGAGGGCTAGGGTTAAAGATGTGTGCCATAATCCCCAGTAATATCAATATATTTTTAATTGCCTTGATTTATAACTTTCTCTGTTTTGTTACTGTAAGCTTATTGAAATTATTAACATGTTGGACACATGGTATATGGGGTAATCAGAATCTGTTGGAATGTTGTCACTCAAAACTGCCCCAGAGTAAGCTATCTCTTGTTCTCTTTGACATGAGAGCTGCAGTTTGCCTGAATACATATCATAGATGGAAAATTATAGATAAAAGCCTTAGGGCTGCCATCATAGACTCTGAGTTGAGGGTTTTAGTGCCCTTTCTTGCACTCCCTTCAATTATTGGTAATATTTGGGCTCTGCTACGTTCACTCAGACACCAGGTCCTGTTTCCTGGCTTTCTGTTGTCATTGCTGCTGCACAGTGTCTGAATCATACAAAAGAATCATAATCATCCTAGAGCTACTTTCAACGACTTCGTAGTCTGTCCACAATGGGTATGCTCTGATAATTAACCACATGAGATTTGGGGTGCAGTTTCCTAGGTAGTAATTCTAGTTAATCTTTAGTTAGCCACAGATTATCTTCAGTTCTGTAGAGAAGAAATCTTTCATTTAACTTGAAATGCACTGGGAGATCAAAGAATGTCCTAATAACTGAAAGAAGACAAAATAAACATTAATTTTTGCTTTCTTTGTTGTGCTGCACTTTGAAGACTAGTTTGAGACTAGTTTTGTTTAATAGACAGAAATAGGAAGCGGCAAAAGAACGTATGTATAGTGTTTTTGACATAATTTTATGCTATGGTTGAAATTTAGGGTGAGGCTCTGTAGCTCAGTGGTAAGGGACTTTTCTACCTCATGGAAGGCCTTTGGGTTGACTTACAAAACACACAGCCACCAACATAAAGTTGACTCCTCATATCCATTGTGTAGATTGGAGCCTAGTTTTATAAAATTCTGAGCTAAGATCAGACGCTATATTTTCAAAGGTGTTTTCCAACAATCCAAGCAGGCAAGACTATATGACAGCAACTCATGCTGCCCCAAAGCCACAGGCATTGACTCTTTGGTTCTTGATCGGATGAATTGCCTGAAGCACCCTTGTCACTGGTCTGTCTCTCAGGACTCTTCTTGGCCCCCTGGTTCTTTTCAACACTGTTGAGAGAACTCAGATGATACACACAACTAACTGTATGGAAGCCTCCTTTAATACAGAAGAAGGTACCGCACTCTCACTACTCTCAGATAGCCAGAGAGACCATTGTGCTAATCTCAATCTTAAGTAGTAATCATATTGTTTTCTTCTTCTTTCCCTCAGGTTCTTGCTTTCTTTTAAGATAGGGTCTCACGTAGACCAGGTTGGCCTTGAACTTGCTTTGAACCAAGGACAGCCCTGAATGTCTGATTCTTCTATGGTCCCCTTTCAATGCTGGGATTACAGGGATGTTGCACCACGTCTCATTTTGCTGTGTGCTGTTTCCAAAGCCCATAAAATAGGCAGGTTTTCCCAAGGGATGGTTTCCTGGCCAGGTGATTGATAGGTCCATTTGAATTGATAGTTAAGGAGAGGGCAGGACCAGGAAGCCCTGGGATAGAAGAAAGTGATCTTACAAGGTTTAGATAGTCATCAGCTGGTGAGATACAGCTCAGACTATTATGTCTGAACCCAAGCCAGAGATATTAGTGAGGTCTCATCCATTTGGCCAGCAATCAGAATCCTGCATTTTTATGTTTTTGGTTTTATAAGCTGGCAATTGGGAGAGAAAAGTCCATCCTTGGTGACCTCTAAGTTCTCTACTATCTAACTAGCTACTCTAATGGGACTGGCATTTCATTTCTGCAAATAAAGTCTGGCTGCTGAAGTTGAGAGACAAAGTGTTGAGGCAACAGAAGTGATTGAATTAAAAAAAAAAGCAGGTTCTGAAAGGTGAAAGGGATCTTCTCTGTGCCAAAATTCGTGAGAGAGAAGGAATGTCTAGGAGCTGGTATGGTCGGGAGGTCTTTCTCAGTTGGCCCCTGTGTGCCTTTGTCAAAACGTTGCAATGGATCTCAACCTCTACTCAGCTCCCACTTTGCAGATTTCTTCAGATGTATTAATTTTCCAATCAATGAGTGTGCTCGGTGCTAGTCAGCGACACAATATCTGCTGTTTAACCATAGAACTTTAGAAAGGAAAGGGTACTTCGGCAGGCATCAGGTGCTATGGGTTCTAAAGCAAGACCACTTGGCAGTTAATGTCTTTACTATTAAGGTCAAGCCTCTCTTAAATTTAGAATACCAAGCAATAGAGAGGTGATGTCATAAAAATTACAGTGGGGCAGAAGAGCAAAATAAAGTGGTTTTTCTTTTGTGTGTGTATGTTTGTGCACAATTCTTTTCTATATTCTGGCTAGAATATGAATAAATATGCCTTATTCAATAGCATGGCAATATTCTATATGTTCTCCAAATATTTATCTTTCCCTCTCCACAAATTATCATATTTTCAAAGTGTGTGCTCTAAGGAAATGTATCACTAAAGTGAACAATTATATATTAAAAATAATATACAACCTTTTAAGTAAAATAGTTATGTAAAAGAGTTCAGAGAGGGATCTACAATGGTTTGAAAGGGGTTCATAGGGGTTCTTCAGGATGCTTGATTTTGCTTTAAAGTTGAAAGCTGAACTCATGAGAGGGAGAAATAGTAGGAATCAAGAATATAGGACAGTTGTGATGTGGAAGGACTTTAGTTTGTGGCTGTAGAAAAAAATATTTTACCGATTTCTGAATTTCTAAGTGTTGGAATACTAGTAGTTTGTGGGACCACTAAAAGGTGATGCCACAAATTTCCCAGAATTGTAGAACCTATATCAAGACCATGTACCCATTATGCATCCAGTGAAACTGTTACTTTTAGCTAAGATTAGAAATGAGAGATAGAATTTCAAGTTAGATTCTCAAACCATGGGAGAAAGAAGTTTTAGTTAAGTTGTAAAAGATGTAAGGGGCAAATAAAGAGAGGGTATTCACATCTTTTATGAGTCCTGTTAGACGTTTTCTAGGAGTTGTGTGTTAACTCTTATCTATCGCTTTACAATATTTTTAGTCATTGCCACGGCAGTTGTCAACTCTCATGGCATTAGAGAGTGTGTCATTTAGCACACAGATGGGAGTATGAAAAGTTTGAGTTGGCGTGACCCTTAGGCTGTGATCTTCATTCCAACCAGTTTCACATCCAACTAAAGAGGAACTTCTGGTCGACCTGTAGCCTGTTCTCAATACTACATAAGATTAGTGTAGGACAGAAATTCAATCAGCTCACCAGAAAAGTACTCTAGGCAGACACTAAACAATAGATTAGAGACTGGATCCTTGACTTTTATATCTGTCTATCTTTATAATCAAACAGTGACCAAGTGGAGTAGAGGTACCCAAGGTGCCCATCACTCTGTTCTTCCAAGATGATTCTAAGGCATAAAGAAGGTTGAGACATGCACCAGCAAGACCGAGTCTTCTAGGGCCTGTCTCCCATCAACCGCCAGCAGCTTTTAGGTTCTGGTGGGGGATGGGGTGCCCCTTCTTTTTCAGTACTGAAGTCCTCTACTACCATACCTAGAGGACACTGATTTACCCTGGTCCTCCAGATCTCTGACTCTGACAACCCTCCTGCCCCTCTTTTTTTTTGATGTTTGCTAAGATTTGCAGGGAGGAGTTATAATGTAGATGTCCAGTTTATTTCTGAGCAGTCTACAAGCATTTATTTTCTATACCTTGTCATCTGTCTGTCTTGATGTCTGTGGAACCTTCATCTCTGCTGTATCCTTCCTTCTTAATGATTCTTCTCTGGGGGAAACAACAAAATATTTAAATTTATATATTCAATATAAAGCTGCTGCTTGTGTTAAAAATTATTTGGACTTTTACTTTATTTTTTTTTTTTTTTATGTACATGGGTGTTTTGCCTGTATGTATGTTTGTCACATGTATGTGGTGCCTGCAGAGGCTGGAAGAGGATCCCCTATAACTAGAGCCTTAGATGAATGTGGGCCACCATGTAGATTTTATAGAACCAGGGTCCTCTGTAAAAGGAGCAAGTTCTCTTAACAGCTGAGCCATCTTTCCAGGCCCCACACATAGCTGTTTCTATGGAGCAACTGAAAACATTAGAGATCTTTTTTCTTCTTCAGGATGACTTTTATCTCCTGGCCAGCTTTCTTGCCTGTTTTATGGCCCGAGACCTTTTGTCTGTGCCTCAGTCTCTTCCTTTCCCTAGTGCTGGGTCTGAGAAAGTGAATGTCAGTCAGTCTCTGACATTTCTAGGCCCCAAATGGTGGTGGCAGTTTGAGTTACCGCTTCCTCAAAGAATTCTCTGAAGGCAGGGGAAAAACAAAAACAAAAACCAAAAAACAAGCAAAAAGAGAAATGCTTAATTAAATCCCCAAGGGGTGGAGGTTCTTTTCAGATGGAGAATGTATAGTCAGTAATAGAGACCATTCTTTTTTGAGGCAGGATGTGTTTGGGAGCCTGGAAGAGCAGACCCTCCTGCCTTTTCCTATGTGGTGCCTGGCCTCACCCTGCAGTTTCGTTCACTGGGCTCCTTTCTGCACACAAGTAGCCTTGGAGACCGTTGCTCACTGGTGATGTTTACTATCCTCTCGGGAGTGTTCTGAGCCAGGTGATCCGCCAACGCCCCCCTCTAATGACTGTGTTTCATACGCAGGGCGAACACTGTTGGAGAAGCTGTTTAGCCAGCAGGAGAACGGGCCTCCAGAGGAAGCAGAAAAATTTTGCTCTCGGATCATCGCCATGGGTCTTCTACTTCCTTTCAGTGACTGCTTCAGGGAACCGTGTAATCAGAACTCTGGGTCCAGTTCAGCTCCATTTGATGTAAGTAGGAGAATTCACTTCTGTCTGGAAGGAGGGTGGACTGCAGTCGGAGTAGCAGCTGTGATGTGTGTCTGCCCAATCACGTATAAATTAAGAAAACAACACGTGATGCAAGCTTCCTCCCCTGGGCCACTCGAGGGAGCAGATTGTCTGTTCTATATTTTTCTTTGGACTGGGGCATTCAATATAGTTGGCAAACCTCCTTTTTAAAAAACAAAACAAAACAAAGAAACAAAAGAAACCCAGGCTCTTAGTTTTCTAGCCTGCTTTAATTAGACTAATTAAGATCGTTCAGGGTTTTTCTTTCTGGTAGAGACTGAGCATTCATAGACAAATGGTTCTCCCTGATCCATACCTCACACATCAATATTTCTATGCTGGCCACAGACACATTCCTTCAGAAGCAGTACCAAAGGGCAAATATACTAGTCCCAGTGGGTCACCGGTTTCCATGGGCACTAGAATGCAATGCGAGTGTTTGCCCAGCTCATTTGTGCACTAAACATTGGCAAGAAGAAGCCACAGCATCTACCCTCACCAGGGGCCCCCCACTCAGCAAGGGTTAATAGTGAGGAACTCAACAGGCATGATTATAAGGCATCATGAACATCAGCACTCCCGGACCAGCATCTTCCAACCAGAGCAGTGTTAACTTCCCCAGGTATGTGGTGCATGCATAGCATGGTTCTGAGGATGCACCTAAAACTGAGAATTCTCATTTGTGCATCTTCCATGAGAAGCTGGGAGGTCTGGGTGGATCTCGTGTGCAGAGCCCAGGAATTGAATGATTGAGGATATTGAATTCTGATCACATGGGTAATTACATTATTTTTTTCCAGTTTTGCCAAACATACCTCTAAAGACAGTGAATGTGAACAGAGGCTGAGGCCAAAAGCTAGTTATGGAGCCAGGAGTGGTGGCTCATGGCTACATTCCCAGCTCCTGGGAGGGTGATGCAGGAGGATCAAGAGTTTCAGGTTAGCCTGAGCTACACAGAGAGGCTATCTTTGTCTCTAGAAACAAAGAGCAATGTCCATGCTTCGCACTTCCTTCTTCCTCCTGTTTACCAGTCCTAACTGGTGATCTTTCCCATCCCCCCCTTAGTATGTGCAGAAGAAATCTCATAAATTATTTTGAGATTTCAGTTCTGACCTGTGAGAAAAATTTCTAGATAACTCTATGACTTGTGAATCTTCCTTTTTAAAAATTTTTATTATTATTTATTTATTTATCTACACTCCAAATTTTATTCCCCTCCTGGCCCACCCTCTGACTGTTCCACATCCCATTCCTCTTCCCCACACCCCTGTCTCTACGAGGATGTCCCCACCTCCCACCCCAGCAGACCTCTAAACTCCCTGGGGCTTCCAGTCTCTTGTGGGTTAGGTGCATCTTCTCTGACTAAACCCAGACCCAGCAGTCCTCTGCTGGATATGTGTTGGGGGCCTCATATTAGCTGGTGTATGCTGCCTGCTTGGTGGTCCAGTGTTTGAGAGATCTCGGGGGTCCAGGTTAATTGAGACTGCTGGTCCTCTTACAGGGTCACCCTCCTCCTCAGCTTCTTCCAGCTTTCCCCTAATTCACCTGTAGGGGTCACAGCTTCTGTCCATTGATTAGGTGTAAATATCTGCATCTGACTCTTTCAGCTGCTTGTTGGGTCTTGCAGAGGGCAATCATGCTAGGTCCCTTTTTGTGAGCGCTCCATAGCCTCAGTAATAGTGTCAGGCCTTGGGGCCTCCTCTTGAGCTGGATCCCACTTTGGGCCTGTCACTGGACCTCCTTTTCCTCAGGGTCCACTCCATTTCTGTCCCTGCAATTCTTTCAGACAGGAACAATAATGGGTCAGAGTTTTGACTGTGGGATGGCAACTCCATCCCTCACTTGATGCCCTGACTTTCTGCTGGAGGTGGGCTCTATAGGTTCCTTCTCCCTACTGTAAGTCATTTATGTCCCTTTGAGTCCGGAGAGTCTCTCACCTCCCAAGTCTCTGGTACATTCTGGGGGGTCCCCCCAACCTCCTACCATCCCGAGGTTGCCTGTTTCCATTCTTTCTCCTGGTCCTCTGGGCTTCAGTCCTTTTCCACCACCCAATTCCATATCATGTTCCCTTCTCCCCACCACTCCTCACCCCCACCCCCATCCCATCCACTTTCCTTCCTAGGTCCCTCCCTCCCTGCTTGTGATTGCTTTCTTCTCTGATCCAAGTGGGACTGAGGCGTCCTCACTTGGGCCCTTCAGCTTGTTGAGCTTTTGAGTTCTTGGGTATTCCTGTATTTTTTTTTTAATTTGGCTAATTCCACTTATTAGTGAGTACATAACCATGCATGTCTTTTGGGTCTGAGTTACCTCACTCAGGACTATGTTTTCTAGTTCCATCCATTTGCCTGCAAAACTCAGAATGTCCTCGTTCCTAATAGCTGAATAGTATTCCATTGTGTAAATGAACCACATTTTTTTGTAACCATTCTACTGTTATGGAACATCTGGGTTGTTTCTAGCTTCTGGCTATCAAGAAACAAGGCCGCTATGAACATAGTGGAACACGGGCCCCTGTGGCATGGTGGGGCATCTTTTGGGTATATTCCTAAGAGTGATATTGCTGGGTCTTCAGGTAGATTTATTTCCAATTCTCTGAGGAACCTCCAGATTTATTTCCAGAGTGGTTGTACCAGTTTGCAGTTCCACCAGCAATGGAGGAGTGTTCCTCTTTCTCTACATCCTCACCAACATGTGCTGTCACCTGAGGTTTTGATCTTAACCATTCTGATTGTTGCACTGTGGAATCTCAGGCTCATTTTGATTAGCATTTCTCTGATCACTAAGGACTTTGAACATTTCTTTACTTGTTTCTCAGCCATGCAAGATTCCTCAGTTGTGAATTCTTGATTTTACCCTATATTGAGTTGTTTGGTTTTTTGGTGGTTTGCTTCTTGAGTTCTTTATATATTTTGGATATTAGCCCTCTATTGGATGTGGGGTTAGTGAAGATTTTTTACCCATCTGTAGGTTGCCAATTTGCCTTATTGACTATGTCCTTGGCCTTACAGAAGCTTTCCAGTTTCATGAGGTCCCATTTATCAATTCTTGATCTTAGAGTGTGAGCCATTGGAATTCTGTTTAAGAAACTTCTCCTGTGAACCTTCTTTAAGATCTCTCTCTCTCCCTCCCTCCTTCTCCCTCTTCCTTCCTTCCACCCTCCCTTCCTCTTCCTCTTCCCCTTCCCTTTCTTTCTTTCTTTCTTTCTTTCTTTCTTTCTTTCTTTCTTTCTTTCTTTCTTTCTTTGTTTCTTTCTTTTTCTTTTGAACGTTATTTAATGTCATAGCAGCTAGTCACTGCTAGATAGATCTTTATCTCCTGTGGAAAGAATGAGACAATTTTCAAAGTTTCCACTCTTCTCTGTGGGAGCTGATTCTGGAGAGAGACCTGGGGGCCTGCAGTGTGGATTACTGTAGAGCTGCATTCTGGTAGCTATCAGTTCAGAATTTGGAGATAGGGCAAACACAATACAGGTAGAGGGAAACACTAGTTGTGTCTATATTGCATGCTATTATCTAATTATAACAGCCTTTGCCATCTTCATCAAAGCAGCTGTGATTATTTACAAGGTATTCTCAAAATCTAGCCTGTGGATGCTACCTCACAGAAGAAGGAAGTCAGGGTGGGGTCATTCAGATTCCAGCTATTCTTCTCAGCTGTATGTAACTCTGTCCAAGCTTCAGGTGGTCTTGGAAGGTGATAGAATATATGATATCTGCAAGGTTAACTGACAGGGCAGGGAACTTTGTCTCTGCAGTTATAGGGACGTTGTCATACAGGCTGTAGTTAGCCTTTCCGTTGATGTAGATGTCCAGGGAGTTCACCCCACTGTGTCATTCCTCCTCCTTGCCATATAAGCAAGCATGATAAGGCCATTGGTTTGACATGCTGGACTCCCATGGAATTGTTATTGAATGTCATTGTTGCCCTAGCTGGGATGAGTAGATGTGTGAGTGAGTTCCTTCATATTGTCCCAGGAGAAGTTCACATGACTGTCTAGCACTTGCTTTTTTATGAAAACTATTATCAAATTAACTTAATTTTCCTGAATAAAGCTCAGAACTAAAATGTCTTTTCACTTAGTAAATATGAAACTAGAATAAACCAAAAAGAACAGGATAATCTTATTCTTCTACTTACATCTTTTTAAAATTATTAATTTATGATTGTTATGCTGGAGGATGAACTCAGGTTCCCAAACATGCTAGGAAAGGGTTCTACCAGCGAGCCTTTCTCTTTTTAAGTTAACCTGTTTTTTTCTCATGTGTCATCTTACTCCACCCGAGTGATAAAGAGACTAGAAACACTTCTTTAGCCATGCGATCTTGGAAGATGGTTAAGTGTCACGTGGAATTAAAAAAAACAAACACACAAAGCAGGGATTTCATTCCCCAGCTAGAAGTACTTGTTTCCTCCTTGCCATAGTCCTCGGCTGTGTACTGCCTCTCTAGTGCCTCTACCAGCTAAATACAAAACAGAGGCAATTAGTGGTACTCTCATGGGAAGTGTTGTTCCATACTCTAAAATACCAGATCATAAACAGTACCAGGGCTTACTGAATACAGAGATAAGGATTTTTTTTTTCCTCTCAAACTACAAAGAACAAAAACTTACTGGAGATTTTGAAAGTCTGGGGGATGGGAATGTTTGTGCTCATCTCCAGGGAGAGACTTTTCTCATCATTATTCTCTCTGCTGATTTCCAGAGAAGAGTTGCTCTGCGCATTTCCAACCAACAGTTCTCCCAGGGATAGTTCTTTACATGATGGAACCCAGTAGGATTAAGTTTGTGTCTGGCACTCTTTCTGTCCCCTGATTTTGTGACAGCATCCTACCTGTCTCTACTTACATATGTCAATAAAAATATCTACCGTTTTGATATTATAAATCTTACTGCTCTAGTTTATAAATTTCCCTTCTTCAGCTAAAGTTTTCAGATGTATCTTGTATCTTCTTAGGGCTTACCATTTTGATTCCCCCTGCTTTAGAAAATATAAAAGAACATTTTATTTCTCCTTCCATTACTTGATAATGAGTTTATGAACTTTAAAACACACATATACTTTTGAGTGTTCATGTTAACTCTTCCATAAATGCTAAGGAAACTTATCCTATATACCAGGTGTCAATAGAATTCAGTATAAAATAGTTCAAGTAGAAAGGAATGCTTTATTAAAGTAACAACCAAAAAGGAGGGGGTAGCTATCAGGATAGGTCAGTGGTCTGGGTGGTGTTTCAGGGAAGATGCGACCCTTAGGTTCATATATTGAATGCTTGATCCCCAGAGAGGGAGGCTGTTTGAGAATGATAAGAAGGTATGGGACGCTTGGGGTTGTGCTTTCGGGTTTTAAAAAACCAGGCCGTTCTCAATAAGTTCTCTGTCTCTGTGTTTGTGTGCATGCCTCTCTGCTCTCTCTCTCCCTCTCTCTATTTCTCTCTGACTCATAGTTGCTTTCTCAACATGCAAGCCCTCCACTACTGCTCCAGCATCATATTTGCTTGGCCTGCTACCCCATTCCCTGCTGAGCTGGTCACAGACTTACTCTCTGAAACTATAAACAAATCCTCAATTAAATGCTTTCTCTTAAAAGTTGCCTTGTGTGTAGTGTCTTTATGGCAACAGAAAGTAACTAAATCATTCTGTAAGTCCGGCACTTCAGAGACTGAGATAGGGGATGCATGAGTTTAAGGCCAGTGTGGGCTATAGTAAGGCCATGTCTTAAGATTAAATAAATAGAGATTGGAGAGATGACTCGGTGGTTAAGAACACTGACTGTTCTTCCAGAGTTCCTAAGTTCAATTCTAAGAAACCACATGGTGGCTCACAACCATCTGTAATGGGATCTGATGTCTTCTTCTGGTATATCTGATGACGACAACAACAGTGAGCTTACATATTAAACAAACGAACAAATACGATTATGAAGGAAAGAAAGCAAAGTGTACAAATCAGGAAGAGCTGGCCTTTGGTACAAAAGGATTTTGCACTCAAAAAGAACAAAAGCAAGGGTGTAGTAGACAAAGAGACCACCTAAGTTCCCACTTGTGTCTCCTTATGTAAGTGATATGTACCTGTGTGCTTGAACATGAGTACAGTTTGATCAGTTTTATGTACATGAAGGAATTTAGCCATGCTCATTCCTGTTTGGTTGATATTTTCAAATGACAAAAGGTCACGGTTCATTGATTAGGTCCTGGAGTCTTTCCAGAGGATAGGAGGCTATTTATCAGACCATAATTGTGATTGGGAAGTTTTATATCATTTCCTGGAAGGGATTTTCTCTGTTTACTCTCATTTTTTTCCTACTGGGGATAGAACTTAGGGCCATATAATGCCCCAAGCTACATCCTCAACTCTTTTTTTGTGTGTGTGTTTCTGAGGGTGATTTGTATATTAGTTGACTTGGCTCTCACTTCCGCTTTTATTTGGGAATCTTCTTTGTGAACAGCCTACTTACTGTTGAGAACTGAGTCCCTAGCACCATTAGGAGGGAAAACCACCAAAATGAGGACAGCACAAGACTAAACAAGATGGAAAAGCGCATTTATGTTGATGGCCAACCCATACACTATCATTGACCACGGGATAGAAAAGAGGAAAGGTGTGTAAGAGAAGCCTCTGCTGGCCACACTTAGCTTGCAGCCTGTGGGTGAGGCAAACTCTACCACCCTTCCATCTCCAGAGGTTACCAGCCCAGCACTGAGATCGGCATAGGAGGACCAGTCTCCATAACTTCAAACCTCACTTGACATGAAAGTCCTTGGTGTAGAGATGAGGTTGCTGCAGCCAGAGACACTGCTTGAACTCCAGACCAAAGATTATGGAAGATAGTTGGCTTCAGGATTGGTCCAACACTGACCTCATTCTGCGTTCAAAGGGGTTCCACAGGGATGCATTGAGCTTCTAACTACCAACAATGGGAGTAATGAGCCCCTACGTTTGTTTAACTGCTCGAATGCTCTCCTCCTAACACTTCTGAGCATCCTTATCTTAGAGACTTCTCTGCAGCTGTCCCTTACTCTGGAGCTGTGGCACACTGACTTCTGTTAGGATGTCCCTAGGGTAGATCAGATTCGAACAGCAGGCTCTACCTCAGAGTGTTGTGTTGCCTTAGCCCCGAGCATCATGGGAAATGTCAGCAGGGGTCTTCCCTTAAATTCTGACATTTGTGTGATAGCACAAAAGGGTCCACTGAGTCACTGAATCCTCACACTGGACTTAAGGCTGTCAAAAGTTCTGGTCTTATCCTTGAATAGGACTGCTACCCTTTTAAGTGGGCTGCCTAGATTTTCTTTTGATAATGCTTCTGTGACTTCTCCCCTGACAAGGAAGCCGAGGCTGCAGCTGTTTGCTGCATGTGCTGTCCACTCTGTTGTTGCTGCCTTTGTCTTCTCTTTCTCTGCATGTTTTAGTTGTCCCACCAGCTTCTGTGTGGTTTCTGACACCCGTCTAGTCTTCTGGTCTTTGAATTGGTGTCAAATATTTGTTACGACTCACTGTATCACTTAGTAATGGGTTCTTATTTTTAATCTGGCCTTGTAAGTGAAATTTTACTTTTTTTTTTTTTACAAAAAAGATTTTATTTTATTTTTAATTCTCTCTCTCTCTCTCTCTCTCTCTCTCTCTCTCTCTCTCTCTCTGTGTGTGTGTGTGTGTGTGTCTTTGGGTATGTGCACTTGAGTGCAAGTACTCTTGACACCCAGAAGAGGATGTCAAATTTCCTGAAGCTGGAGTTGTAGGTGGTCATGAGCTGCCCAGGGTGGGTTCTGGGAAGTGAACTCTGGTCCTCTGCAAGAGCAGTAACCCCGTAACTCCAGCGCTCTCTCTCTAGTTCCAGTCCTAGTCCTCCTTTTGGGACACTAGTCAGAATTACATGCCACTCCTGTAGTCACCATGTTTGAACACCCATGTTGACAACTGCCCTATAATACGGCCTGTATTAAATTGACTGTTCACCAAGTAATGTCTAAATGCAAGTCAAAATGTGTGTGAAGGCATTGCAGAGCTGAATCACTATGTTTTCTTGAAAGGTCTCTTCAGGGTGGTTAAGAGCAGAGTCTAGACTTCGATTTCCTATGTGGAAGAGATGAGATGGAAATCCAAGATTATGTTTTTACAGGATCACGTTACAGTTTTTTCAGTGATAATCATAACTTGTTTGAGAATTGTCTTTATAGCTAAATAAGCTTAAGTTAGAAATCATTGAGCACAGTAATTGGTGAATACTACTTTTAATTATTATGTTGTAAATTCTGATTGTAGAATCCTGCTTAGCCATTCCCCAAGTATGCTATGGTTTGTGCCGGACAGGGTTGCAAGGAAGGTCATGATGAATGAGGATATGAGGAACTAGAGAATCTATTCAGTGAATTGTCTTAACTGATCAAGCCTTACTTATCTCCATCGTGAAACCATCATGGAATCATGAAAACACTTGAGGTGTTGAAATACACAATTCGGCGTGGACTTGAGCATTATATGGTGTGAGATTCAGGATTGGGTTCGGTTTCTGGTTTTCAATGTTTCCATTTCTTATTCTATTTGTTATTCTCGATTTTACCGCTGCAATCACAGCACTCTTGCTATAAGTCTCACTCCTCTATGTCTTTCTAGATGGAGCAGAATAGAAGTGCAAAGATAGGGAAAGCTATAGGGAAGTAACTACAAGTTGTAAAGGTGAGCACATCATGCCTATTGGCTGTTCATGACCATTCCATAGTCACTCCATTTCGCTGTTTGTTTTCTCTAGAAATATGCTCAAATATGACTGGCTTCTTTAGCTCTGTTTATATGTGTGAATGTTGGAGATGCTCTTTAGAGGATGTAGCATGGAGGAATGAAAGGTTCATTTTTTTAAAGGAAAGCTTCAGCTCAGAATAAAGATAGCTATTTTATCTGCTATTGCTATCAGCAAGGAAGGAACCTCACATGGCTGAAGATCAGTTTGCTATACAGCCTTGATCCTTTCTTCCATCGATCTGGAGATTCTTAGATGAGTAAATCTAATGAGAGAGATTGGAGGAATTGCCAGTGGGAAGGAACAGTCAGAAAAACACACAAGAACAAAGTTCCTTACTGTTTTCTCCAAGAACCACTTTTCCATCTGAATTCATATTTCATTTAAGAAATATGTTTATTTCTTTAAGGATTAATAGGTGGTTATGAATTAAGATGTTTCAACTTGGTTTCATTCTTTGAAGTACACATACTTTGGCTTTAGAAAAACTTCCCTGTATTAGCAACTTTTTATGATCACAAGATATATTATGAGGTATCAAATTATATCTCTCATATCTGTATTAGTGATCATATCAGAGCAAAGCAGAAGACCTTTTATATATGTTTTACCACACAAATGCACACACAGAGAGACCGAGATAGAAAGACACAGAGACAGAGAGAAAGAGAGACAGAGACAGAGACAGAGAGACAGTGAGAGACTTTTAGCTTAGACTAGCCTGGAGTTCACTATATATTCCAGGTTGTCCTTGAACTTGTGACAATCCTCCTGCTTCAGCCCCTGCTGAGTATGTTGATTATAGGTTTGAGCTGCTGCACCTACTTTTTAATTATATATTGTCACTTTCCTGATTCACTTGAGATTGGGAAGCAGTGGCGTTTCTTTGTATTCCTATAATTCATTCTGTTACTACTCTGTGATGGCTACATGACGGCACCCTGTAGTCATGACTGTGTATATTGTCAGAAATGTGTTAGACCATGTGTATTGCTAAGCATACTTCTGAGAGTATTGCGTATAAGAATTTTTCAAGCTAGATGTGGTAGTTCATGACTGACATCTCAGGAAGCTGAGACAGCAGAATTACTGTGTGATTGGGGCCAGTCTGAGCTCTAGTGTGAGTTCAGTCCAGCTTGGGTTACATTGTGAGACCCTGTCTTTAAAAAATGAAAGAAAAAACATGTTTTCGTCTGGTATATGATTTAATAAAATTTTAATATGCTGCTTTATTAATCTTATGTAAGAAGGGAAGACAGATAATCTTTATTTACTTCCATTATTAGCAGTCCAGGAGTATCACTGCAGAGTAGGGAACTCAGTAGCGGAGCACATGGCTGAGATGTATGAAGTCTCATGCATCCTAAGAACATGTCGTTTGATTACATAGGTAATCCTAGGAAGCAGCCTGTGATGATATGAAGCAGCATGGTTTCATACACACTCATCCTATGTGCCTTAAGATGTCAGTATTCAATCGGAAGGAGGCAGATGCATCCCAGCAATGCATGCCAATATCCTCTTTCAGACTCAGATTTTTTTTTTTTTTTTTTTTTTTTTTTTTTATTTTTATTATTTTTTTTTTTTTTTTTTTGTGGTTTGAAAGTAAACTGTTCCTTATAGGTTCATATAAACAAACACTTAGTAGGTTCAATGCCAGAAAAGCAACAAGGAAAGGTATTGTTTATACAGTAATGGTAATTGTCGTTATACCTTTTAATGGCCGTGTCCTGTGTTCAGTGGCTATGCCCTGTTTCAGCATTGGTGTGGATGGAGAAATGCCCCCAACTATGTGCTTTTAAAACTTCATTGCATACATTTCATGAAAGTTGGGGGCAAGTGTATGCACAGAGAAAGGGGTATGAGGGATAGAGAGGACTGACAAACGAGAGTCACATGGGAGAGGAAGATATCATATTTTCTCCCATGTGAGATAGGTATATGTAGAAAATATAGGTAGTATATTATGTTATATAAATACATGAGACACAGAAGCAGAAGGGGACTCTGTGTGGAGTGAGGAAGGGTGACCGCAAGAGTGGGAAGGAAGTGTCTACAGAGGAAAAGTGATAAAGGGTAGATTTGTGCAAAGTACAATGATATGTGGTTCAGTGGCGCATGGCTCCTTCATAATGAAGCTCCTTATTTTGGATGCTTACTAAACTGTATTTTTTTTTTAAAGCGGAAATCTTTTAGGAGACACATTTGGGATGCACTTTTAAGGCCGTGACAAGCTTTCTTTGTGTTTGCTCATTTGAGAGGATCACGCTGCTTTAGACACACATTTGGGCTTCCGGAACTTGGACTTGGAATCACCCGTTTGGCACACAGTGAGTCGTGGTTCCCAGTTCATCTTGACTGTAGGTGATAGGCGTTTATTAAAATGAGTGTTGCAGCCCAACTCGGGCTGTCACTGATGGGTAGGATCGGACACAATGACCCAGTGAAGGTGCTTCCTGCGGAGCACACAACCAACCCAGTCAGGAGCTTGTAGGATCCTCTTCCCAACCCTTATTAGACTTTGGACACTGGAGGGTTTATTATATTTTTCGTTGTCTAGATCATCGGATAGCAAAGGTCTTATGTAAAGAGCCAGATCGATGGTATTTTTGAATACAGTAACTGTCTTGCAAACTTTATCAAGCCACTCAGTCCTGCTTTGGTGTGGATTACACAAACAACACAGTCTGTATCGCCTAATAAAATTTCCATTTTCAGGTAGGGCTGAAGGAGGGCAGCTGCATAGACTTGGGTAGCAGGCTGCAACTGGTTTACTCCTGGGGCGAATTCAGGTAATATTTAGAAGGAGAATTGTGTCAGTGAGTTTGTCTTCTTTTTCTCCAATCGTGTGTCGTTAGCAGCTAGTCACAAAATACACACTGTAGAGACTTAGGGCGGTTTCCTAGTGGGGATAGTGGAGAGGAGGCCTTGCTTTTCCTTTAGAGAGGACCAGTGGTCACACAGTATGTGTACAGGCTGATGGAGGACTATAGAAGTACCCAGTTAAATACTTAAACTGATCCCGGCGCATTCCTCACTATCCGCTCCAATGTTCTGGGTTCCCAAATAAAAGACATACAACTTTTATATTTTGATATGCCTAAAACAGCTCAATGACTGGGCCACTTCCTAATCTCCACATGGCTAATCCACCTCCCTCCAAAATTCCCAAATTGTTAATTACTAAAATCTATATTCCATCTTTGTTGTCCTGGACCCAGTTGGGCAACCCTCTTGGTCCCCCTGCTCTTCTCAAGCTCCTACATGGCAGCTCTGCCCTCTGTCACACACCTTCTCAGGTGTGCCATCTTTCCTCGCCTTCTCCTGGAATGGCAGGGTTGATCTCCCTCTTTCTTCTTCCTTCCTCCCTGTCTCAAGGGCAGGAATCCTAAAAGTCCCACCTCTGTCTTCCCTGCCCAGCCATTGGCTGCCGGTAACTTTATTTACCAATCAGAACCAACTGGGGGAGGGTGCCTCGGTGTCTTACTTGTTAACTTGCAGATGCTCTGTTAAAGACAGAGGAGATTGGCAATAAAGATTGTTAGTATTTAGTTCTGGGGAGCCAAAATGGATGAGATATAAATACAGGTGTACTCTTACAAAGGAGGAAGATGAACTTGAGTGGGGTGGGGGAGCAGATAGAAGAGCACAGATGCAGCCCGCCTTTTGATATTCATGGCTGGAAGCTTGGGGAGAGGTCACTAGATGGATTATCTGTGAATTAGGTGTCTGTGGGGGCTTATAAGGGGTGACAGCGAATTCATTTGGACACTATACATTTTGGAATGAGGACTGAACAGAGTTAAAAAGGATGCTTTTGGAGAGCCAGACAGTAGTGGATCTTGTCTCTGGGCCTGATGGCATCAGTACCTGGCAAGGAGAAATCACTCCTCTGATTTCCAGTTGGCTTTCCATGAGCATATTGGCCGCTTCTCTCACTGCTGTAGTAAAACACTTGTCAGGAAGTGACTTACAGGAAGAAAGGCTTCTCCCTGGCTCTGAGGCTATAGTTGAGTGTGTGGCCAGCTGGAGGTGTAGCAGGGGCATGGCTCAGAGATGTAGCAGCAGGATTGTAAGGCTGATCGATCACATCCAGGTCGATAGAAGGAAGCTGAAAGGGTGTGTCTACCTGCTCCTGGTTTTCCTTCCTTCTTCGGAGTATGAGTTACTTGCTAACCTTGATTCATTTTCTCAGGCTGTAACAGGCTTCACGTTGCTGTCTGTTCCAAGTCTGGTGCTTGTTTGTTTATTTTGAATCCAGGGCTTCATGCATGCTAATCTTGTACTGTACTAAATGGCATCACTTCGTGGTTACAACAGCCTCCAGTCTTTAAAAGCATAGAAAGGTCACCACTGCAGATTCGCTGTTAATGCCTTGTAAGCAGGCATTGCATCTTCATAGTGAACTTGTTAATGAAGGGTTATATTCTTTACAGAGGAAATTGAAGCACAAAGAAATCATGCTCCTGCCCACCCCTACTTGAAGTCCATTCATTGTCAGCACAAATCCCCCCAAATATATTTTTGCAGTTCTAGGCATCTCCTGCTTTAATATCCCACTCATAGGTGCTGAAACAAAAATGTGTCTTTGCTCTGGGTTCTTAGTCTATAAATGACTGCTTGATGGTGGCTGTTTTCTTGAAAATAGTGAATAGTGTTAGTTGTGTTTTGTGGGGCTAGGGGGTGCTGGGGCTTGAACTCAAGGCCTTCCTTGTCCTTACTATCTGCTGTCCTTCCAGTCACATCCTCAGCGTGATGCATCTTTCTGGTGTGTGTAGGCTCTTATTTTCAAAATAGATGATGTAGAAGAGCTTCGCAGCTGATGTTTTGGGGACCCTTCCCCTCTGTGTTGCATATTGACATGAATGTGCTGTGTCAGAGGCATTGCTAGATTGATGTTTGTATCTTTTCATGGAATCAGAATTTGTGGATAACAATAAATTACCAAGCCATGTATGTCTCCTAAGTTGCTATCTTGCATATAACCCCTCTTTTACTTGACTGCATGGCTTCTTGGCCATCACAGTTTCTTTCATTCCAATCTTAATTATGAATGTCAATTCTCAGAGCACATACGACACTTCACCTAGTAATAGTTATAGAATGGCTGAAAACAAGACAGAAATGCAGAGGCATTCAGAGATGCCTTAATGGAGCCAAAGGCAGACAGCCAGTAAGATGCAGAGAAAGTAGCTGTCGGCTCGATGTCAGCTGTTTTCTTGAAAGTAGTGACTTCTCTGTTAGTTCTTTTGGGGGAGGGTTCTGGGCTTGAACTCAGGGCTTTCTTTGTCCTTAATATCTACTGTACTGTCACCCACACCTGTAATTTATTTATTAAGGAACACACCTTGGGAGTGGCTAGAGACATCCCGAGATGAGCCAGTTGAAAGAAGGTTAGTAGAAAGTTAAGTCCAGGTGAGGCTCATGAGGGATAGTTATCTGAGGGGGGTCCATGGATCAATAGAGACCAAGGGGAGGTGAAGTTTGGGAGAAAATCAGGCGTCTTTTGCCTGTCAACCCTGTGGTACAATGTGATGGATGGATGACAGGTTTGTCAGTGCACCTGTGCATAATGTCAGGCTTCCAGCCTTTTGTGATTGGATAAAAGAGCCACACCCTTTGTGGAACTAGTGTTTTTGTTAAGTTCACCGGACTTGCTTTGCTCCTGTGATCTTGTTGCATTCTTATCCCCATGTGTTCCTCATTTACTTAAGTGCATAGGTGATAGTTTTCGGTTGCGTGAGTAAATTCCCAGCCGGCTTTGTGATGGATCGGTGTTGGTTGCTTTACTTGCACAGTGCAAGTGTAGTGTCCTGCTCCAGCATGTGCACACTAAGTGGAGTCCGCCGCTGCTTTGTGATATGAAATCATTGCATGGGTAAGTCACAGGCTATAAAGTGTTTATTTTAAAGTATAAAGACACATGGGAATGAAAATGTATGACGAAACCTATTATTTCCTATGCTGACTTAGATCAACAGGTGCTGATTTCGGATCCCGAGCTCTCATGGGAAGTTGGGTGTAGCAGTGTGTCTAAAACTCCAGAAATGGGGTGAAGGTGGGACATAGCCATTCCAGAAATTTGAAACTTGAGACTACCCCATTCGGGAATCCATCCCATCATCAGCCACCAAACCCAGATACTAATGCACATGCCAGCAAGATTCTGCTGAAGGGACCCTGATATAGCAGCCTCTTGT
>NC_034594.1:147047824-147050723 GCF_900095145.1 Mus pahari
GTTCTGATGGTGAGATGCTGTGCTAGGATTAAGTCTAGTGATGAAATCTTTTATGTTCTGATGGTGAGATGCTGTGCTAGGATTAAGTCTAGTGATGAAATCTTTTATGTTCTGATGGTGAGATGCTGTGCTAGGATTAAGCCTAGTGATGAAATCTTTCTCCTGAATTGCTCATTAATTTTGGTTAACTTCTTGAGTATAATTGAGAAAGTTGTCAGCAGAGGGGGTGGCAGTGAAAGAGAGGAAGAAGGCTGAAGTAGGGGGAGGGATAGCAGAGGGGGGAAACAACTGGGGGGGTAGGGTCAAATCATCAGTGGGGAGGAATAGCAGAGGGGGGAAAACAGCTGGGGGTAAGGTCAAATCTTCGGTGGAATTAATACCAACTTTTATTACTTATGATAATTTTCTATTTAGTTCTTTCATTTTTTTTTCTCTTTTTTTCCCCCCATGTTATTTTTTATTTACTTTTGGGACAGGCTCTCATGTAGCCCAGGCTGGCCTGAGGCGCGCTATGTAGTCAGTGCTGACTTTGAACTCCTGATCTTCCTCGCTTTGCCGTCTAAGTGCTAGATTCCAGGCGTGAGCCCCCAGGCCTGCCTTCTGTGTTACGTGGGATGAGAGTCAGGGATCTGCACCCACTCAGCTAGCTCTCTCTTCTGACCAAGCCTTCTGACAATCCCATGCCTCTTTCATTTACCTTATTTGAAAAACAACAAACCAAAACAACTTGAAGTATAAAATGCAGGTATTCAAATTTAGAAACTTAACTGAATAAAAATCCCATCTGTTAAAAAACTTATTCCTGTTCAATGTATACTGTCCTCATTGGCTTCACCCCAGACTTTTTTCTTTTGTCTGTCTGTCTCCCTCCCTCCCTCCCTTTCCTCTTTCTTTCTTTCTTTCTTTCTTTCTTTCTTTCTTTCTTTCTTTCTTTCTTTCTTTCGCTTTCCTTTTATCAATCAGTGTTGGCATGACACTTTGAAACGTACTTTTGCAACACAAAGTATTCCAAATTGTAAAGTTTAGGGATATAAAATAATTGTTTGCCTATCAAACATTCCAACAATCCTTAAAAATGTTAAAGGCCTTCCTTTGTAATAACCTTGTTTATAGAATATATATTCTAGATCAAGAATTTTATATAATGCATATATGTGTAATTCTATATTTTGCATATTTTAAAGTTCTGTATCATACTAAGTATGATTTTATTTGAAGTGATTTAATTGTACTTAAAGGTGTGCATAAAATGAGAAAAGGACTATTGATATTACATTATTTTGCTCCCTTTTTTTTTCTTTTTCATAGTCTCCACTTTATTCTTATTTTTATTTTTTATTTTTTTATTATTATTTTCTTTATTTACATTTCAAATGCTATCCCAAAAGTTCCCTATTCCCCACTCCCCCACCCCCACCCCAGCCCCTACTCCCCTACCCACCCACTCCCATTACTTGGCCCAGGCCTTCCCCTGTGCTGGGTCATATAAAGTTTGCAAGACAAAAGGGCCTCTCTTCCCAGTGATGGCCAATTAGGCCATCTTTTGCTACATATGCAGCTAGAGACACAAACTCAAGGGGGTACTGGTTAGTTCATATTGTTGTTCCACCTACAGGGTTGCAGCCCCCTTCAGCTCCTTGGGTACTTTCTCTAGCTCCTCCATTGGGGACCCTGNGTTCCATCCAATAGCTGGCTGTGTTGCTCCCTTTTTTTATGCATGCTTTCCCATTATTTTATTGCACTGCTCATTCCTATGTCTCCAGTTTGCACTGAAAACAGGATTAAATTGAAGGCTGTTGCTCTCTTGTGGCAACTGAAGTGCTAAATTTCAGTCAAAAATAGAACTGGGCTTCATTTTGTGCATTTCCTCAATGTGTCCAGGGAGTCAGTTACCACAGCCTTAGCTTTGCCCTCTGCTGCTCATTTCAAATTCTGAAAGGAAATTCTCAACACTGTTCTATTTAAATTTACAGCATTGATAGAAGATATTTATACGTTTCTCCACTGAGAAGTTCACTAGAAAATATTAGTTTTTTTAAAAATAAAATACCTAAATCACTTTGTAAAATTAGAGAGAAATGAAACTCTACCCATTTCCTAAGATAATAACATGTGTTTGTTTATTTATTTACTTATTTACTTTAACACTATGTACTGATCAAAACAAGGATATTGTTAAGATTACAGGAACCCTAGGGAAAATAATTCAAATGTTGAAAAAGTAGTCTCTGTCCATTCTGAGGGGGTCACTTCACCAATGTTCCTTGGTAAGTTAAACTAACATGATTTTTTTTTTTTAAATGAGACATGTAAACCAAGTTGAATTTGCTGTAGGATTGACCTCCACTTAGTTGCTTTTCCTTTTTAAGGGATCACAGGGCTTTACAGCTGGTGATAGATAGAATGGGCTCCAAGGGAAATTTTGAAGACAGCCATCCATTACATTTAGTCAGCAATAGTGCAAATAAGCCCTGGCGAGTCTCTTCCATACCCAGCAATAACATGCGTGCCAAAGCGTGATGGCTAGTCTTGCTTCTCACTTGGCTAGATCTGGAATGAATCACAATCCCAAAATAAAGGGCACTGTGATATTGATCTTGCATCTAGAAGACTGCGGCTTTTGATCCAGATCTTGAGACGGGAAGGCACAACTTTAATCTAGGTCACACCTTTGCCATCTTGACCTTGACTTGTTAGCATAAGGCTTGCTACTTCTTCAGGATTCCAGTATATACAGAAGACCAGCTGAGACATCCGGATTTGTGGGACCGGGAAACTACTAGATTCTTGGATTTTCATTCATAGCTACTAATCTTGTATTAGTTGGATGGCAGCATTGAAGTCATCCCAATAACTACACACACACACACACACACACACACACACACACACACACACA
>NC_034594.1:147051738-147095105 GCF_900095145.1 Mus pahari
ATCGTTGGGAAGAGATGCCCCTTGGTCTTGCAAACTTTATATGCCCCATACAGAGGAATGCCAGGGCCAAGAAGTGGGAGTGGGTGGGCAGGGGAGCAAGGTGGGAGGAGGGTATAGGGGACATTCGGGATAGCATTTGAAATGTAAATGAAGAAAATATCTAATAAAATAAGTTAAAAAAAAACACCCACACCCACAGTGCACACCTACTCCAACAAGGCCATGCCCACTCCAACAGGGCCACACCTTCCAATAGTGCCATTCCCTGGGCTGAGCATGTCCAGACCATAACAGAGCCCATCCTATACCCTCAGCTGTAACTAAGAAGTTGTTGGCAATCATGAGGGCAGATTTACAAAGTTAAGGCCAAACAAAATAAAAGAGGCATATCTTGATTACAACGTCATTGGATTGGTCTGATTTAAACTGGGATTAACTTTGACTTCAAAAATGGGGTGGTGCAGACAGTCTTCAGCATGCTGCCTCCAGAAGTCACTGTTTTAAACTCCTCGGCTAACATTATTACCTCACAGGTAAAGTCAAACTAATGCATCTCAGACGACTCTGTAGTGACTATAATAACCACTTCTGTAGCTTTTACTTACACTTGGATGAGTTTTACAGCCATCTAGGCCTTATGACACTCGTGAGAGGTGCTGCCGAGTTCCTTGTAGAGGGGAGGAGATTGGTCATAACCATTAGCAGTCAAGTGATTGGCTCTCAGGCTTTTAAACTCTGCCGTGCCTGACCTGCTGCAGTAGTCTTTGAGAGTCTTTTAGGATAATTGTTACAGACTGTGCATATCAATGTGTTAGGGTTTTGGAAGTCTGTCCAAAGGCCAAGGGACAAGTTCTGAGAGGAGCCTGCCTTTGTCTAGAGCTTTAGAACGTAGTATAAGGTCAAAAAAATATGATCTTACTAGCTGTCCACCCCCTGATAGGATATGCATGGATACTGCAACTTTGTACTTTGTTTACAGTGTTGATTTAGAAGGAACTAGTTCAGAGTTTCTGTTTTATTCTTTCAAGTTAAATTTTAGCTCTCTAAGTGAAATGCTTGCACATGAAGGATTATCTTGTTTTTACCCTATGTTGATAACTGTAGTCATATGGTGCTAGGCTTCTCCCAACCATTGACATGATCCCCTATGTAAGCATCTGCTCCGGAGTCTGTTCTAAAGGTAGCAAGGGTTCCCACAGATCTTAGTCTTAGTTTCAGCCTGCTTCCTGTGCTAGAAATACCCACTGACAAGCTTTAGAGCTAAGTTTTCATTTTTAAGGTTTTTTTTTTCCCCCCCTATGAAGAGATCCAACAGTTAGCTCTAATAGATGCACTACTTCTCCTTGCCAAGTGTTCTCCTGAACAAATTCTTAAACCTCTGCCTTCAGCTCACACCTGTGAGAAATGTCAGCACTGGAGTGTGAAGTCTGCATTTTGAGGGAGGGAGTCTTGGAAAATTGTGAATGCAGTTTCGTTTGGTGTTTCCTTTGCTTAAGAAAATTGTTATAGGTGTTCATATATCCCACGCTTTTGCAAGGTTCTTGAGGACAGAAGAAAGCCTGTCACTGTTAACTGGAACAATCGGGGTACAACAAGCCCAGACCTTGACACCGCTGATACAGTAGGATCAGCCAGTTGCCTTCTGTCCTGAATAGGAGTTTATTTACTGTGGCTACGTGACCTCTCCCCCTCAATCCATCTTCAGAATTGGGGTACTAAGATGAAGCATTACATATACATAACTAAGCAGCATCCTAGCCTAGGGATGGTTCTGCCCACCACTGACCCTTGTTTGCTCAACCTGTCCCTCCTGTAAGTCAGTCTAACAAGTCAGAATTCTGGGAAATTTCTTCCAGGGAGTCATCACTCCCCCATAGCACCCAGGATTCAGATTTTGCCTTCTGTCAGAATGACACTTTTGAGGAAATTATAGTCTCTTGGCATTCATTATTTCTGCAGCGTGATAACTGGAGGAAAGCCCTATCTCCAAGTGCATACTTCCTAGCATTTGCTTTTTGTCCTTTTTATGAATTGTCCCATCATGGTGAGCAGTATGGAGACAGACTGAGAAGTTATTTCCTCTGTTTTGGCTGAAACAGTCCATAAATTCATCATATTCTCATTCATTCTCATTCTCTCTCTCTCTCTCTCTCTCTCTCTCTCTCTCTCTCTCTCTCTCTGTCTCTCTCATTGACAAGAGTTTAGAACCAGAGCCAGTTCTTACTATCAAGGTTCTAGTAGTATGACACAATGTTCATGATATGAGCTATGATCTCTCTATGTTGCTCAACTTGCCTCAGAACTCTGGGTACTGATGGCACCGGTGGGGGTGGGGGTGGGGGTGTGCTACTCATGGCTACACTTGCAAAAAAGCAGTTAATGGTTTGGATGAAGAATGTTCTCATGGGGTGCTATTTTAAGAAGCTATGGAATCTTCTGGATGTGGCTCCAGCTTACAGGTGAGGGGCTGTGCACACAAGTTTTGAAGACTATAGATTGGCCTCTCTTCTGCTTCATGTTTCTGCACCACAGATAGGATCCAGCCGTGCCTCTGGGTCTAAGTCATCCATATGTACTATGTCCTCCGAATCATGAGCCGAATAACCCTTCCCTCCCTTCAACTGTTTACTGGGCAGTTTGTTCACAGCAAAAGAAAATACAATGATATTCACTGAGACTAAGGTAAAGAGTCAGCTTTTATTCAAGCCAGAGTTGACATTCCATTTCAAAGGTCCCCTAGGTGTAAGAAAAAAAGATTTCAGGCATAGTATGTGGATTGTCTGGCTTTGTGTATCGACTTGACACAAGTCATCAGAGTCATGGGAGAGGAAGGCGCCTCAGCTGAGAAACTGCCTTCATGGGTTCCAGCTGTAAGACTTTTCCTCAATTAGTGGTCAATGAGGGAGGGCCCAGCCTGTGATGAGTAGTGACATCCTTGGGCTGGTGGTTTTCCTTTCTATAAGAATGCAGGCTGATCATCCACTGTGGGAGGGTTGCAAACTAGTCTAGTCACTCTGAAAATCAGTGTGGAAAACGAAATAAAAATATGAAATAAATGTATCATATGACCCAGCTATTACATTCCTTCCATAAACCCAAAGGAATCTATCAACCCTATGCTCATTGAAAACAACCTAAATGTCCTTTAACGGACAAATGGATAATGTTGCCCATAGACACTATGAAATAATATTCAGTGATAAAGAAAAATGACATTTGAAGGTAATTGAAGGAACTAGTGAAGATCATTTTGAGTGAGGTAGCCCACACCCAGAAAGATAAACAGCAGGTAATCTCTGATCAGAAACTCCTAGTTCCAAATCCACATTCAAGTATATAACCCAGAGTAACTGAAGAAACTGTGAAGGTAAAAAGGGGGATTTAGAAATAGAAACTAGAAACTAGAGCTATGGCTCAGTGGTTAAGAGCACTGGCTGCTCTTCCAGAGGTCCTCAGTTCAATTCCCAGCAAACACATAGCAGCTCAAAACCATCTGTAATGGAATACATTGCTGCCATCTGGCATACATACAAATATGACCCTCAGATACATAAATAAATAAATCTCTGGGGAAAGGAAACAGTAGGTAGGAGAAAAAAAAAAAAAAAGAATGCAGGCTGAGCATGTCATGGGGAGCAGTAAAGTAAATAACACCCCTTCATGGCTTCTTCATCAGCTCCTACCCCCAGGATACTGCCCTGTTTGACTTCCTGTCCTGACTTCCTCCCATGAAACTCTTTCCTCCCCAGCTAGCTTTTTGATCATGATATTTTGTTGAAGCAATAAAAACTCTAAGGCATTATATGGCATGGAAGTTGGAAAATTGTAGCCTATGATTGTCCTCCACCCTTTCTTTGCCTTAGAACATTCTTTGTCTCTGGGGCATTCCTTAGATACACCTAGAGTGAAATCTATGCTTTGATACATATGGTGGAAGCATTTTTGCTCCCCTGGTTTTGAAATTCAGGTTCCAGTTGGCATGCTTGGGTACAACTTAATGTATTTACCAAGTTATCAGGTAGAAAAAGCGATCAATTGATGGGGGAGATATACAGCATACCATTATAGAATTTGTAATATCCATTGACAAAGGATAGACAACCAAATTATTAACCCTCCCTCCCAGGCTCTTTCTTATCACAGATGTGTTTATTCTCTGTGTAGCCAGGGTTCTAGCCATTCTCTTTCAGCATGGCATATCTTTTACATTGGATTGAAAGTTTCTTGCATTAACAAGCTTCTGCCATGATGTCCAGCTCATACCTAACTTGCTGTGTCCTGTGCTGACAGTTTAAAAAGTGTGGACCTGAATGCCTCCTTATCAGTATGAAGGGAAATTCATGTCTGTTTCTACAGAGATTCTGAAAGGATTGGGGCAGTGCCCATTCCCTCAGGGACTAACTACAGTCATCTTCATTATTTTTTACTTCTTTTCATATGCATGTCTTGGATTCTTGTGGGCAAAACTCATGTTAAACCTTATTGTATCCCAATCAGTCACAAAACATTCACTTGGAGATAACTTTATTTATTCGTGCTTTTATATACCCAAAGAAGGCAAGGTTTCACATCTAGATTTCCAGAAGAACATGGGTCTGTTACTTAACCCATAAGCCTCTTGGTTTGAAATCCACAGACTTTCTATTAATCATGATCAAGTTCACAAGAAGATGCACCAATGTGCATCTCCACAAGGCCTACCCATTGAAGAATAATACATAGTCCAAGTCCTGAGAGCTACTATTCTCATGGGTGGGAGAAGAGAGACAGGTTCCACCGTGGACTAACAGAGCAGATGCTATGAAATGCTCTGTGACTTGACTGTGAAGTAGAATGCATATGGACTGCAGTAGAAGCCCTTTGCGTCTTCACTTCCAGGTCAAACAGGAGATTATAAGATCAGCTTCTTTTCTGGTTACTGTCAGATGAAGGCAACTTAAGGAAGCATTCATTTTGGATCAGGGTTTGAGGAAACAACTCATCAAGATGGGGAAGTCACTGTGGCAGAGGTGTGTAGCAGCTGGTCACACTGTCCTTGGTGGCAGCAGTGAGTGGTGAACTCCGCTGCTCAGATTGCTGTCAGATTTATTCAATTTACCTTCCTCCCCCATGGAATGGTGCTGTCTACATCCAGGGGGTGTTTTCCCACCTTAATTAACTTAATCTAGAAACTGTACTTCAGATATGTTCAGAGATAATTTCCATGGACTTCCATCCCCATGACACTGAGTATTCGTCATTACAGCCAAGGTTTGGGGAGCAATGCCAATTTTTTAGACTAAAACCCAAAACTCTTATTCATGTATATGTGTACTTAACAGCGTCTCTGTGTGGGTATGTCATGTGTGGTGCCTTTAGAGACTAAGGTATTGTCTAATTGGAGTTACAGGTGCTTTTGAGCAATCCAACATCAGTGCTGGGAACCATACCCACATCTTCTGTATGAGCAGCCAGCACTCTTAAAAGCTGAGCCCCAAGAGTATATGGAGAGAGGCATAAGGCTCTGAACGACCCTGGTACATTCAAGAAATGATGAGCAATACTGGTGGTAGAAATAGATGGCAAAGGTTGAGCTAACAGGGATGGTATTGTTCCATCACTGGGAGGATCTTCTCATGCTCACCAGCAACCGCAGTTCCTTCTCAGACTCCTTGGAGAGTTCAGACTTTCTGTAGCAGCTACAAGCAGATCTTCCTTTGCTTTTATGAGAACTATTTCCCATGTGACATAAAGAATGCTCTGGGTTTGTGGTGACTGTGATGGCTATTCTTGATTGTCACATGACTATATCTGGAATGAATTACAATCCAGAAATGGAGGGTATCTTGGTTAGGGTTTTACTGCTGTGAACAGACACCATGACCAAGGCAAGTCTTACGAGGACAGCATTTAATTGGGGCTGGCTTACAGGTTCAGAGGTTCAGCCCATTATTATCAAGGCAGGAACATGGCAGCATTCAGGCAGGCATGGTGCAGGAGGAGGAGAGTTGTACATCTTCTCCTGAAGGCTTCTAGCAGAATACTGACTTCCAGGCAGTTAGGATGAGGGTCTTAATCCCATACCCACAATGACACATTTACTAAACAGGCCACATCTCCAAATAGTGCCAAGCATATTCAAACCATGACAAAGGGCATCTATGAACCATATCTTGAGGATGGAAGACACAGGATTTTCATCTGAATCTTAAAGTGGGATGATACATGCCTTTAATCTTGAGGTGGAGAAAGGCACATCTTTAATTTGGGCCATACATTCTACTGGAAGTCTATAAATGGACAATGGAAGATGGAAGGTTTTGCCCTTTGCCTGTTTGCCCCTCCCTTGCTAGCACATCCATTTGTTCACTGGCATGGGAGCTTCCTTCTTTGGGATACCAGTATTTACAGAAGATCAGCTAAGACACCCAACCTTGTGGGACTGAGCAACTACTAGGTTCTTTGACTTTTCATTCCCAGCTAGCCATTGTTGGATCAGTTGGACTGCAATCTATAAGGCATTTGACTATCCTGATTGACCAATTGTGAGTGGCACTGGATTTGATAACCCTATATACAAGACTTTTGATAGTTTAAGGGAAAATAAGGAAAATGTTACTGCTGGCTGGTTGCTCTTTGGCATGTCTGGATAAATTGATAAAGGATAGGGATGGGGTCTGTGATAAATTAACTAACTTCATAGAATAGTGAAGGACAACAAAGAACCCAGTGAGTAAAATGGAGCAGCTACAGATGTGCGTAGAAAGTCTAAATGTTTCTAAGTGCACCCTAGAAGAGAATCTTCTTTCCAGCAGCCACAGAGTTCAAGTTGGAGAAAATCAAACCATAGACCTTACAGTAAGGTTGGCCGAATTACAGCAAAAATTCAAGTCTCAACCTCAAAGGATGTTGGCAGTTAGAGTAAGGGCATTGATTGGTAGAGAATTGGGTCTTGTAACTTGGGATGGGGATATGTGGGAGGATCCTACTGAAGCTGAGAACTTTGAATCTTCAGATTTTCAAGGGTTTATTTTATCTGAGGAAGTAGTACCTTCAGCCCCACCCCTTAAAATATTGCGCTTTTCATTTTGCACTGAAGAGATTTTTTTCACTGCATTGTCTGCTAAAACCACAAGTGACTTTCTCTGAAGGCAATGGCAGGCTACACAGTACTGATGTTCCCCAAGGCCCACCAATAGTTACGTTTAGACATATAAGCCAGACTCAGGGTAAGCCAGGCTCCTAGAGGGGAGGTAGAAAGTGTCGTCCATGAGGAGGTGTGCCACACCACTGAAGAGCTGGATGAGTTTGCTAATACATTCAAGCAGAAGTCTGGGGACTATGTGTGGGAATGGATTTTAAGGGTGTGGCATAATGGTAGAAGGAACATAAAACTAGATCAGGCTGAGTTTATTGACATGGGCTTTCTGAGTGGAGGAGATTTTAGTTTTAATATGGAATCTCACACAGTTAAAAAATGGTGTCAAAAATTTGTCTAAATGTTTGACGGAAGCATTTATCAAAAGATGGCCTACTGAAAAGAAGTTAAAAATGCCTGATGTCCTTTGGCATAATGTTGACGCAGGCATTTTAAGGCCTCAGGGAAGTTGCAATGTGAAGAGTGGGCTGACACTCTGTATAAAACCCAATCCTCCACAGTGGGAAGTCCCTGAAGGTATGCCCTTCAGGAATCCTATAAGACCCAAACTGGTNAGAGGTGCACCAGCACATTTGAAGAGTTTTGTCATCACCCCCCCCCCCCTTTATTTCTTTTGTGCCAGAGCTTAGGGTTGGAGATGCTGCTGCTCAGTTGGAGGAATTAAATGCAATGGGTTTAGCTAGGCCCTAAAGTAACAGGGGACAGCTGGCAGCATCGAATTGCCAAAGGCAAGGTGATTGTGGTTATAACAGGCATCGTAGACAACAGCAATGTTCATAATTCCTAACCCTTAATGGTCAGCACAGCTGAGCTGAATTTTACAGGGCATGCTCTTTCCAGAAGTGAAATGCGTAAGAACTTTGGTTTGACCTGTGTAAACAGAAAAAAAATCTCAAATGAAAGAAGGGCTGCACTGGGTCATGGCAAAAGGCAATCTGGGCTAGTATACCACTTTCTGGATTTGATCCAGTTTGCTGATCTAGAACCCCTTGAATGAACGAGTGGTGGGTTCTTCTGAGGAACAATCTTGATAGGATTCCTTAAAGTTTTACTGTTAACCTTTCTTCATTTCTTCCCCAGAAAAATGTACAACCTTTTTTGCACATTTGGGGAAAGAAGATGATCAGACTTTCCAGGGTCTATTGGGTACTTGTTCTGAATTGACACCGATTCTCGGAGATCCCAAGAAACACTGCGACCCTCCAGTTAAAGTAGTCACTTGTGGAAGCCAGGTGATGAATGGAGTTTTGGCTGATGTCCAACTCACAGTAGGTCCAGTAGGTGCTTAAACTCACCCTGTGTTTATTTCTCCAGTTCCAGAATGTATAATTGGGATAGATATTCTTAGGAGTTGGCAGAATTCTCACTTTGGTTCTCTGACCTGTGGAGTGAGGGCTATCATGGTTGGAGAGGCTAAATGGAAGCCTTTAGAGTGGCCCCTGCCAAAGAAAATAGTGAGTCAAAAATAGTGTCACATCCCTGGAAGAATTACAGAAATTACTGCAATCATCAAGAACTTGAAAGATGTTCCCACCACAACTCACTTTAATTCTCCTATCTGGCCAGTATAGAAGACAGATGGATTAAAGAAAATGACAGTTGCCTATCAAAAACTCAGTTAGGTAGTAACAGATTGCAGCTGCTGTACCAGATGTACTGTTCTTACTCCAACAAATTAATGCATCTTCTGGTACATGATGTGCAGCTATTGATCTCTTTCCCCAGTTGTTCCTGTCATTGCCCAATGGGCCTATGAACAAAGTAGCCATGATGGCAGAGATAAGGGTAATTCATGGACTCATCAAAATGAACTTCCACTCATCAAGGCCTACTTGGCTGTAGCTGCTGCTGATTGCCAGATCTGCCAACAGCAGACACCAACACTGAGCCCCAGATATGGCACCATTCCCCATGGCGACCAGCCAGCAACCTGGTGGCAGGTTGTCTCCACTGAACCATTTCTTTCATGGAAAGGACAATCTCTTATCCTTACTAAAGTAGACACTTATTCAGGTTATATATGAAAGAAAAAGATTTCTTTCCTAAGCATAATTCTTTTGCTAAACCCACATCCATGGACTTACAGAATGCCTTATTGTTTCTAACAAAGGAACTCACTTCACAGTCAGAGACATGTGACAGTAGGCCCATGATCATGGAGTCCACTAGTATTACCACGTTCCTCAGCATCTGGAAGCAGTCGGCCTGATAGAAAGATGGAGTTGTCTTCTGAAGGCATAGTTACAGTGCCAGTTAGGTGGTACCAACATGGAGGGCTGGGGCGGGGTTCTCTAGAAGGTAATATATGCTTTGAATCAGCATCCAATATATGGATTTTTTTCTCCCATAGACAGGATCTAAGGATTCAGGAATCAAGGGGTGGATCAATCACCCCTAGTGACATGCTATCAATCACCCCTAGTGACATACTAGGGAAATTTTTGCTTTCTGTTCATGCAAGTATAATTCCTTCTGGCCTATAAGTTTTGGTTCCACAGAGGGAGTCTTCCTGCCAGGAGCCACAACAAACATTCCATTGAACTGGAAGCTCAGACTTTCCCATGATCAGCAGGCTTCTAATGCCCTTAAATCAACAGGCTAAGAAAGGAATAACAGTGTTATGAGGGTTGATTGATCCAGATTAAGATGGGGAAATTTCATTGCTTCTTCATAATGGAGGTTAGAAAGACAATGTTGGAAGTGCAGGAGCTCCTTTAGGACATCTCTTGATGTTAATCATTTCCTGTGACTAAAGTCAATGGAAAACTTCAACAGCCAAATCTGTATATGACCACAGTGGGCACAGACCCATCAGGAATGATGGTATAACTCACTCCTGGAGGAGATGTGCCAACATCTGCTGAGGTACTTGCAGAGAGTGGAAGAAATACAGAATGGGTAGTAGAGGAAGGGAGTTATAAATACCAGCTAAGGTCTCATGGCCTTGAAGAAATGAGGATTATAATTAACATAAATGCTTCTCTTGGATTTTGTTAAGAATGCATTTGACAGATATTTGTGTTTTCTTTCAATTTCTTTATCATATATTGTAACATCAATAAAGAGACTATCAGTACTTACCATTATTTAAGTTTGAGATACTAAAAGGCTGTCCCCAAGGGTGTTTGTAGTTGTGTGAGGGATAGTTATATCATGTTAGGCATAGTTATGACCTGGTTAAATTTGTCATGCAATTGTGATTGTACATAGGATAGTTATATTCTGTTTAGGTGTTATAATGACCTGGTTATTGTTTTCACTTGGAAATTAATCATGACATAAGGACAGGATTGTGTGTCAAGTTGACAAGAAGCGGATTTGTGAAGGCCATTCTCGGTTGTCAACTTGACTATATCTGGAATGAATGACAATCCAGAAATGAAGGGTACACCTGTAATCCAGATCTTGAGACTGAAATACACAGGCTTTTTTCATCTGGAGCTTGAGGAGGGATGGCACCTGTCTTTACTCTGGGCCACACCTTCTGCTGGAAGCCATATAAGGACAATGGAAGAAGGAAGGTTTGCTCTCTTGGCTTTCTTGCCCTTGCCTTCCTAGCACATGCATTTTTTTCACTGGCAATAGAGCCATGGCTTCTTTGGGAGTTCAGCCTATACCAAAGAGCAGGGGACACCTAGCCTCATGGAACTGTGCTATTGGATTCTTGCACTTGCTGGCTGTTGTTGGATTAGTTGGAGTGCACTATAAGTCATTCCCATAAATTCTCTTCATATATATATATATATATATATATATATATATATNAGAGAGAGAGAGAGAGAGAGAGAGAGAGAGAGAGAGAGAGAGAGAGAGAGAGAGAGAGATTGGGTCTATAAGTTATCTGACTCTAGAGACCTGACTAACATAGTAACCATGGAAAAATCTTTTGCACTCAGTTTAAGAGTTCAAAGGCACTGGGATGAATAGAAAGTGAATTTTAGCGCTATATCTGACATACAAACAGTCGTTCTTCATGATTTACTGATAGTATGAGGTATACACTTATCATTGGTCATGGTTTCTAGTTTGGAAGATTGGATTGGCATCATTTATATAGTAAGTATTCTTTCTAATTCATATTCTTAATATTTTAACTAGTAGGTTGTAATTAATTAGTTCATTAGCACTGGGCCTAAAGAGACTGATGGCTCAGTGGTTAAGAGTGCTTGCTGTTCTTGTAGACAACCTGAATTTGATTACCAGCACAAGCGTCAGGTGGCCCAGATTTGGCTGTAACTCCAGCCTAGGGGATCTGACTTCTTTTTCTGAAGTCTGTAGGCACTGCACTTACAAACACACAGGTAAAAACAGACAACCATATATAAATATACAAATAAAGTAGATAAAATCCTTTGACAAGATCAACAACATAATGAATCTCAGAATGGACTGTCTGTCTGCTTACTGATGTATCAACACCAATTAGATACCTTAAGTTTTAAATAATAGCTAAAATTGAGCTTCTGAAAAAAGAAAGAAAGGAAAATGTACAAGTATCTGAAAAGAGACTCCTGCAGAATGAAATATTGAGGCGTATCAGAACCTGTCTTCAAACACTTCTAAACTCGGAAACATTTATTTTAGGATACTTAAAAAAATGATGACCTGTTCAAAGCTGTGAGCACCTGCAAAGCAGTTTCTCTTTAGTTTATCCTGTGTTGCTCATCTTGCATTTTCAGGAGAAAGGGAGGTGATGCTGTGTCAGGAAGATTTTTCCGCAGTGATGTGGGAGACAGCTACGTTCGTCTCTGAAACAAGACAACTTTGTTTCATGGGAGGGATTTTAGTTTTATCAGAGCAAAGCTGCAAGACTAGAGATAGGACAGTAGGAGACTGTGTGGTCATCAGGTTCCCTGCAAAGTAGGTCTTGTCTCTCAGGATTTGCCTCCAGAAATGATAAAAACAAATTTTGAAAATCAATTTGGAATTAATCCATCTATTAATTAGTGAGAGTTGTAGAGGTAGTGAGTTATGTTAGGTCTATCTATCTATCTATCTATCTACATATACACATACACATACACATACACACGCACACACCCACCCCCCCATATATATATATATATATATATATATATATATATATATATATATATATGTATATGGGCTTATGCCTGCTAGAAAAGCAATATACTCATCAACTACTATTCCAGCCCTCATTTGTCTTGGGGCAGGAGAGATGGCTTAGTCCTTAAGAGTGCTTATTTTTCCTTCAATCCTTCCTCTAACTCTTCCATAGGGATTTCCGACTTCTGTCCAATGCTTGGCTGTGGGTATCTACATCTGTCTCAGCCAGCTGCTGGGTAGAGCCTCTCAGAGGACAGCCATGTCTCTGAGAGCACATGTCTCCTGTCTGCAAGCAAACATAGCAGTAGTAATAGTATCAGGGATTGGTGCCTACCCATGGGATGGATCCCAAGTTGGGCTGGTCACTGATCAGCCATTCCTTCACTCTCTGGAGGGGGCGGGCAGGCAGCATTTGGGATATAAATAAATATAAAAATAATAGTAATCATAATAATTAATAATAAAGAGTAATTATTGTTTTACCATACGGCCTAAATTGGGTTCCTAGCACCGAAGATGGCCACGAACTCCTGTAACTCTCAGCTCCAGGGATCCAATACCTCCTTCTGGCCTCTGTGGGAACCTGAACACACAACTGTGCATACTCATCACAGATTCAAGCACTCATAAAGAAAATAATAAAAGAAATATTTAAAATTAGCTTAGTTTTAATTACATATGTAGGAACCTGGAAAATGAGAATTAATTTCTTTCTTTGAGTGATAAAAGGAATTTATACATTATTTAATTAGATAAAGCACCTGTTTTTTTCTGCAGTAAAATGGAACTTTTTCTGAAGCAATACCCACATGTTTAACCTACAATAGAATGCCTCAGTTAATACAGAAGAAAAGAGATGTTTGTATTTGTTTTTTTTTCCTCTGAGAACTAAAAATGTTTATGGGAAGGGCTTCACTTTTGTAGTAACTGTTATTAGTTAATAATTTCTTTGAAATGTCATGAGAAATCAGCTTTTGCTATATGATGAATTGTGATGATTTCTTTTTCACTCCTTTTCAAAATATTGTAGCAGAAAACTCCCAAACTTCAAATCAGAGTCACTTGAAGAGAGAATGAGAATCATTAGATAGTGTGTATAATTATTACTAACTGTGTTTGGCTATGTTCATCAAATCCGTGCAGTGTATCAAGGTACCACGATGTGCAGAACTCATTCCTATTCTGTGAGGCTCGTAAGTTGTGTTTGCTGTACAAACACGAAGGCCTGAATTTGGATACCTGGCAGCTTTGTAAATAGCTAAGTGGAGCAGTGTGCACTTATAACCTTAGAGAGTCAGTGTTTTCCCAGAGTGGTCTAGCCCAATCAGTGAGCTTCAGGTTCAGGGAGAGACTCCATCTCAACAAATAAGATGAAGATCAATATAGAAAGGCACTTGACATTGCCCTCTGTCATGCATGGATACGCATGTGGGCATGGACATGTACACACAAACAGACACACAGACATACAGATGGACACTCAATAACAGCACCATCAGCACTATCAGCAACATCATTGTCATTGTCACTCTCTTCCCAAATCTGTCCACATCCTTGAAAGCTTTTTACATCTCAGTCAGGTTTTGTGTGAGTGCATTTCTCACTCAGATTATGCATCCTCCATACAGTGCCTAAATGAGGGAGCAATCCATATGCTTACATCCCTAATGTTGCAGTGTCATTTGTCGCCAATAACCTCAGGTGATGATTGCCATTCTGTTCCTTCCACTTGATCCATGTGCTTCATGAGTGGTGTAGGCAAGTTCCCGTGCTCTATGTGCAGATTCTTCTAGTTCCTGGAATATGTGGTGTTGTTTTCAATGTTTTTCTATTGCTGGATTTGTGACATTAGTTAGAAGATATTGATGCATCTTTGACTATTGGGGGAGGGTAGGAATTATAAAGAACTTACTGGTTTATTGAACATTTGATATATTTCATTAGTGAAGTCATAAGATATTGATGCATCTTTGACTATTGGGGGAGGGTAGGAATTGTAAAGAACTTACTGGTTTATTGAACATTTGATATATTTCATTAGTGAAGTCATAAGGTCCTGGGATTTTCTTGGATGGAAAACGTATTTATTCTCAGTATCCATCATTGGTTAGTTAAGGTTATCTGCTCCTTAATGATTCAGAATGTGTATTTCTTCTATGCCGGAAATTTTCTTGGCAGGTTATTGTTATTAGCTTCCAATGAGTCTTTGTAATTCCCATGTTTCCTGTTTCAGTTCTCATTTTATTTGTGTTTTCTTTCTTTTAGTTGGCTTGTCAGTTTTGTTTTGGAAGAACCATTTTCATCTTGCTGATTCACAAGGACAACTATATATTCATTTGTGTATATACTTTTGTATGTATGTTTATGTATGTACATGAGCATACATGTTGTGCTGTGGTGCAAGTGTGGAGGTTGGAGGACAACTTGCTGTTGTCTGAAATTCCCTTGTGCCATACAGCTTTTGGGGTTCAAACTCAGGTCCTTATGAATAGAAATAAGCATGTGCTTTTACCCTCTGAGACAGCTCCTCAGCCTGTATTTATATCACCCACTTGTAGTTATCCAATGTTCCCAATCCTACCTATTGAAAACACTGCCTCTATGTTTATATTTATTCATTCTGTATAGATAACCATATGTGTAATATATTTTTACATATTTGTTGTATTCATTTACATATCTCATATTCAGACTTTCCTAATCTTTAGTACCCTTTTTGTGCTAATTCTGGATTGAATTTGCTTTAGTTGTTATAGTTTCATTAGACACACTGAAAGATTGTTCATCTGAGATCTTTTCTTTTCTTTTCTTTTCTTTTCTTTTTGGAGTTAGAAATATTACTTCTGTAGTAAGAAATCTTTTTATTGGATATTTTATGTTGTTATATTTCAAATGTTATCCATTTTCCCAGTGTTACTTACCAGAACCCCCTATCCTATACCCCTTCTCCCTGCTTCTATAAGGGTACACCCCCACCCACCTACTCCCACGTCACTTCCCTGGCATTCCCGTTCAAGCCTTCACAGGACCCAGGGCCTCTCCTCCCATTGATGTCAGACAATGCCATCCTCTGCTANATATGTGGCTGGAACCATGGGTCCCTCCATGTGTACTCTTTGGTTGGTGATTTAGTCCCTAGGAGCTCTGGGGGGTCTGGTTGGCTGATATTGTTGTTCTTCCTATGGGGTTGCAAACACCTTCAGCTCCTTCAGTCCTCTCTCTAACTCCTCCGTTGTGGTCCCTGTGCTCAATCCAATGGTTGGCTGCAAGCATCCACATCTGTATTTGTCAGGCTCTGGCAGAGCCTCTCAGGAGACAGCTATAACAGGCTCCTGTCAGCAAGCACTTCCTGGCGTCCCCAATAGTGTCTGAGTTTGGTATCTGTATATGGATTGATCCCCAGTTTGGGCAGTCCCTGGATGACCCTTCCTTTAGTCTTTGCTCCACACTTTTTCCTTGTAGTTCTTTAGACACAAGCCATTCTGAGTTAAAAATTTGGAGATGAGTGGGTGGCCCCCTCCCCCAACCAAGGGCCTTGCCTAACCTCTGGGTATGGTCTTTAAAGGTTCTCCATCCCTTTTGTTGGGTATTTCAGCTAATCTCATCCCAGTTGGGTCCTGGTAACCTCTTGCTTTCCTGGCATCTGGGACTTGTTGGTGGTTTTCCCCATTTCCCCATACTCTATTGTTACACACCTCTGTTCAAATTCCTGACCCTCTGTATATAATCCCCGCCTTCTCCCATACCTGATCCTGTCCCCCCTTTCACCTTCCTTTCTTCCTCCTGAGTCCCTCCCACCCTCTACCTCCCATGAGTATTTTGTTTCTCCTTCAAAGAAAGACTGAAACATCCACATTTCAATCTTCCTTCTTCTTCAGCTTCATATGGTCTGTGAATTGTATCTTGGGTATGCTGAGCTTTTGGGCTAATATCCACTTATCAGTGGGTGCATATCCTGTGAGTTCTTTTGTGATTGGATTACCTCACTCAGGATGATATTTTCTAGTTCCATCCATTTACCTAAGAATTTCATAAAATCATTGTTTGTAATAGCTGAGTAGTACTCCATTATATAAATGTACAACATTTTCTGTATCTATTCCTTTGTTGAAGGACAACTGGGTTCTTTCCAGCTTGTGGCTATTATAAGTAAGGTTGCTCTGGACATAGTGTATCATGTGCTCTTGCTATATTTTGAAACATCTTTGGCTATATACCCTGGAGTGGTATAGCTGAGTCCTCAGGTAGTACTTTGTCCATTTTTCTGAGTAACCACTAGATTGATTTCCAGAGTGGATGTACCAGTTTGCAATCCCACCAACAATGGAGGAGTGCTCCTCTTTCTCCACATCCTCAATAGCATCTGCTGTCACCTGAGATTTTGATCTTTGCCATTCTGACTGGTGTGAGGTGGAATCGTAGGGTTGTTTTGATTTGCATTTCCATGATGAATAAAGACATTGAACATTTCTTTAGGTGTTTCTTAGCCATTCAGTATTCTGCAGTTGAGAATTTTTTGTTTAGCTATGTACCCAATTTTTCTTAGATATTTTCTTTATTTACATTTCAAATGTTATCCCCTTTCCTGGTTTCCCCTCGGAAAACCCTCTCCCCATATCACCCCCTTCCCTGCTCACCAAACCACCCACTCCTGCTTCCTGACCCTGTCGTTCCCCTATACTGGGGCATAGAGCTTTCACAGGACCAAGGGCCTCTCCTCCCATTGATGACCAACTATTATTGTGTGAGGTACAATGTGTGCTTTGAGCTTTAGTAAAGGTTCTTTTATGAATGTGGGTGCCCTTGCATTTGGAGCCTAGATGTTCAGAAGTGAGAGTTCATCTTGGTAGATTTTTCCTTTGACTAGTATGGAGTGTTCTTCCTTATCTTTTTGTCTTTTTTCAATATAACTTTTGGTTGATAGTCGATTTTATTCAATATTAGAATGGCTACCCTGTCTTGTTTTTTGGGACCATTTGCTTTACTCTGAGGTATTATCTGTCTTTGTCACTGAGGTGCATTTCCTGTATACAGCAAAATGCTGGGTTCTGTTATGTTGCCAGTCTGTTAGTCTATGTCTTTTTATTGGGGAATTAAATCCATTGATGTTAAGAGATATTACAGAAAAGTGATTGTTGCTTCCTGTTATTTTTACTGTTAGAGGTAGACTTATGTTTGTGTGGCTGTCTTCTTTTGGGGTTGTTGAAAGAAGATTATTTTCTTCATTTTGCTAGGGTGCAGTTTTCCTTCTTGTGTTGGAGTTTTCCATCTATTATCCTTTGTAAGGCTGGATTTATGGAAAGATATTGTATAAATTTGATTTTGTCATGCAATATCTTGTTTTCTCCATCTATGATAATTGAGAGTTTTTCCGGGTATAGTAGCCAGGGCTGGCATTGGTGTTTCCTTAGGGTCTGTATGACATCTTCCCAAGATCTTTTAGTTTTTACAGTCTCTGGTGAGAAGTCTGGTATAATTCTATTAGGTCTGCCTTTATATGTTACTTGACCTTTTCTCCTTACTGCTTTTAATATTCTTTCTTTATTTTGTGCATTTTGGTGTTTTGATTATTATGTGACAGTAGGAATTTCTTTTCTGGTCCAATCTATTTGGAATTCTGTAGGCTTCTTATATGTTCATGGGCATCTCTTTCTTTAGGTTAGGGAAGTGTTCTATAATTTTGTTGAAGATATTTACTGGCCCTTTAAGTTAGGAATCTTCACTCTCTTCTATGCCTATTGTCCTTAGGCTTGGCCTTCTCAGTGTGTCCTGGATTTCCTGGACGTTTTGGTTAGGAAGCTTTTGCTTGTTGTATTTTCTTTGAGTGGTGTGTCAGTGTTTTCTATGATATCTTCTGCACCTGAGATTTTCTCTTCTATATCTTGTATTTTGTTGATGATGCATGCATCTATGACTCCTGATTTCTTTCCTAGATTTTCTCTCTTCAGCCTTGTCTCCCTTTGTGATTTCTTTATTGTTTCCATTTCTTTTATTGAATCCTGATGATTTTGTTCAATTCCTTCGCCTGTTTGATTGCGTTTTCTTGTAATTCTTTAAGGGAATTTTGTGTTTCCTCTTTAAGGGCTTCTACCTGTTTACCTGTGTTCTACTGTATTTCTTTAAGGGAATTTTTTATGTCCATCTTAATGTCCTCTATCACCATCATGAGAAGTAATTTTAGATCTGAATCTTGCTTTTCCATTGTGATGATGTATCCAGGGCTTGTTGTGGCCCTAGGAGAACAGCTCTCTTAGGGTGGTAATGGGTTTCAGCGAGCTGTGATCTTAGGTGTGTCAGCACTCCTGGGAGACCAGTTGTCTGGGTACCATTAGGTTGTGGAGAGCTGTGTCACAGGGTTAGCTCCAGAGCATAGATGGAGACTGGAAGGATCCTGTCCCTGGCTGTTCCATGGTTCCTGTGCCCTGTGTGCTCCTGGAGGGTCCCTCTTTGGCCAGTTATTGGAAAAAAAAGTGTTGGTCTCACCTGTGAGCTTAGGAGTGACAGCACTCCTAGAAGACCAGCTCTTTCCAGGCCATCTGAGATTTTAAGTTTTAGATATAGGCAATAATTGCTATAATGAGCTCTCATTATAGCTTTGACTCCATTCCATAGGTTTTGGTTAATTGAGTTTTCATTTTCAAAAATTTGCTTTAGATATTTTCTTTTTTAAAATTTTATTTCTAATTCATTTTTTACACTCCATAGTCTATTCCCTGCCCTCCCCCATCCACCCTCCAACTGTTCCACATCCCACACCTCTTCCCCACCCCATCTCATCTCCATAAGAATGCCTCTATCCTCCACCCCACCTGACCCCTAAACTCCCTGGGGCCTCCAGTCTCTTGAGGGTTAGGTACATCATCTCTGAATGAACACAGACCTGGAAGTCCTCTACTGTATGTGTGTTGCGGGGCTTCATATCAGCTGGTGTATGCTATCTGTTTGGTGGTCCAGATATTTTCTTATTTTGTGGTGTGTGTGTGTGTGTGTGTGTGTGTGTGTGTGTTAGGGTCACCTAAATGCCTTGACTTAAGTGTGGTGCTCAGAGAGTACCTTGCTGGAGTCTGCATTCTCCTTCTACCATGTAACTCTGGCTGTTCAGGAACTAAGTAGACCAGTCTAGCCTTGAATTTTAATAGAGTTGCTCCTGCCTCTGCCTCCCAAATGCTTGAATTAAAAGTGTGCAGCACCATGTGTAGCACAAGGCATATTTTGATACTAGACTGCTTTATGGAACCTAATATTGAAACTCTCGAATCATCTACCCATGAGGAACTCATTTACTTTAAAATCTCATCCTGGTGGTTGTGATGTATTTTCTTCATTGTCTGCATTCATTTCTCCTTTGTGTCTTTTGCTTTGCTTTAGACAATGCTGATCAGAATATGGTAGGGAAGTGCGTGTACCCCAGCAAAGAAAAAGGCACAAAAGAATCTTGTGAATGTATGTATAGGTACATGCATCTTAAAGGGACTGGCATTGTCCTGAAATTCTGATGATTAGTTTTCAGGTATTTATAAACTTCCTTCTCCAGTTTGTCTCCTGGCATGAGGTACACACAGGAGCTTTCTCATTTGGCCCATAGTATATATCCACATCTGTCAAAGCCTTCCTTTGTTTTCAGAGTCAAATATAATCTTACTCTAAGCAGGTTCATGTACTTTTCCATGTCCTTTCTTCCTGTACTAACCTGTGACTCAAAATAAGCCACTACTATTTTCCTTGTGATGTCCCACTATAGACTATCCTCTGACTTTCCAACAAGTGTATAAACAGTTCTTAATGCGACATCTCAGCGTGGTGATACATGCTGGTAGTTTCAAATGATGGAGAGACTAAGAAGAAGGATGGCTTGAGTCCAGGAGTTCACTGCCAGTCTGGTAAATAGTGATAGAAACGCTTCCTGAAAAATTAAAACCAAACTCAGCCAAACGCAAATCAACAACGATAAAGAGAACTCACATTGTGATGAGTTAAAGATGCATTTTCAGGATGTTGGGTAACTCAGCATCTGGAATCTCACATCTAATAGTTCAATGTAATATCTCTTTTTCCAAGTAAACAGACCTAAGTTTTACTATAGTTAGATGCTATTTTAATGTTTTACATATATCTATATAGCTCTGGTTTTTATATTTTGTAATATCTCACCTGCTTATTTTTTTAATGACTGAATTGATAATATTTCCATTTAAATACCTTTTTAAATATAGCAAGATCAGCTCTACACCTGGGCTGCAGTTAGCCAACCCACACATTCGATGGATTACAGCGAAGGGCAGTTTCCCAGGAGAGAACCATCCATGTGGCCATCATCCAAGCTTCCTGATGAAGAGCCCAGTTCCAAGGACATTGACACAGGTAAGATATGGGACAGCCAGCTTCTCAAGATTGTGCGATGTAGTATGGAATTGAACACTTGCTGGGTAGTGAGTCTGTAGCCTCTTGCAGATACTTTTTTTTTTTTTTTTTTTTTTTATCTCCGGCATCCTATTAAAATCAATGGGATGCCTGAGACACTTGCCCAAAGCTGCTGGGGTTAGAATGTAGCAGCCTATCAGCTACACTTGGATTCTCTGGTAATTTCTACATTTACTGAAGTTTTGAAAAACATTGTCTACAGAGCCCACCCACCACCTGGTTGAAACTCTACATTCTGTCTTGGCCTAAGAGAACCTAAAAGGGACATTTTTCTCCACTATCTCTAAACTTCATTGCTTGAAGTTTTCTTTGTACTTCCAAAACTTCTTTTCTTTACCATAAAGATAACTGGGGATGGAAAATAAGAGTGTACATTTTCTTAAACTTCACTCTAAAATAATTGTGCAACATTCCAATGCAATATACTTTTTTCTGGAAAAAAAAAGCTTTAGCTTCCTTTGGTTGTCTTAAACTATTTTGTGTCATTGGCTAGGAAGAAACTTCTTGAGGCTGGAATCAGTGTTAATTAGAGAAATTAATGAGAATGATGATTACTTCGGAGGATCCAGGTTCTCTTGCTGAACTGAGCAGTAGTAAGTCCCATGTCCTGAAATAGAACAACATTGTTTCTCACGACTCTCCTTACTGCAGATCTTCACAAGTGATACTGTAGGTTTTGGAGCTGAGAGCTTGACCATGTGGACTGTCTTAGCAAGAAAGAGATGGCCATAGAAGCTTAATTTTGGCTTGTTGTGAAAGGGCAAAATTGTAAGACTCTGTACCACATCAGCTTTGGGATGTTAGGCAAGTTTCCAAACTGTTGTATTTATTTCCTCACCTATAATATGTTAATGAGAATAGCATCCACTATAAGCTATGATTTTAAGTAATGCATATGTTCATATAAAGCCTTAGAGTGAAGACTAGAGGGTCAGAGCCAATGGAAATGTTTGGTCTCATTGTTACAACCATCATTAAAGTTATTTTCTATTTTTATCTTCCTCATGAGTTTCCTTTAAAACTACTAATGACTCTGTTAATGGTTTTCCAGGGTTCTGTCTTCAATTCTGTACATAGTTCCCACCTCTTGTCTTTACCTGTTCGTTGACAAATATATTTTACCATTTACTCTTTATACCAAATGGACACTACACAGTGTCCCACATGTCCTTTTTAATATGCTCTGTGTTTTAGAGAAACTGTTTGCTATTCACTCTTTGGCATACAATCCAAAAGATAAAATAAAAGCATAAATGTGCAAGAGAATATAAAAAAATTGTTTCATGGAAGACTCTTTTTACTAAAATACTCACAGACAGTAGTTGATCAAGAGTCCAGGCAGTATTCCACACATTAAATTCTTCAGAGAAAAAAAAGAGAGTTTTGACAGGAAAGTGCCTGAAAATCCAACATGTAAATGTAGATATTTTAGTTTCAAAAAGGGAAGGACTCAAGAAAATATTTTTATCCCATATTATGCATGATTGTCTTTAGGCTAAAAATACCATTGGCTGAAATTCATAGGTATAGGTGCAATTGTTTTAAGCAGTTTTCTTGATAGAGAGTCCTTGGAACAATGCTTTCTCTTCTTTCCTTCATTTGCATCAATAGTTGGCATAATATTTCAATGTCCCTACTGTATGTTTTACAGCTTTTCTGACTGCGTTGCTAAAACTTTTCTTTACTATTTGGCAATCCTTTAGAAACATTATCCATCTTTGGCTGAGAACAGATTGAAAGTGGTCCCCTGAATTTTAGCTTGACCAGGATACAAGTGGGGCCAGAATCAGGAGATGATGGCTTACTTGACTTCCTGAAAGTCACTATAATTTCTAGTCCCCTTTATTCTTTGTTGACTGTGAAATGTCACATTTCCTTGACTTTGTCTTGTCACTCCTTTTTTTTTTTTTGACCTAGTGATGTATTCAACTGTGATCTTTGTGTGTTGATGTTTTCATTGCCTATATTTGTTTTGTCTGGTTGGGTTTTTGTTTGTTTGTTTGTTTGTTTGTTTATTATTGTCTTGGTTTCAATGTCCTTACTGAATGTCTCAGTCACATTCTTAGCCTTTTCTTCTATGTTGCAAATATACTTTCTCAACTTTAAGATTGGTTTCCCATCACATTCATATGCTCATTTTTATCCTTTTTAATTTTGTTGATTTTATGCCTATTAAGTTTGTTGATTTTTATAAGGGGACCTTTGATTTTTTGTTGTTGTTGTTGTTTAGAATTTCAACCATTTCGCAACTTTAGACACAGTAGCTGAGGAGTTATATATATTCTAGAAATATATTGCCTTGATTTTTTTCTTAATGTTTCTTAGATTTCTGTGTTGGAATAGATAGTTCATCCAACTTCACTTATAAAACTTCCCATCAACAGCTCTTCCTTCAGGGCTTACTCCTCAGTACCATTCAGATATGAAAAAGCAAACTTCTTTAATAGCTACAACACCAAACCAAAGAGGGAAAAAAAGATCACAAAGGGAGATGGATCAAATGAAAATAAATTTAGGATGAAGTAATAAAATGAATCTGGGTTAGATTAGCTCTCTGCAGTGTATCTGAAAAGAATCTGCAATATTGTAAGGTAGTCAGAAATGTATTCCTTAATTTCAAAGTTGGAAAGGGAAGCTTGAACAGTTGTGTGTCATCTTTAGTTGCCATGACCTTGAAAGCAACAGTTGCTTAGGGAAGCAAACATTTTCTAGCCTCTACTATAAAGAAGATATATCTCTTATGGAATTTGAAGATCTGGAGAGATGGAAAAGTGATAAAGAGTGAGTGCTTGTTCTTCCTGAGTTTAGTATTCACTAACTCACAACCGCTCACACCAGGTCCAGAGTGTGCACCTTTCACTATCATCCATAGTCACTGACACACAGTGGCATTCACAAAACCAGATATATGCATGTACACATAAATAAAAACAAAAATTTCCAAACAAGTGTTGTATGATGTTCTGCAGCGTGGTATTGCTGGCCCATTTCTGTTTTGTCCAAATCCTTTTAAACTCTTTAGATAATGCAGGAGTACCAAGAATGAGGTGTTTGTTCTCTGTCTCTCTGTCACACAATCCAGAGATAGAAGGATGGACTGTGTATCTGAGTATTTGTGTGTGTGTGTGTGTGGGGGGGCATATGCTTGTGTGCGCTTGTGTGCATGGTATGGGGGGTGTGGAGATAGAGTATAGATATATCCTGTGTTTCGAGTATAGATATATTCTGTTGGCAACGATGGATAGCTCGACTATCAAAGAGTCAGACAAGGACATATGCATAAGCCTACATAGAACATGTTAAATCCTCCCCCATTTTTTACCTGCCTGAGACATATATATTAGAATTAAAATCATCTACCATGTATGGGACTTCAATCATAATGCATGCAATTTAAATTCTACTCAGTAAATTTTCTGTCTCTTAAATTAACTAGATTTGAACCGAGCTGGTGTATTTCAGAAAGGAAAATGTAGTTCAAGGAATTCTAACTCTATGCATATTACTTACAATGTAAAATTTCTTAACAATATCAACTTCAGTTTTCGGAGGTGTATTTTGTATTTTTGGACTGGTGGTGGCAGTTTTTGTTGTTGTTTTTTGGTTTGGTTTGTTTTCGAGACAGGCTTTCTCTGTGTAGCCCTGGCTGTCCTAGAACTCACTTTGTAGACCAGGCTAGCCTTGAAATCAGAAATCCGCCTGCCTCTGCCTCCCAAGTGCTGGGATTAAAGGCATGCACCACCACGCCCAGCTGGTGGAGGCAGTTTTGAATGTCCCCTCAAAGTGTACTCTTTGGGTTGACTTTTAATCTATTCTGGTATTTGATCGAGACCCCTCTAGTCTCAGAGGGGAGGGAGGGAGAGAGAGAGAGAGAGAGAGAGAGAGAGAGAGAGAGAGAGAGAGAGAGAGAGAAGCTAGTGATCCTTGTGTACATCTCTAATATGGAAATAAACAAGCAAGCAAACAAAAATCATGGAGGATAAGTAGGAGATCTATTTGCTCTTACTGTACTATTTAAATAGAAAGACAAAAAGATCCTTTCTTCTGTGTCTTCTAAGTCAGGCTTTGTTTGTGGGTCCCTGAGATAAAGTGCAGAAGATGGAAGCATATTTTGGATTTGCTTTATTAACTGTTGATTAGCTTTCAAGCAAAAGATCTCTGTTCAAATGGAGATGACTCTGGTATCAAGTTCAACACAAGGAGAATACCTGCTTTTGATTAGCCTGCTGAAATAATGCTGTCTGGAGCAACGGTTCCGTTTTAAACGCACCTGCTTATAATCTAACCCCTGCCCCTGCTCACATGTTGGATGTGCTGTTTCGTGCTATTTTCTGTTTTTTGTTTTTAAAGATATAATTTTAAATGAAGTACAAGAAATAACTAGATAGAAGGCTGAGCTATGCTACCTCTTAAGGAAACATGACTCCTCCCTAAAAAGGTTACCCCCTCCAACCCTCCCCCCTTTTAATGGTGGCACTATTTCTTGTCTTGATACAATGCTTCATTTGTTTTCATTCTCATATTCAGTCTGGACTACTTTAAGCCCTTACTGCTGGCAAGCACTGTTCTGTATCACAACAGGAGGGGCACATCCAACCAAAGGACCCGCTTCCATGGGGTGAAGGCTGTGGCAGAGTGTATTAGCTAGTTTTCAATATTACAAAAAGCACCTGATAAAAATCAAAGGGTGGAAAATTATTTGGGGTCATGATTTCAAAGGTTTCTAATTTTGGTGTCTTGGTTCCATGATTTTGGATCTGTGGTGAGGCAGTGCGTTGTGGGTAGGCGGCAGGGCGGTCCATGGTGAATCAGAGCACTTTTAACAATTGGGAAGCAGAGAAAGGTGAGGTATAGAATCTCATTACTTCCTTTAAGGGATGCTCAAAGTTGCCTGTCCTGCCTCATCTTCTAAAGTTCCCCCAACCTCTCAACATCACCAACTTGAAATCAAAGCCTTGGAAAGATAAGTCTTTGGGGAATCTTGTTGTGTTTCCAAAAGATAAGATGCAGTAACAGATAGGTAGCAAAAGGGTGAACTGAGGATGGTAGGGTGTGAGGACCTAGCCTATGGAACATGAAAGGGCTGGGGATCAGGAGTCCCGGGGCTGTAGGAGGACATAACTATAACATCACACACAGGGAGCTCAGAGCAAATTCTCAGAGAATGGACCAAGCAATCACAGAAGGGTGACAGTGCAGGTCTCAGGAATCGGGAAACAGCAGCCGCGGTGGCCTTTGTGGCCCCGTGGAAGGATAGAAGAGTGTACGTTTCATCTTAGAAGATGGTCATGTGGGTAAGGGCATAATGAGCTAGTGGCAAAGGTGTGGGGTGTTTACAGAGGTGAAAATCATAGGCAGGTGACACAGGGCCAGAGAACCTGGGCGGAGGCTGTGACGCTCATCTGGGTACAAAGCAAACTTCAAAGGCAGCCTCAAATGCGTTATGCTCTTCAAACTCTGTACCATATTTTTCTGTATCGCCATTGCATGCATCAGTTACGACACTGACGAACAACGTCTGATCTGTGTTATTGGCAATGTCTAGGCTATACAGCTGTCCTGAATAGGCCAGACTTAAACTCATTCACTGAGTGAGCTGTACCTCTCTAACAGGCAGAGGATGGGTGAGAGTCTTTATGTTTAGATTCCTAAATTTTCACATTAGCTTTACTTAGAAGATACTGTCCTCCAGCATAAACAACAACAACAACAGCAACAAAACCAGCAACAACGGACTCTCTAGTCTTGTTTATCCTAGTGTATTTCCAGTATGATCCCATAAGATCTCAAATGGCTGGGAAGACTGGAAAAAAAAAAAAAAAAAAAAAAAAAATCCCTTCAGAATCCATTCTTACTCCTGCCTCTTGGTGGCAGTATTTGTCATCCCTCACTAAAATCAGACCTCAATTTGTCATATTTAAAGCCTTTAAAATCCTGTGCTTCAAGACTGAGATGATCCTATTATATATGAACTTTCACTAAGTGAATAATACAGTTGAAAACTTCTAAGCAGGGACTTTTGTTGGTGGTGGTGGTGGTGGGAGTAAAGAACAATTGAGAAAAGTCATTCAGACTGGCATGCAGAACAGAGCACAGAGCTCCTGCTATTTGTAAAATAGCCAACGACACAAATGTCATCATGTGTTTATGGAAAGCAGCCACATTCTCTCACCGTGCTAATCGAACTAGAAAAAAAAAAAGGCTGAGTCGTCTTGCTATACACTGTGAGAGACTTATATCTAGTGGAAGCTTTAGCTTTTAACTGAAAAAATGGGAAATGTTGTTCTTTAAGGTGTTAACTGTCTGACTGTCTGCTTCCTCTCCATTCCAGAACCTCAATCCTCTATTTTGGAAAGCCCGAAAAAATGCTCAGATGGTATCCAGCAGGTAAGAGAACATTATTAGGATGACAAATCCCCATTTCTGTTATTCACCTTAAAACAGTGATAGTACTGTGACTGACATTCCTCTTAGTACAGATGGCTGGGCTGCCCCCGTATTAGCTCACAGGGGAATCTACTGAGGTGTAGGGAAATGCTTGTTTTCATTTACATTTTGCAATCCCATTCAGCCTCCAACTAGAGAGCAGCCCTAACTTTGCAGATCTATATTATTATATATCGAACCGGAGGGTTGGTGCCGGCATTTGCTATCTGCAGCGAAACTCCAGGCCACCTGAGGAAATGTTTGTGTGTTGATGTATCTAAGCATATCCCAGGAGTAGTCTCTAAAATGATTTTTGGCATGGCCTGCCTAATATCTAGTAAGACAACTTTCCATCATGCTGTGGTTGGGAACAAGGCCTTTGTGCATGTTTTGGTAATGACTATGTCACTGAGTCATTACAACTCTTAAATTCCTTCAGAGGATGGGACATTTGATGGTATCTTTTCAGACCCTTTCATCTATTACTACCTATATCTGTAATCCCCATTCTGGGGATGAAGAGACAGATAGAGCCTGGAAACTCACTGGTGTAGTCAAATTGGTGAGTTTACGCTTCCATAAGAGACCCAGAAAAGGCAGAGAGTAATTAAGGAAGACACCTGATGTAGACTTATGGTCCCTATATGTATGCACCTGCACACACATGCTCTGACATGTGTGCAATCCATTCACATACACACAGAAATGAATTACTGAAAATGTCCAGAAAAGAAACATCTTATAGAACATTGACTATTGATAGCAGTTACTTTTTTGGATATACAAGAAATTGTTGAAATTACTTATAATTATTCCTAACTATGCTTTTAAGAATGGTTTCATACTGCATGAGGAAAATAAGCTAGTCTACATTGTATGGTAACAGAAATGAGACACATTCTGTTAAGTCTGGCCTATGGAAAATGAGAGGAATCTTACTTGAATTCTAAACCTATCTTGGTTTCTGGGTAATGTGTATTGGCATTCGTAGATTATATAGGACGTGATGTTCTCCTGTCCAAACTCGAGAATTTGAGAAATCTTCAAAGTTAAGACGGGGCTCTGTTTTAAAATAAGTTTATTGTTACATTAAACTTGTGCTCCTCCTGGAAGCGAGATCGGGTTGTGGGGTTAGCTCAGAATCAGACAATCTCCAGATTCTCTACACAATACCAGCAAGATGAGCTTTTAGTGTTTGTTCAGAATTAAATTTCTTTTTGAGGACATAGTCATAATAGCTCTCCTAACTTGCTGGTTGTTGGTTTGTGTTTGTGTTTGTTTCTGTTTTGTTTTGTTTTGTTTTATGAGGGGAGACCCATATTGCCCTGGGTGCCCTGGAAATGCCTGCTGGGCTAAGCCTCTGATTATTTATTTAATTAGCTGCAATAATTCATTTATGGTGAACCAGAGAAAACTAAAATGATGAAAACAGAAGAGTAAACTAGACAATGGCAAACAAACAAACTCTCCTACTGGAGCTGGAGATACACTGAGAACATTTAAGAACACTTGCTGCTCTTTGTGGAGGACCTGGGTTGAGTACTTCTGCACATATTCTTCGACCTATGTAGTCCTTACAGCAATACTTTAAAATTGCCTACCGTGTTACCAACCACCAATGAGATGCTACAGAACAGTCACCTGAGCGTTATTCACATAAAAGTAGACCCAGAAGAGGGGCTATAAGAAATACCTATGCTCAAAGCATACATCTTACAGGTCTTGTAGATTTAGGGAGTTGCTGTTAGTGCCTCCAAATATCATTTCATTATTTCATCATTTCATTATAAAAGTTATTCTATTATTTCTAAACTACACCTTTTATGGGAGTGGAATGTTTATAATAGAGACAGAGAAGTCTATTATTTGGCCTTTGTCTCTAACTTTTGAATTTTTACCATAACTTTGTGTTAAATTGTATGTATTAATTTTAGTGTAGGGGCTAACATATTTTTGTGGATGAAACCCCTAGCAGTTCGCATCCTGGTCACTAGAGGGCAGCTCTGCACCTCTGTAAATTACCACAACAGCAGGAAAAGACCGCTCCTGTCCAGTTGTGTGGGTGATGTTCAGGAGTGTTTTGCTAGGCCATCCTGTGTCGCTACATTATTCTGAGAATTAGCCAGGCCTCTGTTGCCGTCCTCGCCTGTGTTCAGGTGCCCGTCCTCTCCACTGAAACTATATGGAATTTGTTGAGTGAATTTTGAGTGTTATTCTGATCTGTAGCTATTAATTCTAAGCATCCCACATCCCCAGAAGCCACACACTACCTCTGAAGCACTTTTGCAGCACTAGGATCTGCGCACAGGTACTTAAGGAAGAAGACAATGTTAAAATAGAACATCTCACCTTTCACAAATACAGTGTGGTATTTAAGCTACAATATAAGTAGGAAACCCTTTTAACACCCGATGATGAATCAATGGCCACAATAAAACCAGGGTATGAAAAATGGGTCTAAAGGGAAGGAGGACTAATTTAGAGAGCGTGGGACAGTTTTCCTTCAGGCCCAACTCAGTTTATGATCACTTTAGGTGCTCACTAAACATGGTAGCAGTGTTTAGATAGTGAGTCTCAGGGTGTACAGGTAGTTAGGAAGAAGAAAAGCACAGATACTCCCTGGCAGAGATGCAGACATAGAGCTGGAAACCCTGGAGAGAGAATTTACCACACCGTGGACCAGGGAAGACATAACTTTTCTGGAAAGAACATTTTTGTTTTATGGACACTACAAGGGCATCAGTGTAGTTATTTTAATATCAGAAGCAGGAGGAGATACTCATCAGGTGTTTGTTGTTTCAAGTCAGAGTCTGACTGTGTACACTGTCTAGCCTGCAACTCACTATATTGATTAGGCTGGCCCCAGATCCATAGAGACCCATTTGCAACTGCCTCTCACATGATTAAAGGTGTAGGCTTCCAGGCCCAGTTCTTAGCTATTGGTTTTTAAAACCGAGAAGGAGTCAACATCTGGGAAGCAGTTAGAATGTGTGTTTAGGACGTGGAAAAAGAAATGGATGCCACATAGTATTTTGTTTTCTCCCAGAGTCATGAGGGCTTAGAGCTACACTGGAGCCAACAGTTGAGATTTAGATGGTGTAAAATCAGTGCGTGTCATGCAACATTTATATGGGAGACAGGACACAAAGTTGAGGATGCTAATCTGATGGAATAGTAACTAAGGAGAATGCCTTGCTTACTTACGAATGCTTTCCTCATGATTAAACATCTCCTGATCTGCCGTGAACTAGGACATTTGTAGGAGACAGGAGGGAAAAATGAAAAGACTTTTATAGGGCAATATGACCCCCTTCATGTAAACATGTAAACATGTCTATTGGTGTTGTCTTTGTTTGGGTCTTGTTCCGGCTGCCATGTGGATGAGACTGTGTGAATGTAGCTGATATTCTAAGAGATGAATTCTCAAAGGAAATTTCTAGCTCCTCTAGCTTTCGTATCTTTCTGCCCACCCTTCTGCCTAGATCGTTGAGCATTAGTCGCAGGAGTTGTGTTATAGATGTACCAGTTGTTGCTGAGTACCCCTAAATCACTTGTCCTCTGCATTTGGTTGGTTGTGGTTTTCTGTAATGATTTCCATCCGCTGTAAGATGTTTCCTGGATGAGAGGTGAGACCTACCCTTCTCTGTGGGTATAAAAGGACAAATATTTACAAGGTAGTCAGGAATTCTGCTGGTTTACTAAAGTGGGAGTTGCATTTCAATTTCAGAAAATAAGAATAATATATATTTTAAAAGAAGAAGAAGAACAAAAAGAAGTAGTCATTTCAGTTATAGGATAGTATCTTTTCCATATAGCTACAAACCAACTTAAAAGATACAGTTCTAACTGCCAAGATATTTAATGTATATGGTAGAGTATTGGAGTAATTAAAGAAATGAAAAGTTGTAGAGAGACTGTAAATTAGAAGAAGAGTTTTGTAGGAAGATAATTTTCTGATTGACTTAATTTGCACAAGTATAGGAAGAAGAATGTTGCAGATGGAGCAGACTAGTAGAGATGAAGAACTAGAAGTGAACTTGGCATTAGGGTGACTATTGTGCAGGTGAATTGACAGGCAGATTAATTTACTTCTCCTGTGGAGACTTGACCTTTGCTGGTGGCCTCTGGCCCAGGGCATGCAACTGGGCAATGATTGAGCCCAGACCCCAGTGTTATCTGGATTATAGTCATTGTTATCTGGACTATCTCCTTGTGGATCCCCTTACTTCCCATCTTGACCCCTTCTAATCCCTTCCTGCACACTGCCCCAGAGTTATCTTTCTGAAAACACAAACTGTTTTACCCCTGATATCTGCTTAGACTTACTCAAGGACTGTTCACTGTGTCTCTAAAAGGTTTCAGGCCTGTGAGTTTGACATATAGAGTCTCCCTCCTGCCATTGCCCTCTTAGCTTTATCTCTCACCGTCTTTCCTCCTGATTCAGCTTGGTCTAGGGAAAAATAAGTCATTTCCTCAAGACTCTACTATCCTTCCCATCTTCCCTTGAATGGTTCTCGTGTACCCTCAGATGCCCAAATTGTCCCATCTTGACTGCCTCTCACACACTATGTGAAAAGCCTCATGTTCCAAAGTCCTTTGGAGTCCTTACACTGTAACTGCTGTGCCCATGCCTTCTGTCTGGAATCATTGGGCATATGTACAGGGATTGAGCCCCATAAAGATAATACTGTCTGCACTTTCTTTTGTCCCTTCAGTATCTGCACAGTCGGGCAGATAGACGAAGCCCAGAGAAATGTTTGATGAATGAATCAATACATGATGACCATGCTGATGAGATGGAGCAAAGGGCACATCTTTGAGCAGTTGTAGAAAATGTCCTCACAGAGGATGTGGGCTGTAGGGCTGTTGTCTTGAGCACAAATCCCAGTTTTTCTAGACCAGTCAGAGTGAAGCAGAAGCAGACACTGATGAGGGTGTTAGGGACAGATCTTAGTCAGCGGCAGTGACTACAGTAGGGGGAAATTCCACTGTGAACCGAAGTCAGCTGTGGATTGCACAGATGAATGTTTTAAAGGGCTGAAGGAGGAACAACGGGGAGAGCTGAGCATGAGAAGAAGCTTGGGAGAGTCCAGGACTGAATATGACAAGGGTTCTTCACTGCATACGAGAGCTGAGGTTTGCTCTGTCTGCTAGCTGGCAATGACAGAAGCTGGGATTCTGATCCCATCTTAGAATTCAGAGACTGTGCCTTATCTTTAGCTGCTCCTGAAAGAGATAAAACATTTTGGCGATCTTGCATCTTCTCACACAGTCACACTAAGGGAGAGCATGGAGCCAGTCTAAGGATGTGGCCTTGAGAAACCTTAGTCTTTGGTTAAACGTTTTTAAAACAAGACTGAAGCCTCAGAGGAACCTGCTTCCAGTTTTGTGGAGAGACAATCCTTGTTCTACGGCGTCTTACTTTGTTTCTGGAAGCTTTTCAAAATGGAAGGTGATGAAATGGGTATTTTGTGGAAGGCAGGGCATTTATGTAGTTCACAGGGATGGAGGCTAGAATGCACAAGAGTGTAGCTTTTCCATGTCTCTCTCCATGGCCTTGTCAGTTATGAAAGCACGGAGGGATTGGCAGTACATGATGAGGAGACTGGAATTGCCAGCCTAGCTTTCTCTTCCTCTCATAAAGCCACTAACACCCTGCACTCTGGTGATGACAGCCAGTCTTATTTACCCTCCAAAGCATTATCTCCAAATGCCATCCATTAACTGAGGTATTTTCAAAATTGCTTTGGGGAGATAACATTTTCCACACATGACTTGTACATATTGTAACCATGACAGACCTTAAGTGGAACTGCTAGTGGAAGGTTAGCTATTTGAAGTGAGTATAACAGGTGTGACTGTCCTCAGGGAAAGTACCTCATTCAATGACTTAGTTTCCTCATCTGTAAAATGGACTTATAAACCATTCCTACCTGAGGAGCTCTGAGGGATTTAAGTGTATTATTCGTCTGTGAAGATCTAAAGAACTTAAGGCACATAGTCTACACTCAGATTGTTAGTTGATATCACAGCAGAGTGATAGTCTCTATGGTGTTTTTATTTTTAGTCAATATTGAGGATCGAGCTCAGGCCAATGCTTTACAATTGAGCTCCTCATTATTCATGGATTCTGTATTTGTGAACTCACCTACTGGCTAAAGTTGATTGCGGTGCTTACATTTCTGTGGTGTGTTTGTGATCATTTGCAAACCTGTCCAATGTGATTACAAATCTTGCTCTGTGAAGTATGTACTTTCCTAGGTCAATTTGAACAAAGGGATGTCTGTAAGCAAGCAGCCTTTATGCGGTTTATTAGAGGACCCACCTTGCACATCCTTTAAAATGGCTTTACACTTAGTGTTAAACTGTTGTTGGTGTTTCTATGTGTCAGAAGGCCTTGGTGGACCTAGTAATTAGACTACATGTTAGTCAGACTTTGTTGTAACACAAGTTAGAGTGCCTGGGCCAGTGTTAGTGTTCAGTGTTAGTGAATGAACAACAATCCTTAAATAGGACGTTAAAAAGAAAACAGGGTACACAGGGATCATGTGACAAGATGTTACCCAAGATGTGCAGGAATCTGGAATCCAAGCTTGTGTTTTCCTCGGGAGCTGTGGTTCAGAGAGTTTGCTTACGATGAGTTTGAAGAACACAGGTTAAGTTTATCTTATTTAAGCCTCACAGTATCCCCTCTGCAGTAAGCCAGATGGGTAATGTGGTGTTAGTCACAGTTTAAAGGAGGATAGGCTTATGTCAGCTTGTGGTTTCAGGCTTTAGTCCATGGTCTCTTGGCTGTATTGCTTCTAGGCCCAGGCTTGGTGAAACAGAACACAGAGAAACAGTGTGCAGTGGAGGCAAGTGGCTCAATTCTGGGTGGACAGGTGACCAAAGCCTACCAAACAAGTATAAAATTGCTTCCAGAAACACGCAGCAGTGATATTCTCCCTCCAACCAGATTCAGTGTCCTGGTTAGGAGGTCATGCATGGATTAATCCTTTGATGAACTTGGCACCTTCATAATCCAATTCCTCCTCAATAGCCCTATGAATTGGAGACCACACCATCAACAGGTGACTCTTTCAGGAAGAGGGCGATTCATATCTTAACTATGACATGGGCTATGTTCATCATACAGATCATTAAAGACCTTATGAGCCTTGTGAGAAATTAATGTGTTCTCAACAAGCAGAGGCCAAAGTTTTTAATAAGGAAGTAAACTTCCTGGCAAAGGAAGCTGGGCATGACAGTGAGAGGCACAGTAGAGCCAGTCAGGAGTGCAATTCTGGGTGGCTGAGAGTCTCAGCTGAGACATTATATGAGACAATAGAAATGATAACCAAGGAGGGAGGGGCTCTGGGTGTGGTGACTGTGCCAGGTGCAGATTAGTCTGAGCCACAGGGGAATCAACTGGAGACTGATTAGAAATGCAATTGTATTGCTAACCCTAGGGATTCAGACAACAGACCTGGGTTTAACAAGCCCCTGGTGATTCTTGGGACTATTCATCATGAGAGACATTGGTCTGCCATTAACAGGGGTTCAGAGCTCTTAGGACATGCTAGTTGGTTGGAGGATAAGATACAGTTCAGATTTAAGGCAAAAGGCAGGGAGATAAAGTAGCAACAAAAGCCACGAGGACACATGGCAGGATTGAAGCAGCCATAAGAAGGAAAGACTGGCAGTAGCCAGCAGAGAAGGGAGACGGGTGAATGAGAAAGTGATTTCTTGATTGTATATCACCCATTAAGTTACTCAAAGATAAAATCCCAACCCCTGCTCTTACTGGAAAGCAAAAACTAAACAATAAAGCAAAAGCAGAGAAGGCATTAGAGAAAAAAAAAACTGAGAAGGTCGTGTCCGGCATTGTAGGAGCCAAGAGAGTTTTATGAGCCATATGAGTAGGAGTCTTGAGTAATTATCCTAGCCAGGATTAAGGCCACAGTGTTTGATGAGAAGAGCATCAGCAGCCTTGGGAGAGCATTTGTGCTAGCATGGCAGAGTCTAGGGAACTCTCCATCACCAACTAGTGGTCTTAATGCACTGTATTTGATTTTCGATAGGATTTGCTGGCATTTGACTGCAGTTGGGTGTTAGTATAGGTGCTCAGGAGGTGGCACGTTCCATAGATCTTGAAAGGGAGTCACACACATTGCAGTGCTTTTCTTTCTTGTACTGTCTGGGTAAATGAAGTGATGCACTCTCTTAGGGTATGAACCAGCAGTCTGCCAGGATATTGACTCAACAGCTGGATGGAAGTTCCAAAAGCGTGTGACTTAGAGCAGCAGATTCCCTCCTTTTGTTGGTCCTTGTTACCTTGACTCTTTCCCACATATATTATTACTTCTACCAGGGTTCCTTATCAATAACGCCTATAGGCTTTGCTTCAGTCTATTGATTATCTGTTATGCTAAATAACAAGAAGATGGCCAGTTAGCCAGTTTTTATTTCTAACTTGTCTTCTTCACATGTATGTCATATGTCTCATGTATGTTCCATAGACTTTACCAGATTCATTTTGGGTTAAGTAGATTATAATTTTCAACAATTTAGTATTCATTTTATTATAATGTTTGGAGGTTCTAGGGAGATATGTCAGTGGAGGAGCACTCCCTCGCAGCTTGATGACCCAAGTACTTCATAGCACCCACATTAAAAGCTGTGTCTGGCTGACTGTGTACACCCATAACTCCAGTACTATGTGTAAGGTGGAGAAAGTGATTTCTGGGACTTCATGGCTACCAGGCCAGCTGAAGAAAGGGTAATCTCCAGGTCCACTGAGAAACCTGTCTCAATGGACAATGCAGAGAATGATAAAGATGTCCAGTATCCAGCTCCAGATTCCATAGCACTCCCTCCCTTCCTCCCTCCCTTTCTCCCTTCTTTCCTCTCCCCTTCCCTCCCTGTCTTGCCCTCCCCCTCCCTCCATCCCTCTGCATACATTCAGTTTGAACTCTGAGAAGCTCTTGTTTTCTGTAATGAGTTTCACTTTAACAAACCCTTGAAAAATTATTTATAATTTTTCATATATCACATGTCCTAGTATTTTCCTCCTTTCTTGAAATTTGCCCTAAAATTTGAAATTGTTTGTGTTTTACTTTTTTGTAAGTAATCATACTTGTTTAAATCTGAATTTACTTCCTATGGGATCCTGACTAGCATATATTAAGTTATTGTAGATTTGGAATGCCATGGGCTTGGTCTAAAACCTTAGGTTGTTTTTTTTTTTTTCCTGTAGAATTCAAAACATGATGGATAGAATTTATATGGCTTGTGTAGAAGTGTGTAGTGTCTTTATTTGTCAATACAGGGACATTAAAATCAACAGAACTTGTAAATCTGAGTGAGGTAGACAATGAATTATGTGTCCCATATCACCATTTACAAAATCAATTTAGTATTAACTTACCAGTGAGTAGTTTTTATATTGTAGGCTCTGAAAGGACCATGCTATTACAACATAATAAAGCTTTAAAAATTTGTCCAATAGTTTCTCAGCAAAAACTTGTTTGAATGTATCTTGGCTTCTTTTGTGACAATTGTAACCTTAATGTTACTATAATGGGTTCTTTTTCTGGGAATCAAATAATCTTGCACTTGGAAACATGTTTTTGGCAAACATTTTATTCACTCAATGGCATTTTGTATTTTGCGATATTCAAGTGTTTAAACAATTTATAAGAACTGACCATCACCACCCACGGTTAAGATTATACAGGAATAGAAATTTTTTGGCTATGTGATTGCATAGAATTTTTGAGCCAAATAGGAGAGCAAAGTCTACTGCTCTTGATGATTTAGGGTTTTGAAACAGTATTTGTAAACGTAGATAATCTCAAAATTGGTAATACCTAAATATGCTGCTTTTTATGTTGTTTAAAACAGGTTTGTCTGAATCGGTCTACAAGGAGATAGCCTTTATATAGATTCTTCGTAAAATGTCACAACTATACTTTGCCCTTCTTTTAAAAGAGTGATGTAATTTTTATAGCTCTTGCCATGAACATTGGGTAAACTGTTGCACAATTCTGGAAATGCCGAGAGCATTTTTGTAAAGGGTAGAAGTCTAAGATAACAAACTGTATTTCTCCAATGTCAAGTCCTTTGAGAATTGGATAGACGTCTTCTAGTTGTAGCCTGAAAGATGGAAGATTAAGTTCCAGGCACTGGACACAGGGAACAGGCTCCTAACTTGAGGACTTTTCATGGACCATGGAGTGCCTGGCCATCCCTTAGAGATTGAATGCCAGCTTTTTCAGTGGGTGAGCTCTGCAGATCTCCTCTTCATGTGGGCTTGAGCATAGCATGTTTGCTTACATGGCCAGAGGACAGCTAGGCCTTTTTGTTGATAATGACCTATATTTACCATGTAAATTCCTTAAAAAAAAAAGAAAAAGAAAAAGATAACCCATGGAGAAATCAACATTACTGTTGACAAGCAATACAACTTTCCTGAAGAATTCAATGGAAATGGTTGCCATGGGAACTGTGAGTTATTCCTCTGCAAGAGCTAGCCAGCACTTGATAGATAACCCTGGATAAGGAAGGACAAATAAGATTCTTTGATGACTCTTAGCTAAGTTGAAAACTGAAAATCTTACATTTTGGCTTGAGAAAAGCTTAATTACTCTGCTTTCAAGATGGGAAAAAAAAAAAAAGAAGATTGTAACTTCTAATATTTCACAGAATGAGTTAAACATGGTCAAAAAGGGATTGCAAATTCTGGAAAATTGTGTGATTTTTTTTTTTCCTCTGAAGTGAAAATAATATAAAAAGTAGGAAAATTTCTCTCATCCCATCTTTTCTTCCTTTTTCTTTGTCTGTAAACTTACCTGTAAGAAAAGTTCTGTAAGCTGGGCGGTGGTGGCGCATGCCTTTAATCCCAGCACTTGGGAGGCAGAGGCAGGTGGATTTCTGAGTTCGAGGCCAGCCCGGTCTACAAAGTGAGTTCCAGGACAGCCAGGGCTATACAGAGAATCTCTGCCTCAAAAACAAAACAAAACAAAACAAAACAAAACAAAACAAAACAAAACGTCTTTGTGGTATGATTATTAATATCTTCAAGAATTCCTTAACTCTGTTCCTTATTGGTACCACATAACTAGTTATGATGCTTATTATAGATTTATTATTGGAACTTTATTGTATCACTATTTCCTCTACCATTTTTTAAATTCTACTTCTTACTGTACCATACACTTGAAAAATCTTTGAACCTTAAAGAATATGTATATTTCTATATTATCAGATCCTTATTTTCCCAACTTTTAAATTATTTAAGTGTGTTACTTATCTCTTTATTTTAAAAATGTGAATGAAATACATAAAAATACCTATTAGTACACTGAATATATATATAGATAGGCCTAGAGTTACAACCATGTAATCTCAGCTACTCAAAGGCAGGGAGATTACAAGTTCAACGACTGTCTGGACTGCAGAGAAAATTCAAAGTCAGTCTGGGAAACTTAGTGGAAACTGCCTCAAAATGAAAGACAAATCAGTAAAGCAAGGGCTAATAGTACAACGTGCATGAGGTCCTTGCTTCTGTACCTAGTACCATGAAACACAAACAAAGTAAATGAGTAAATTCAAATAAAGTAAATGAGTAAACTCAATACTCAAAGTGTTCAGCTCAGTCCTAAGTTCTGTCCCTTCCTCACAAAGCACCACCCCGTTCTCTGAACTGTACTTGTAATTCAATATTTAGCAGGTTTAGTTTATCAGCGATTTCATGCTGTTTTAAGCCACACAATGCAAATGCAATGTGAGGGGAAAAATGGCTAATCTCTCAGCTGTAGTGTTTCTCAACATCAGAAAAAAGTGAAGATGGATCATTTGAATCCTGTATCATAGGATCATACATTTACCCAAATGTTTTTACTAAACACAATTTTAATTATAACATTTATATAGCTTTCTCTATGATAAAATTTGTTTTTCTTCTTTCTTTCCATTCATTACATGGTTCATATTTAAGACTTTATGCATACTTGGCAAATAAGCTACTACTGAGCCATAGCCTTAGCCCCAAATAAGTAATTGATGTGGTCATTTAGCTTTTAAATTTTACTTTTTTGGAAAAGAAAACAATTCATCTCTCCCACACAACTTAATCTGAAAAATTGGTATCATTTCTACCAATTAGGCTTTGATATTGAACGAGTTGAACACACTGGCTTGATGCTTGGTAAAATGTTTTAATGGATAAGTTGGAAAGTTTGAAGGATGTTCCTCTAAGCTGAAAATTTCAGCTTTTGAATCTTAATTAACCCAGAAATTTGAAAATTTTGAGGTGACAGTCACAAATTAGAGTGTAAGTTGTTTATTTGTTCCAGAGAAGCTTCAAGTATACAAATCCCCATTGTCAGTCACACTCAGCATGGCTCTTAGTGTTTTCAACTCTAAACCTCTCTGTGACACATCTAACAGGTTAAACCTAGCTGCAAGGGAATCTTTAAGTGTCATTTTCCTATTGCTACAAACAGAAGGGAGCATTTAGTTGGGCAGGCCAATAATTGCAACATTATCTAGAGCAGATTCCACTCAAGAGATCATTCTAAGCAGTTCAGCCCCAGTGTGTGAGAACTGGTTCCAGGATGCTGTGGCACCAAAGGAAGCAGACAGCTTGAGGATCACAATTTATTAGATACTTAGTCGCAGAACTGTGGTCCTTAGAAGCAGCAGAAACAACAAATCCCCTTGATTAGAGTCAGAAGTAAAGTTGTGTATACTGGTGAAGTCAGATGCGGCTTTATCCAAGCAAGAGCACAACTGGTTTATTTCACACTAATATTAATGTCAGGGACATTCCTAGCTTTAAAGCCCAGTCATAAAGCTCCACATACCACTCCAGTAGTCTTGTCTCTTATGGTGTGCTGGGAAACTATAAGGGAAGGCTGATGAGGCTTGCAGAAGCATAATCAGGATATCACAACCCAACATGGCTGCAGCCATGTCCAAGTGAACCCCTTCAGAAGACTTTGCCTGCTATCTTGTGCAATATGCCTCTTTTTAACCTCTTACTGACTGGCTATGTAATTACGAATTTTAAAATCTTCAAATATTCCCTGTTGCTGCTACTATAACTCCTACTGTCATTAACTTTGAGTATGTTTGAGTAATGTTCTATGAATATGGGGAACATAAATCTTTGTTAGGTCTATAATAGCTGTTACAGTGTGTAGCCATTATAATAAAATCATTTTCTTCTTTCACTTTATTTTTCTAGGTGTCCAGTGATTTTATTCTGGTTTTACTGTATTTAAAGTGGTGATAAAAAATGGATTAGCTTAGTTAATAGCATTTAAGTATTGGGTTTGGGAAATCTCTTCTGTAATTTCTTTTTTTTTTACTGCATTTCACTCATCAATAAACTTACATTTTTACTTTCTCATTTGTTTATGTGTGTGGAGGCACATTAATGTCACAGTGTACTTGTGAAAGGCAACTGACAGCAGTAGGCTCCCTCTTCCTAGCATGTGGGTCCTGGGGATCAAGCTCAGGTTGTCAGATTAGGTAATAAATGCCTTTACTTGCTAAGCCACCTCACTGGCTCCTCAAGGAACCTTTTTATAACCACTAGTGGAAATGATAAGAACTCTGATTAATATTTAGAAGCCACATTTACCAGCATACAAGGAAAATGAGGATACTACACATTTGAGTAATCTGGTGTGAAGAGAAAAAAAGCTAAATGGTCAAGGATTTGTTTAGACGAGTTTCAGTGTTACAAGTTTTTCACTTTGGTTATGTTACTTTTGTTTATTAACATTCTAACTATAGCATGGAAATTTGTACAATGGTCAAATTGGGAATAAAATAGGGTAAATAAAATAGGGATATCTTTTACCATGGACTACACAGAAAATATGACTCCACTTGTATATATTAATATTATGGTCTTTTGTGTAGATATTGTTGAAATTGATGATGTAAGGGTTTGTGTGTGTGCCTAAGTTTATATAAATCATATTGTCTTAGTCAGGGTCCCTATTCCTGCACAAACATCATGACCAAGAAGCAAGTTAGGGAGGAAAGGGTTTATTCGGCTTACATTTCCACATTGCTGTTCATCACTGAAGAAGTCAGGACTGGAACTCAAGCTGGTCAAGAAGCAGGAGCTGATGCAGAGGCCATGAATTGATGTTCTTTACTGGCTTGCTCCACTGGCTTGCTTCCCCTGCTCTCTTATAGAACCCAAGACTACCAGCCCAGAGATGGCACCACCCACAAGGGGACCTCCCAAACTTGATCAGTAATTGAGAAAATGCCTTACAGCTGGATCTCATGGAGGCATTTCCCCAATTGAAGCTCCTTTCTCTGTGATAACTCCAGCTGTGTCAAGTTGACACAAAACTAGCCAGTACACATATGTACGTTCAACATTTGCCCATTTAAAATGTCTATCTTTATGACTTTTGGAGAACCACCAGTGAACACTTTTTGAAATGCTTTGAGTAAAATATTAAAATTGTAGTAAATGTGATAATAGGATGCCCATCGTTTTGTGTGTCAATAACCTATCACTTACTCTTATTGGAGACTCTGACCACTTCTAAAAGCTAGCGATTGCCTTTAATATTCAAAAGTAACTTCCAGAGTCTCTGGGAGAATGCCCTGATAGCATCAATTCATAGTCAGGAAGGCAAACATTTATTTTGTAGAATGTCCTTCCCCGTTCTTGGGTACTATTCTAGTTTTATTTTTGTTATTGTGATAAAGCACACTTTCCAAGATGAAGTCATCAGGGAAAAATAATACATGCCTTATAATTCTGGGTTATAGTCTATTATTAAGGAGAACTCAAGGCAGAAACCTGAAGCAGCTAGTCAGGATGCATCCCCAGTTTAGAGTAGAGCATCCATTCATTTCTCTCTTCTCTGCTAGCTTTCTTATCTACAGTTCAGGGCCCTGTCAGGGTGGGTACTTCCATCTCACATCAGTGCAAGTAACCAAGGCAACCACACATAGACTTGTCCACTGGCTAACTTGATTTAGGTACTTCCTCTTTAACACTCTTTTCCCAGGTGATTCTAGGTTGTGATAAGTTGACATTTAAAACTAACCCTCAGTGTAGCCTATCCTCAGTGGCACTGTATGAAGGTGAGACAGACAAAGATTTTAGGAGCCAATGGGAGTATGTCTGAACCACTTTAAAATCCAAGGGTAGAAAAGAGGGTACACCCTGAAATTTCAGTACAATCTTTCCATGGCAGGATATTTCTGGAGGCAGTCCAAGTGTGACTTTGTAATTTTCCCATTCCTCTATAGATATTTGTATTTTTTCCACTATCTTACTAATTGTGACTGCCCTTGTCTCTCAGGAAGTTTTCGATGTGAAGTCTGAAGGGCAGGCAACTGTAATTCAGCAACTGGAACAGACCATTGAGGATCTGCGCACAAAAATAGCTGAGCTAGAGAAGCAATATCCATCCCTGGACTTGGAGGGACCCAGAGGCCTCTCAGGACTTGAGAATGGATTGACAGCCACTGCGGACGTCAGTCTAGATGCTCTTGGATTGCATGGGAAGGTTGCACAGCCTCCAAGAACTCTTGAGGCAAAATCAATACAGACTTCCCCAACAGAAGAAGGTAGAATCCTGACATTGCCACCTCCAAAGGCACCACCTGAGGGTCTTTCGGGGACCCCTGCAGCTCCAAGTGGAGAGTCAGCCCTTCTAACCTCACCCTCTGGACCTCAGACAAAATTTTGTTCAGAGATTTCTCTGATTGTGTCTCCAAGGAGGATATCAGTACAGCTGGATGCCCAACAGATGCAGAGTGCATCACAACCACCGCCACCTCCTCCTCTCCTTGGGTCTGATAGTCAAGGACAGCCCTCCCAACCTTCTCTGCATCCTCAGTTGGAAGCCAGCCATGAACATTCTGTTTCCTCCTCCTTTGTAAACAACTGTAATGTCCCACCCGCACCACCTCTGCCTTGTACAGAGTCCTCCAGTTTCATGCCTGGCCTGGGCATGGCAATTCCCCCACCTCCCTGTCTCTCTGACATAACAGTGCCTGCTCTGCCCAGTCCTACAGCCCCAGCCCTACAACTTAGCAGTCTACAGGGACCAGAAATGCTGCCAGCCCCTCCCCAACCTACTCCTCTCCCTGGACTAGGAATACCCCCTCCTCCCCCTCCCCCTCCTCTCCCTGGAGTAGGAATACCTCCCCCACCTCCTCTCCCTGGAATGGGAATACCTCCTCCACCTCCTTTACCTGGAGTGGGCATACCCCCTCCTCCTCCTCTTCCTGGAGTGGGCATACCCCCTCCTCCTCCTCTTCCTGGAGTGGGCATACCCCCTCCTCCTCC
>NC_034594.1:147095110-147109959 GCF_900095145.1 Mus pahari
GGCATACCCCCTCCTCCTCCTCTTCCTGGAGTGGGCATACCCCCTCCTCCTCCTCTTCCTGGAGTAGGCATACCCCCTCCTCCTCCTCTTCCTGGAGTGGGCATACCCCCACCCCCTCCACTTCCAGGAGTGGGAATACCTCCTCCCCCTCCTTTACCTGGATCAGGCATACCCCCTCCTCCTGCTCTACCTGGAGTTGCTATTCCTCCACCACCCCCTCTACCAGGTATGGGGGTTCCACCTCCAGCTCCACCTCCCCCTGGGGCAGGCATCCCGCCACCCCCACTGTTACCTGGCTCAGGTCCTCCACCCTCCTCCCAAGTTGGGAGTAGCACTTTACCAGCAGCACCTCAAGGGTGTGGCTTTCTTTTCCCTCCATTGCCAACTGGCTTGTTTGGATTAGGGATGAATCAGGACAGAGTGGCTAGGAAGCAGCCAATCGAGCCTTGCCGGCCAATGAAGCCTCTCTATTGGACAAGAATTCAACTCCATAGTAAAAGGTAAACCCAAAGCAAGCTTAGACCTTCGGTTTCTTTCCACCAGGGGACACTTAATTTAATGAATTATATATACAAGTATAAAACTTACGTAAGACTTTAACATCGGTGTGCCTGAAGTAATTATTTAACCTTGCAGACTTTTCTCTTACAGTATCAAAGGTAGGAAAAAGAAAAAAGTCATATTCACATCTCTGTCTGAGATTAAATTATATCTATTTATACTGGTTTTTTTTGTTGTTGTTGTTGTTGTTTTAAGGATAAAGGGGTCTGTTTTTCTTAGCATACATGCTTTTGCCTGTAGTTACAGATCTTGACTACCTTATATGCTCAAACCATCTGGAGAAAGGCTTGCCTGTATAAGCAGCCAGGGCAGAGAAGCAGGCATGTTTGTGGATTACAAATAGCTTACACTCTTTGCTTTTGCTAATGAAATCTTTATTATCAACCAATCGCAAGAATGTAAAGTGAAAACATAGGCAAACTGACTCTCTGGGATGAACTCTTTAATAGGCACAAACTTGCATTAGGAGTCTGCCTTGTTCATAAAAAGTCTTCCTTGAGAAACACACCACATGAAACCATATCTAATTCATGTGTATAAAGTAACTTACCTTTGAGAGTGCCCTGGGACTTCTGGGGAAACCAGGCCAAGTCACAGCATCGTGGTTGGGAATGACCATGGTGAAGTAACAGCGTTTTACCCAGGGTGTCAGGTTTGTCCACGTGCAATCTAATCCCCAGTCTCTGAGACTGTGCTGGAAAGCTTGGCCATTAAATACAGGGGAAAAGGTGCAAAAAGATGCTTTAGATGCCACTGGCTTTTAAAATTCTATTTTACTATAATTCCTTGATGTATTTGAACGAAGGGGCATGTGTTTAGGAACAGGGTTCCATAGCAAGTTTTGCATTGATTTTCTCTTCACTAAAGCTTTTCAGGAGAGTATATTGTTGTGATCATAAAAAGATAAAGGAACATCAAGATGTGTTCCATGAGGTGGTGGTGAGGTGTGGGGGAAGGAGATATCTCTGTGGGCCCAAGCCAAGGCATCCCGTCCCCCTGAGGGATCAGCTACACGACTGTGTAGCATAGAATAGAGTTTATTTAGGGCATGGGGAGGGGAGTTAAGAGAGTAATAGAGGCAGAGAAAGGCAGAGAGAAGGAGAGAATAGAGAAGTAGAGGCCGGCCATGACCACATGGAGATGGGGGAAGGGAATGGGGCGAGGAAGGGGAACAAGGAGGCAAGTAAGAGAACAAGAGGTTAAAAGATACAAGAGAGTGAGGAGGGGGCAATCAGCCACTTTTATAGTTGGCCAGGCATACCTGGCTGTTGCTAGGTAACTGGGGAGGACCATACCAGAGTACCAACAGATATACTCTATATTCTGACCCCGCACGCATTTCTGGTCTATTCTTCATATGAGTGTCTTATAATTTATGTACATTGATGATTTTTTTTTAAATTTAAGATTTATTTTATATGTGAGTGTTCTATCTGCATGAACGCCGGTAGAGGGCATTAGATACTAATAAAAACGGGCATGAGTTACCATGTGGCTGCTGGGAATTGAACTCAGGACCTCTGGAAGAGCAGCCAGTGAACCATCTCTCCAGTCCCTGATGAATCATTCTGAACTCTAGTCAACCCCGTTCTTTCCACATCCAGGATACAGTGCTCTACTTCATTATTTACCTTTTATAAATGACATTTACTTCTTCTTAGTGGCACTGCACAAACAAGGAGCTACTGAGAAGGGAAATGACAGTGGACAGGTGGGTGGCAATGCACCACAAGGGGGCGTTGTCTTAGAAACATTTATCTTTGATAAAGGCTTTTATTTATTTTTGTATGCATGTGTATGCAGCACATGGGCACAGGTGCTCTTGGATACTAGAAGAGGCTGTGAGATCTGCTGGAGCTAGAGTGCTAGGTGGCTGTGAGTGACCTGATGTGGGTTCTAGAAACTGGGCTCAGATTATCTGGAAGAGCAAGAAGAGAGTTTAAATTCTTAGTCATTTCTTAAGCCCTTGAAATGTAAATACATTCATACATATATACATACACACATATACATATATGTTTGTATGCATTCATCCATCAATTAATTAATTTTTTTGAGATAGGATCATATAATGAAGCACTGGCCTAGAACTTGCTATGTAGCCTAAGCTGGCCTTGAACTCACAGTGATGGGATTAAAGGTGCTTACTACCTCACCTAGCCTTGGAAATACTTGCTTTTCTTTAACCCTCAATTAATCTACTAGGCTAAGTAGATTGGGACGTAAGAAATCAAGCCTTCCTTGCTCTTCTTGCCCCTGCTGACAGGGGCTTGCTTTGATGTTTTCATGGGGGTGACTTCATAATGAGGAATACCAGAAAATTGTCACTGAACAAATAAATGTCTTATTCACGTGGACATTTTAACCTTTTCATCAAGTTGATAACACAGTTTTTCTTCCTTATCTTTCTTCCTTAGTTCCCTCTCTCCCTTCCTTCTCTGTGTCCTCTTTATTTTTGCTCATCATGATATGGGACTTTGCTTTTTATTGTTCTTTTGATTAATTTTTAGAGACTCCAGCCCTTCGCTTATTTGGGAAAAGATTGAAGAGCCATCCATAGACTGTCATGAATTTGAAGAATTATTTTCTAAAACTGCAGTAAAGGAAAGAAAGAAACCTATTTCTGACACAATTTCAAAGACAAAGGCCAAGCAAGTGAGTATTTCTGTGTTTTCTGATTGTAGGGACCTTTCAAGACAGTCTGAACTTTCGTTAGAACAGAAGCCTTGAAGTGGCTTATGATTGGTGTCTCCTTGGGCCTTCGGCAGATAGCAAGAAAGGGATGAAATTTAGAATGCGTTGTTAAGTAAGATTGACTCAGGAAGAGCAGGTAAAGCTGTCCAGAGAGACCACCCTGACTAGTTTTCATTGGTACATATTTCCCAGACTCTCCACCATTGCTTATTTGTTACTGTTCTTTTTCTTGATTTAAGTTCATCTGAGTGTTGATATCCATTGAAAGAGGCAAACAAGGAATGCACTTTTAAAAATACTTCTTTTTTCAATTTTTTATTAGATATTTTCTTTATTTACATTTCAAATGCTATCCCGAAAGTTCCCTATACCCTCCCCCTGCCCTGCTCCCCTACCCACCCAAATAGGTGCTGTGAAAACCCAGCTACATCTTTATACTGTACTTGAAATATGGAAGAAAGTCTTAACCCCTTCTAAAATTTTTATTATTTCATGGTAGATCCTTTGATCTAACCTGTGACATGAATCAGATAAAGAAAGAAAATAAGATGTCTTAAAAACATACACACATTTCTGAACATTTTTGAATTGGTAGATCCATTGGACTTGGCCATGAAATGACACTCTAAATTGAGTCTCTAGGATGCCATTCAGCACGATATGGCAAATCTCCACCGAGTGAGCCGGAGATATTAGAAATTGCTAATAGTACCCATCCTTCACCATGGAATGGAGGAATATCTATCTTTGTGTGTGAAGTGGGAAGCAAGACACTGTGGAGGAGGTCAGTCTTAGTGGGAAGAAATGAGGCCATCTCCCAGTATTCCTCTCACCCTGTCCCAAATTCAGTGACAGCCAATGGGTCAGTTCCTAGATCTTCTGCATCTGACTGGGATGTTGAAACAAGGTACATGGAACAGCATTGGTTCTGTTAATATTTCAGAGCAGGCAACACCTCCACATTGGACATTGACAAAGTCATCCAGGGATGGATGGATTAGAATGGGATAGATTAACTCCCAGAATCCATAGCAGACTGGGTGGACAGGCTAGGACTAGGCATTTTGTAAGGATAGACAATATGTTGATCTTTATCTCTGTTTCTGCATTTCTGTATTGCATTCTATAAGTTTCTGGTAGCCGTTGATCAATACTAGTAAGCATGATACTACCTTCACCTTTACCAACTATGAAAACTATATATTAAGTGAACTGATCAGATGAATGAGAGAGAAAGGGTTATAATTATCCCTGATTTTTCTTGAAATAGAGATTAAGATCTAGAAAAACATTTGTTACAATAATCAGGCCAAGGTGATACTAAGGTAATGGAAGGATCCACATTTTCTCTAAAAGAGATACCTATTGTTAACGACTCTCCACATGATACAGTTGTATCGTGCATTCTGAGGCTGGGTCATCTTACCTCTTATCATGGACCATGCCAGAGATAGAAAGTGGTTCATGCAAAATTGGGGCAAAAAGTGCAGAATCTGGAGAGAGCTGCACACCCAAACACTCACTTGACTGTAGCATGGCAAGTCTCTTCTACAGAGACTGAATACCCAGCTAAACAAGCCATTCCTTCTGCATCTCCCAATACCAGAAGCTTCATTAAATGAATTCATATGTGAATTCATGAATGAGAAAGATAGCTCTTTGTTGGCTGGCATTATAGGATTTCTGTATTTGATATAGCATTCAGTTTTTAGCTTACTGAAGTATGATTTATATCTTATCAAATCCTCAAGTTAAAGTTGCTGGCATGAGATAGCCCCTTTCCATATAACCACTGCATCTGTGTTGAATACCACTCCAGCAGAATGACCTCATTCTGTCACCAAGAGGTTTGGTAAACTCCCCAACCCCCGAACCCCATTGTGACTCCTGTTAAGCTTTGCAGTGCTAACTTGGCCTGGTATTGGAACTGAGTTCAAGTTTGTTTTTTAGGGAGATAAAAATTCTTTCAGTTTTGTCCTGGAAAATATGGTGTAAAGGGATATATTATAGGGAGGAAAATAAAACCTAATTTTATTTCATTTGACTGAATTTGGAAGAAAAAATGTCTTTATTCTATTTCCTTGAGATATTCTGAATTTGGTTTAGGAAAGCGTATTCTTAGGATGTGTTCATGGACATTCTCTTTTATGGAAAATATATACGAGTGATATGAGCACACATTTTGCCGTCTCGTGATTCATTCCCAGTAAAATGAATAGCTTTTAACGCCAATGCTCTTATGGAAGTATTTCAAGAAATTCTTAGTATATACAATGGAAAATGGAAGTTCTGCTTTGCTTTAAATATTTAAAAAATCACAAAAAGATTTTCCTGTGATCTGTCTTCTTGCAAGGAAAGTTATGGTGAAAAGCATTGTTATTTAACAGAGTCCCTGGGATATTTCCACTGTCTTAGTGGAGACATTTCCAGTGTGCTATTAGAAGGTCCTTCTGCTTAGTACACTGCCCCCTGCCATGTTGAAAAAGAGAGTAAAACTCTGGATAGAATAGTGATTCTTCTGCTGTGCTTCTAGGCTCTCTTTGCTCAAAACAACAACAACAACAACAACAACAAAACCAAAACCCCGCAGAGACAACAATTTTGTATTTCACTCATGAAACACATACTCATCTTTATTCTCACGATGCTCTTTCCTTATCTTTATTTTGAAGTAATATGCGTCAGGAAGTTAACTGCAAAGGTGAGAGCATCTGATCAGATGACAGTCTGACAGAGTTGCTGACAAATAAATTAGTGTGGCATGCCATCAAAATTGGGTATTAATCTAACCCAAAAGAATAACAACCTTATCTCTTAAGAAATAGAAGCAAAACTAGAAACACGGTGCTTGTGTCTGAGCTTCGTAAACTCTGACCCAGTTTTTCAAGAAGGTTTTCGAGCCAGGAAGTGTTTAGCCTACACTCTTCTCTTCTGTGTTGGTGACTGATGTAAATATAAGCAATGACCCTGTCTTAGTGTCTTTTATCATTAAATAAAAATTAAATTCAGAGTTTGGGAACGGTAACATGAGAGAATTTTATTCAGAAAGCTTTTGGCAATTAAAATAAAATGCATCAAAACAGAAGCATCTAGTCAGTTTTGTGTCCAGTGAGATCAGGAGGAAATATATACTTTTTGGGAAACATGGGAAATAGCTGCTAGTCAGCAGTGGACAGGCAAACCGTACGTTACATTGGGCCAGTGATGTATGCTTACTGCTCTCAGAACTCCTCTTATCTCATGTAACAACCCAACCCCATATACACACTTATGTGATGGCTAGACATTGGCTCATGGTACACAGAAGTGCTCAATGAGAAAGGTATCCATGATATTCCCAGTTTACTAAGAGCACAATACAGTTCAATCTCCAGCCATTTTTCTTCAGAGTATTTGTTCTTCATAATTAAATTATAAGTATGCTTGTGAAATATCTTCTTTGAATATACATGGAGTCTCAATGATGGATTTAAAAAATGACTTTGTATTTATTCTGTATGCTAAATATTTAATGAACTGTAATTAGACTTATATAATTGTATGCGGAAACACTTTGGGGAGAAAAACCCTTTTTCCTAGTCTAACAGATGTTAAGAAGGTCATAGACTATGGTGCCATGCAATGTGACATTTTCTTAGTTATAAATGTATCTGATTAATTGCTGCCGTGGACACATAAGCTTCTGTAAGCCGTACAAAGAAAGAGAGTTTGTGGCATTTAAATAGTGAATAGAGGCAGATAGCCACTGTGGTTATGATTAGGTGATGGTTTTTTTTTTTTATTTTTTATTTTTTTATTTGCCCTACAACACATAACAGTCTCTCTCCAGTATGCCTTCAGCAGGTAGTGTCTAATCCTAGGCAGAGCGTAATGGAACATGGTGCCCACAGTATAAATGTACACACAGAGGGCAGCCTGTGTATAAAGAGAATCTGTGTGATTTTTTTTTCTACATATTGACTGATAGGTGAATAACTACTTATTGTGATAGACCTTACCATAGATTTCTTCTCTTTGTCAGATTGAAATGTTCTTCCCAGAGTTAGGAAGAGAAACTATTTAGAAAGGTTAAATATATCCTTTATAGGATTTATTTCAGCCTTTGGAAATGCAGTTGGAATTAAAAAAAAAAAAACAGAAAAATTGGGTTATGATAAGGAGAGGCAGTGAATAGATTTGTTAAAATTCACATTTAGTACAGTTGTGCTAAGGAGTTAGATAGTTGGTATTCTAGTCTGACTTGCCATTTTGCATTATCACCTAAACTGAAATTTTCATGTAAGAAATATTCATAGTAACAGTGGGCACTGACCCATGTGGGAGTGCCTAACCTAGAACCTCTGAACACTGCTGCCCCAAGTGGCAATTGCCTTTAAAATCCTACTTCCTGCTGTGCTAAGGAATTGGGCAGATGTGCATGCTCCATTTCTGAGTTGTCTAACACTAATATAACTAGGAAAAGTATAAAAGGGCACCTAGCTCACCTTTGCATCTGTTTCAGTTTGATTGACTTACTGTAAGCATTCATTTTTAGATTCAAATCCTGTTTCAGTGTAATTGGTAATTGATAGGTCACCTCAAGGGTGGTAGTTCAGCGATAACCTGAGTATTAGGAAGTTGGTGTTTTAGTTACATGTAGTTACATTTGGCTTATCGACTGAAAACTAAAAGAGTTTTGGAACACCAAATATCTTTTAATATGGCTATTTAGATTGGGGACTCATAAGAAACACTTGTTACTTTGTGACTTTTAAGATTTACTTTTAGTTATGTGGCTGTGTGTGGCTGTGTGTGTAGTATATTCTTTGAGTGTGTGAAAGTGCCACAGAGGCAAGAAGAGGGTACCAGATCCCTTGGAGCAATAGAGAGTGACCCAAAGAGGGTGCTGAGAACTGATCTCATGTCCTTTGCAAAAGCAGCAGGCGGTCTTAGCTGCTGAGCCATTGCTCCAGTCTGTGGGACTTTATAATGTTTAACATGTGTTTTTAATATAATACATTCCAGCTGCAGGCCTTAGAATGTATTTACATAGGAAACCACATCAAAATACAAAGCTATAATTAGACAAACATAGGTTTTGTGGAATCTGGATTTGTTTTAGATGTTGAAAGATTTATTATTTTTGAATATGCTGTTCCTATAGCTATGTGTACAGCATACCCAATCAATTCACCGAATTAAACAATAATAACCTCTAGCTTTTGTTTTCTTTAGGCCAAAAAAATGTTTATATACTTCTAAGTAAATGACTAAAATGAAAAATCAGCAGTGTAATAAAAAAGAAAGCACAATTAGCTAATGATCCTTAGCCTTGCTACATTTTACCATTGGTTAAATTACATTTGATAAAGTGCACCTTACTTCTATAACCTTTAATCATGCTCAAGGATAATTCTTTGGGTTTATAACCACAATACTGTGTATGGTATTATTATTGTGGCAGACTAGGTATATAACAAAAGCACATTGAGTTTTAATGACTAATATATTCTGTTTATTCTTAGAGAGCAGCCATAAGGATTAAAAAGAGACTGTACAATAAAGCATCCATGCTAGGCTTTGTGGCAGGTGATGAGAAAAAAAAATTTTTTTTTAGAGGAGAGTAACTGTTGCAGAGAGCCCTGGAAAGCAGGAAGTTAGGATCTGTCCTGAGTCTCACTGGTGAACCTTTTAACAGTGATAGTGACAGTACAATTTCTCACAGTTGCGTGTGTGTGTGTGTGTGTGTGTGTGTGTGTGTGTGTGTGTGTCTATTCAGAGAGGTGGCTCACTTCTGTGATCCTAGCACTTGGAGATAGATCCAGAGAGAGCTAGAATTTAGGGTATCTTTAGCTACCTAGCAAGTTTGAGGCCAGCCTGAGCTACAGGAGACACTGTTTCAAAACACACAGGCAACAATTACAACCATCAAAATACCAGAGAGGGTGCAGAGGTTTCTACAGACTGTTACTAAGTCACTGAAGTTCCTAAACTGGAGTCCTTCATCAGGTTATATGGTATATACTGAAGCTGCTAAGCACAGTGTGTGGTCAGAAGGTGAACAGAGTGTATATCTAACAGGGATAAAGGCTGCATGGATGAGATGCAACCTGAAGTGGGCCTTGAAGAATTTATTTAGTTTAGATAGGCAGAGAGGATTAAGGAATGACTTTTGAGAATAAAACAGTGAGTGAAGACTTCCTTGAAGCTCATTTAAACCACAGTAAATCACTCAACATCAAACCAGGCCCCTCCTGTGTGCTGCTGTTGGAAACTTTCAGGGAGGTGAACATAGTTTGTTCTTACCTGCTTCCCATAGTCCCTCAGGCTTGCTGCTCATTCCTCTCAATGTGTAGGATTGCCTTCTGAGACATGAGTATGGGAATTAAACTTCAAGAAATTTTACCTGGCGTCCACGTTGGGGCCAGGTTAATAATGTCAGACCCTACCTTTGTTTATCATGGACAGCCACATAATTTTGAATAATTGCAGACAAGTGAGGATTATACTTTTGACTCATTTACTTACAATATCAATAGTTTCCACCTTTTGTCTGTCTGAATAGATGCTGGCAACAGTAGCCAGATTTTACAAACTCTACTTCATTTTGGTATAAGATAAAAATAAGAATAGAGTATTTAAAGCTACAACTTTGAAGTTCTTATTCATGTCTTTGAGTTCTCCATAAGGATACCATCAGTATAAGGGCACCTTATCTTCAAGTCTTCACATCCTGACTTCTACTTGGTCTACTAAACTGGTGAGGTTGACCACTGTGTTTTGCTGTTTGAGTTTTTTAATTTTCAATATTTTATTTGACTTTTTTTTTAAATACAGCACTCCTGTTTATTGATTTATCTTTCACATTCCACTTTGCCTTGTTTATTATTAAGCAATTTGTATTTCTTTGAATTAATCCAGTTTGTTCATGTCCTCTTTGATTTCATTGAACATTATAACGATCCTTTTGAATTCTTTGCCTGAAATTTCATGTTTGTCATTCTTTCTGCCACCTGTTACTGTGTGGTTAGTTATTTTTGGAGAACTCCTGCTCTCCCGACATCATGTTTCTTGTGTTTTCTTTGTTGAAACTTGCACATCTGGGACAAGGCCATTGGTTGGTGCTTTTCAGAAACCAATATTATTTTATTTAAATATTTATAGTATGCAAGTAGAACTAGATTTTGGTAAAGTTGAAGTGAGGTTTCTCCCGAGTAGATTATGTATGTCACTCAGTAGCTCGATACTTAGGCCAAGGACTTAGACATGCTGTCCAGAAGCAGGACTTGTTGTGTTTTATTAAAAAGGCCAAGGATATGCTTTGTAGAGCAGGGCATGGTAAAATAGAAGAGGCGCCTCTGCAGCCTCATCCTGAGGCATTCCTTCCCCCTGAGGTACCAGCCATGAGACAGGTGTAGTATAGAGTAGAGTTTAGAGTCTATTTGGGCATGGGAAGGGGAATTGAAGAAGAAGGAGAGATAGAGAGAGACAGAGACAGAGACAGAGAGACAGAGAGACAGAGAGAGAGAGAGAGAGAGAGAGAGAGAGAGAGAGAGAGAGAGAGAGAGAGAGAGGAAGAAGGAGGAGGAGAAGGACAAGGAAGAAGAGGAGGAGGAGAAGAGGCAGTAGTCCAGAAACAGGTGGAGAGAAGGGAGTGAGGGGAAAAAGGAAAAAGGGCTCAGGGAGAGAAGAGAGTCAGAGAAAGAGAGAAGGGGCAGAGAGAGCAAGGAGGGGCCAAACAACCCCTTTTATAGCAAGCTAGGCCTTCCTGGCTATTGCTAGATAAATGTTGGAAGGAGCATAGAAGGAATGCCATCAAGACTAACCACAGATGATGGAAGAAACCACCACAGGGGGTGGATAAGGCTAGTGCAAAGGCAGAATAATAGCCAATTAAAAACAGTCACCCTTCCACCTCACACATAGACTGCAATAATTTCACAACACTGTAGGAACAAGGACTCTAAGATGTGTCTGTATGACTTATCTAAGGGTAGATATGGAAAGAAACTAAGCAGAGGGAAACTGGCTGTTCCTATCAGAGCAACAGAGAAAGAAAACAAAGAAGATTCAGTTAAACATGGCAGAGAAAACAAAGGAAAAGAAATGCAAGCAACCCACAATAGTGAGACTAAAGAATTTTACATGGCATGAGATAATAAAGGAGAGAGGAGTGAGGTGGAGTGATGAGTCAGTTCTTGTTTGAAGACCATACACTAGAGTAAAATGGTAGACGATGGGGAGAAGAATGGGGAAGAAAGAAGGGCACATTAAAAAACAAAACAAAACAGATCCAAGCAAACCACTAAGTGCTAGGTGAGTAGTTTATATGTTTATATGGCGGGTGCCATATTTGAGGGGCTTTGATAGGGAGATCAAACCATTCCATTCCCTCTGCTAATTCCATGAGTTGGGGTGGGGTTGGGGTCAAGAGAGGGAGGGAATGCAGGAGGAAGGCAGGACTGGAGGAAAGGAAAGAGCTGCAGGTCTTGGAGAGGGAAATAGAGGAGTCAAGACCAAAAGGGAAGATATAAAATAAGGCAAGAAAAAAAAAGCTAAGATAGTTTAAGGAGCATAAGCAAAAACTGGAAAAACAAAGCATGAAAGAGACTGGTTACCATCACCCCAGGGTGTCACTCCATGGGTGAGTGCAGATATCTTTGCCAAGGAGCTTTCTTTCCTGGGGTTTTGAGTTAGCTCCTTGTGGTGAAATGGAACCTTTGTTTTATTTGGCCTCCTGTGCTGGCCTTTGTTTTCTCTGCCAGCAAGGAGGACCTGTGGTTTAGGCCAAGTAGTTGTCATGACTCAAGGACAAATCTTTGACTTCCTAACTTTTGACCAGTGTCTCTTTGCTTGAGCTCCCCACCACCACCACCAATGAGACCCTGGATACCTGGGTATAGGAAATACATATAGTATAGCCATTGATGATAAGTTATAAACAAATTTATCAAGGCAGTTTTTGGTACACATTGATTTCTTGCCATTAAATACTGAGATAGATTTGAATGCTAATAAGGTAGTTATCGTTATATTTTTGTGTATAAGGAATTAAATTCTGGTTAAATATTTGATACTCCAAGACAAAGAGCTTGTTCAACATTTTTCAGAATTGACTAATATTTCCATTCATAGTCAATATTGTGAGTGGCACATCATCATATATGGCATAGAATGGTTATTTAGGGCCATTTTAAAAATTGTTAGAAAGTTTGTCCTACCTCCAGGCCAAATTTCCTGGTATGAGTTTTTTTTATGAAACCTATCAGCAATTCAAATGCCAATTTAAAAAGTTGAACGTTCTAACACATACAGAACAAAGATGCCTTAATTTGATACTTACATGCTGAAGAATGGTGTTCTATGGTGAAATGTTACATTTCAATACAAGGAAAAAATCTTGTGTGCTTAGTAAAACTAAAATAGTCATAAATCTGAGCCAAGAGGTGTCATTGTTGCTGTACCTTACAAGGGCCTGACCAGTCCAGAGTGTGTGTATGCTCAGAACTAAGGTTGTGATGATGTCATCTGATTCATGATGGACACACACTGCCTGATGCAAACACCTCAGATGGGTCGTGCTTTTAATTTTTCATTAATTTTGGATCAGTGCACATTCAGAAACCTTCTGTTATCAGTTCTTTTTGCTTTTTAAAAAGTTTTTGACCATTGTATACATGGATATGAATTTCATCATGTCTCTCCACTTTAGACTCTCTGCTGTCTTCCTCTCCCTCCACCCCTGCCTCTCTCCTCCCTCATCTTCTATTCATTCCTTACTCATCTCCCCTTGCCCTGTCTCACCCCAGCTCCTCCTCACACTGAAACCCTTCTTCCCAACTTCCTATTGTCAGTTTATTTTATGAGCATGGCCCACTGAGTTTAAGTAGGGTTTCAGCAATGCAAGTGGGTGGGTTGTTATCATCATTTACAGTCTCCACGAGAGAGGTTGTGCCAAATAGCTTGAGAAGCAGGGATTGGAAGTGGTCTCTTTGTGTCTATGGACTGGCAAAGCTACTATTGATCTTTTGTGCTGTGGGCTCTAGACACTGGCTCCTTTGTGTTCTGGGCCTATGGGAGGCTGCATTGCCCCTACACATCTGTCCCTAGTAGATTCACTTGCCTCTGCCCATGCCTCCTCTGGGAGTTGACTTTTATGCCTCAAGAGGGAGAAGGAAGTAAGGCTCTTCCTTTTATATAGCTCAGGCCAGAGTCCCACTACTTGGAGCTCTCCGCGGTTCTGACTTAGTTTTTCTACTCTAACTGGAGCAATGCTTCTCAACCTTCATTATGCTGCAATCCCTTAGAACAGTCTCTCCTGTTGTGGTCATCCCAACCATAAAACTGCTTTTGTTGCTAATTCATAACTGTAGTTTACTATTGCTATGCATCATAATGTAAACATCTGATATGCAGGGTATCTGCTGTGAGACCCCGTGAAAAGGTCTTTCAACCCCTAAAGGGGTCATGACACACAGGCTGAGAACCTCTGAATTTACAGGCCTGCTCTTGCTTGATGCTGTCCCGGGTTCTCAGAGCACACAGTATATGGTGAAATCCCTGTCTCCAGAGCCACCCAGCTGGCTCCCGATTCAACAAGTTCTTTTCAAAATGACTTCAAGCCACTGATATGGTATGAAGAGGGGTTCTGGAAAGCATATGGTATGTGAATCCCAGGTTCCACGCATGGTTGGAGGCATATCTGCTCAGTAATGGGTCCAGTGCTGTTTTCCCTGTGAGTCTGCTCTTTATTTTCTCATCTTTCCCCTTCCCACCACTGCCTGGAAGCTGTTGTTTCTCATTGGCCATGTTGTGCCATGCCATGCTCTCTGGCCCTTGTCCTCTCACTCTAGCTGATCTCCTAAGTTTCTAACAGCGACCAGATAGATGAGTGTGTGCTTTCGGTCATTCTTTGTCTTTAGCCTCTGGTTACTGCTCTCTGAGGTTACACCCATTCTTCTGCTTGGGTTAACTTTTTCCCACGTGGGACGAAGTCCCTGGAAACAGACTCTCACTCGGCTCTGTGTTCTCTGTGTTCTCCCCAGAGAGGATAGCTGCTCTTCGTATCCCTGAACATTTTACCAGCCTCTGCTGGAGTGTTGTCCACCAACTTCCGCCTCTTTCCTCAACCTGTGTAACTTACAAAAACTGAACAGACATAAAGGGATTTGTACCATTGAATGTCAGCGAAATGGATTATTTAAAAAAAACGTCTGATTCTGGCGACTCATCTCCTTTGCATGTGCCCACTAGCTTCCTTCTGTCACTTCCCCTACCCCATCTCCTCTGCACTCTTAATTTTCTCTCTTGTCTCACTTCAGTTTCTCTATTTTTTTTCCTCTGCTTTCCTCTCTGCCTCTCTCCCCATTCACCTTTCATCCCCCCTGCCACATTGCAGTGATAAACAGTCTGATGCTTTTGTGGAAAACAGTATCCCTTGTCTTTGATAAACACAGACAGGGAGAAAACACACCACTTGGTTGGTGACACTTATGTGTGCCTCCATAGAGGACTAGGGCTCCCTGCCACTTTTGAATTGCAGTACCAAGCTACTGCTTTATACATTTTAGCCTCAAAACAGAAAAATACAAAAATAAAACCAAAAAAAAAAAAAA
>NC_034594.1:147110143-147172929 GCF_900095145.1 Mus pahari
TCTCTCTCTCTCTCTCTCTCTCTCTCTCTCTCTCTCTCTCTCTCTCTCTGCAGCCCCCTAAAATGCTTTTAACTAGTGTAAGGAAGTGTCTGGAAAATACCACACTCTCAGTACCAGAGTTTAAGCAATTGTCCTATAAGCTTCACTACCCAGAATTCATGGCGAGTGGAATTCAAATGATATAAATAAAGTTAAGTAGAGAGCAGGAGGTGGTGAAGTCAGACCAGACAGGACGCACAGAAGATTCAGGCTTTTTTGTTTTCCCTCATCCCCCCCCCCCCCCAGATAGCCATAAAGTGGAAATGAGGGCATTCTTTTCCCTAACTGATCCATATGACTCTGTGTGTACTTTTCTATTGCCCTTAGACTTGGCATATTTCTCCATATGGAATCCGATGTCATTAAGCTTTCTGCAAAACATAAGGCAGTAACTCTTGGTAGCATCCTAGCCCTGCTAAAATCAAGACAGCTTTTCTCTTGAGATTTATCTATACATTCTCATCCTGCCCCTTTGCAGGGCTTTTTGCTAATGTTTTTTGGATACCAGAATCCCATGTCAGAGTCACTTGGAGCTGGTAGTCATTCGATTATGGGGGTGGGGAGGCCTTGATTGGCAGAGGTCTCTGCAAACATTGGCATGTTCATTTTGGTTTTAAGCGAGCCTCTGCTTTTTGAACTGACAAAAAAAAAAAAAGGCAGAATAGCTTGTTTTAAGAGTTGTGTTATGGTAATCTGGATATGTCAGACCGACCGCTGGTTTTGTTGTTGCTGCCTGTTTTGTTTTGGGGGATTTTGTTTTGTTTTAAGTTAAAAAAAAAAAAACCCATTTCAGTAATACCAGCTTCCTTAGGCTGCCACACACGAAGAAGGTAGACACGGAGATTTTCCATAGCCAACAGAACCATCAAACTCCCTCACCCAATTGTTTCCTTGAATCACATATTAAATCTTCCAGAGAGAATACAATACCGTTACGTAGGAAACTCAAATAAATTCTTTGCTCCTAAAAACAGAAGTATACATTCTTATTCTTCTATTAAATGTGAATGAAATCGGTCTATTTTAAATATGATTACTATAAGGACAATCGTTAGATGGAGTGGTGGCTCTACTTTAGAGTATTTGGTGACATAATGTGAAATAGAAAGGCAGCAAGTGCTATGATCAAGAATTTAAAGAAAATAATATGATCAGCTAAATTAAAGTTAAGAGGAAATCAGATTTCAAGGCACAGGAGGACATATGATCCAAACTCTTGACGGCCTTGGGATCACTTTAGTAATGACCATGGCCACTAGTCAGCTTTGATCTCATTCGATGATGGGGATTTTCATTTAAGCTTCATTTTATGGATGGACAGATGTCCATCCACCAAGACAAAGTAAAATACATTCATGAGACAATCTTAGGTGTTATATAACTGAATATGTTAATGAGACAGGAAAGAAAAATAGCTTGGAGTAGGTCCTCCTGGCCTCTCTATCTGGTCTCTGACTTCCAAGTTTGACCCTTAAAAAAGAAAAATAAATTCCTTTTCAAACCATTCTGATGTATGTCTGAAGTTCAGGTATCTCCATTGACCAGTTTGCTCCGTGGACCCTTGTTGCACATGTTTTTCTGGAAAATAGTATTGCCTATGTTCTGTAATTGCAATGCCCATGGGGACATGTCTGTATCTTTTGTTTGCTCATTCATCCTCATGATTGGAAATCATTGCTCTAGAGTTAAAAGCCTACCTAAAGTGTTATTTTATGTATAGTTACAAACTCTTTCACTATTACTTCACAATTAATAAACCATTACTCCTAGGAGGAATGAGTGTATCTGTCTTTGCTAGGCTTAAATTGCAGATTGTTTAAGCATCCTTATCACTTCTTCCGCTTCTTCATATTGAGATATAATTAGCATTTCATACAGGGCAACCTATACTGCATGGGAAGTTCTAGAAGGAATAGCTGACATATGACTCATTACAGTAACTAGCTTGCTGTTTAATATATCAACATGTTTTTCTTGAACCATCTTGTCTGCCTTCCTGGAGGTTGCTTACACAGCCTTATAGACACCACTGTCCAGTTTTCACCACCAGACCATTCCTCCTTCCTAATCGTCTGCGGTATTTTTCTTCACCAGACCACCCATGATTATACTGACTCTGCCACTGGGGCCATTATCATTCCTGCTCATCTTACTCCGTTCTTTCTGTTTTACTCGTTGTATCTGTTTTCTCCAGGATTTCTTTATCTGCATCAGCATCATCTTCTCCGAATGTACACTGCTGCACGTTGCCAGTGGCTCATGACTCGCTCACACTCTTTATTCACTCATCAGTTTTATCAGGTTCTTCATCAACTGAGGTTACTAAGAACTATTCCTTCCTCTCTCCTGAAGCCTCGTTGTGGAATTATGTCCCTTGGAAAGATGATAAGGATGATAATTATGGAAGTCACTTGACAGGAGCAACATTGCAATGAGGACACATGCCAAGGTTTTGAGCCATGGTGACATTTGAAAAAAAAAGTCCTGACAGACATTTTACCATGTGTAGGACAAACTCTTATTACCACTAATTAGAGAGACAACCAAAGCAACATTTCCTTCCTCTTTTTATGCTCTTTTTTTTCTGTTTCTTTAAAAAGAAACAGGAAACAAGTGCACATTGAACTTCCCACCTTGGGCTCCCTCAGTGGTCTCTTCAGAAAATGGTTCTATGCTAACCATTAGTGATACCCACCGGCAACCAGAGCCTGTGTATTTCAGAGATCGCTTACAGACGGAGAAGTGCCTTCGATCTGGAGAAAGATATGTGGATAAATTCTCCTGAATTCTTTGGCTGATAGTCTCTTTAATTCAACTCCATTCCTTCCCCCCCCCCCCCCCCTTCTAATCAGGGCTTCCCTTAGCACAGCGCATCGGCTAGTTTGTCTAGGGAAGAAGAAGAAAAAAGAAGAAAAAAAAAGCAGAAATTAAATCAATTATTGAATTTTTTGCATTGACAACCTCCTCAGGTGACTCTGATCCCCCTACCCTCGCCATGATTCTTCCCTTCTTCCCGATGACCCCTGAAAAGAGGAGAAAGGGTGAGAAGGGCCAAGGAAATGGTCCACACTGGGCAGAACTTCAGTTGGAGAAGATATCAAGGGTGTAGAGATCTTCCAGAAAAGGGGAAATCCATTGTAGAAGAAAGGGAAGCAGGCTCTGGAAGGGTGAGTGCCCCCAGCCTTGTGTGTGCGGGTGCTGGTTTGCATCTCTTTAAGCCCAAGTCCAGTTCGCGTTGCATGTCTGTCTTTTGTTTGTTTGCTTTGGTTTTTGTTTTTGTTTTTTTTGTTTTTGTTTTTCTTCACTGCCACCAAGAGGCATAGTTCTGCTTAGCATAACTCTTCTGTCAAACAATGGTCATGCTTTAAAAGGTGGGCAAGACGGTTTCTGTGGTCACTAGAATGTAAACTATATCCGTGTCAGCATCTTCACAGATAAGTTATAGTTAGAAGGACACATCCAATGTGATGAAGATAGTCCCCACTGCCATCTGCTGTGGCTCTGAAGAGACAAAGGATTAGACATTCCTCAAGCTTGGCCTTCATTTCTCCAGTCATTGTGTTAGCAATACAGAGAGACAGACTTAAGTTATTTTCGATCCTACCTCTTCGTTAGACTAGATTTTTTATTGCAATAATGGAAGTGGAGGAAGGGTTAGGGAATGATTCATTAACTAAAGCATTTGCCTTGACAGCACATGGACCTGTACTTGGTTCCCAGCACCAATTAAAAAGCTGAGTATGGTAATAAGGATTTGTGTCCCAGAGCTGGGAGCATATAGACAGGCAGGACCCTAGGGCTTGCTGGATGGGCAGCCTCACACACTTGGTAAGATGAAGGCAAATAAGAGACTCTGTTTAAAAATAAAATGGGGACATCTCCCTAGGAGCTGTACTTAAGGCTTCCTCTGGTGTCTACACACAGTTTCACATGTGGATGCATATATTCTACACACACACAAACACACACACACACACACACACACATAGAAAAGAAAAAGTAGAAAACCCAATATATTGCAATCAATCAATAAATCATAAATAAATATTGTACCCAGGCTATCCTCGCACATAAGCTCTGGATTGATCGCAGTATTATGCCTAGGAAAAAATGTCGACCAAGGATTAAATTGAAGTAGCCACAATAGTCATGGTTTCTTCTTTCACAAGACCCCATCCATGTATGCCAGCTTTTGCCAATTATGTACCTATGAGGGACATAAACCTTAGTGTGACCTTGATTCGCTGGTGTTGTCTTCCTCTTGCTGGTTCCTCTGGGCTTGTATTCATGAGAATGTGTATCATATCTCTAGCTTTGATGGGTCCAGTACTTGAGAAAAGGAATGCGATTTTGTTTTATGCGCTGAGAAAGTAATGTAGGGATTTTCATCCTGGGTCCTCAGGCCAATGTTCAATCTCTTATCTCTCAAACCAAAGGGCATGGAAAATGGTAATAAATGAATCTTCATAACTATTAGGTTCCTGACTCACTTTGTTGAATCCTCATAAGCAAGTATCTAACAAATATAGCCATTACAATTGTCACCAATTAAAAATAATGGTTAGGAATAAAAAAATGGCAAATAATAAATTATACAAGAACATAGATTTTGTTATATTTTCATGTTTATAAAATAGAAAGGAGCAAAAAAAATTAGTAAAGGGAGATATAAAGGGTAAGTGATACAACAGCTCAACAAATAACATTAAGAAAATAAAAGGAAGCTTTAAAAGATGAGGACGAGAAAACCATGTAACCCGGGGCTGATTAATTCAAAAAAGCAGAGACATGGGAGAAAGGAATAGGAAGTGAGGATTAAAACTTGCATATTAAAAGTAGGGTGTGGTGCTCATACAATCATAGCTCTTGGAAAGCTGACATGGAGCTCAGAGCCAGAGCCCTGCCTGGGCCTCTTTGTGAGACTAGAACAGAACAAGAGAAGACAGAGAAATTAGACGTGAAAACGAGACGACAGAATGGGAAGTTCTGAAGGAAAGACAGGCCTGTGTGTGCAGACTGGTATGGTGCTTGCAGAGCGTGTACAGGGCCTTCATTTTAACCCTCAGAACCACAGCAAAGAAACAGATTGTGGTGGAATTTGAAATAGCATAAAAACAAATGTATGAAAAGATTAACTTTGTGTGTGTGTGGGGGGAGTTCCCATGAAATAGAAGTACAGTGCTAAAAGGTAACAGGGAAATAATGAGGTCACAGTCCAACCCCCTGCAATGTAATCCTTACAGCAGCTGTGATGTAAGCCTAGACCTTCTAACTTTTCTTTCAGGGTTCTCTTCAGCTCAGTCTCTGGTGGCAACCTAGTAGGTGCTCCTTGGCGCACTTGACTTTCAGTTGAGGCGGTTGCCTAGCAGCCAGAGGGTGTGGTTTCCTCTGATTGCTGCTTTCCTGGTCAGGACCCCTTGGGGTGGGCTCCAAGCTCTCTACCAGTTGACCCAAATCTCCACTACCTTAGAAGGTCTAGTTATGGAGGAAGAAATGATCATGTAGATGCACCAGTTCAAACCTAGGGGTGGTGGAGACTGAGGGTTGGTAGTCTTTACCTTGCCAGTGTGTCCAGCTTTCCACTTCTTAGCTCCTATGCGTAATCACTTGCAATCAACTGCTTGATCACGAATCCTGGAGCTCAGAGTTTTCCTTGGTAGCTTCCAAATGGAGGTCCCTTTGGGGTGTCCAATCCAGGAATAAACAGCTCTAGTGGCTGTTTTATATCCCAATGCAGATCTGCCCTCCAGGTTCTCCCAGCATCTCTTAGTCCCTACCTGGCATTCTCCAACCCCAACCCTGAACTTCCTAGCCCAGAGACTTGGCTGCCTTTCCCCCCAGAGGTTCTTTGCTATATAATTCAGACATTTTGGTTTCTTTCTCCTCCCAGCCGCCCACCCATCATCCCTGTTCCTTTTCCTTCTTTCTGTGCATGTGGGCTTTCTCTCTTTTTCTTTCCCGTCCCCTCTTTCTTGGAGATTTCCCTGGCCTCCTTCTTTGGGGCCTGTGAACCCACCCAATCCAGAGCAGCTTCTTAATAAACCTGCATTTATATGTTTTAATCTGGTTTGAATTGGCTCATTTTACCAGCAGAGAAATGACTTATCAGTCCCTAAGTAGCTCAGGAAGACCTTGAACTTTAGATCCTCTTATTTATACCTTTTGTTGTTGTTGTTGTTGTTGTTGTTGTTCCCTTCTCAACACAGGGTTTTTCTGTATAGCCCTGGCTGTCCTGGAACTCACTCTGTAGACCTGGCTGGCCTCAAATTCAGAAATCCACCTGCCTCTGCCTCCCAAGTGCTGGGGTTAAAGGTGTGCGCCACCACCACCCAGCTTATTTCTATTTTTTAAGTGCTGAGATTACAGGTTTGTATCAGACATGCTCTGTCTATGTGGTGCTAAGAGTTGAATCCAGAAACTCAAGTATACCAAACAAGTCCGTCAGTAGTTGAGCTACATCCTTAGCCCCTGAAATCCCGATTCCCTGTTTTTCCCCTAGAGCTAGACCAGAGCTCCAAGCTAGCCCTCTCTGCTTCAGTGTGCTAGCACTCAGTATTTGCTGTATGTTCCTGGAGTCAGGACAATGCAAGGGCTCTTGATTCCCAGTGCCTCTGCCTAAGGGAGCTTTGTAGAATGCCCTGGGCCCTGCTCACTGACTGAGTTGCTGCTAGAGGAGAAAGAGGTCTCAGCAGCATTGTGCTGTGTACAAACCAGGGCCCACTTTGCCTCTGTGCTTCTGCTCAGTGCTGTGAGCTATGCTTCCCAGGTTGCTGCTCTTGCTTTGGATCCTGCCCTTGGTCTGCTGCAGTGTTTACATAGCCTACATCCCAGAGCTTCCTCCCTTCCTCCCCAACACTTTGGAGGGATGTGTGTATTGATGTAGATGTACTGTGTGAACTTCTCTCTCTCTCTCTCTCTCTCTCTCTCTCTCTCTCTCTCTCTCTCTCTCTCTCTCGTTTCTTCACAAGTGGACCTATAGTGCGAGTTTTCAACTCTTCTTTCCCTTGCCCCTCTACCCTGTCTCTACAGTGATCCTGCATGCCTGTGTGTTTTCTTTCTGTATTTTCCTGTATTCTTCTAAAGTCTACTGACTTTGTTTTTAATTTTTTTCATTGAGTAAATACATTTACTTATTTCTTTGAGACAGGATCTCACTTTGTAGCTCTGGCTGACCTGGCCTCCAAGTCACAGAGGTCCACTTTGCCAGGCTTTCAACTGTTTTTATTTTGTTCTGTTTCTCGAAAAGCCGGTCCGTCTCCTGCCCAGAGGTCCGTCTCTCCCTTCAGTTGCCTGTCATGCCTTGTGCTGCTCCAGACCCATCCTCCGGAGATAGTGATGGTGAGGAGCCATGAGTCAGCTATTTTCTTCTTTGTGGAGAGGTTTCCTAAAGGTACTTGCTATGGCTTAGGTAAATGTGGGCACGGCGGTACACCTAGCTCTGCCCTTGGCACATAACAAGAAATCTTGCACAACTGGGTCTTGCCCATTCACAAGATCCTGCTCTGAAAAACTCCCAAGACGCATCTGTTTCTTACTCTTCATTCTCAGCACCTTTCCACTTTGAGCATTGTAGAAATGGACTGTGTAAGCACTCCAGCTAGAATTTTGTCCTGGGATGGAATCACTTAGAGAAGGAGACACATGTCTTCCACTGAGATTTAGTCACGGTGTAGTGACATAAGGGAATTTCATAGGAACAGGAAGATAACCAAAGATCCCATGTGGCATTAATCTTCTCCATGCCTGTTGAGTGAGTACTAACCTTGTGCCAAGCATTGAGCTGCATGCTTCAGTTTTGCAGGGCAAAGTAGAGAAACTGAAGGCTAAGCCTAGAGTTTGAGAAGTTAGAGTTCATCACACCTATGGCATCCCAGGGTTGACTTGAGTTTCCCTGTTGCCCTCAACTGAACTAGGAAACCCTGAACTAGAAGAGAGAAGTGTACATAATCCCACGCTAGCTTTTGGTTCTCACACTGGTTGGTTGTCTAAGACTTCTGAAATAATCTTGAAGAGGATGTTGAAGTGGCTTCATTTGTCTTCTACACATTTCCCTGAGTCTAGAGGGGCAAGACAGAATGAGCTGGCTGAACAATTGTAACTGAATAACACTACCAATAGAGGTTTCCAAGGATGCTTGTATACTTAGAGACAAGTCGAAGTAAATATTCAACGAATACTTTTGTGCAACTAAGTATAGAGTGTATTCTGGGAATGATAATGGGTATTGCTCAGATGAAAATGACTTAGAAGGAAGAACGAAAGGAAGGAAGTTTATGATTTAGAATGTACACGATAAGGTGCCCATCCAATGTTTGTTCAATAGTTATATTTATCATCTTATTCCCATTGCCCCTGAGCACTTAGCCAGTGGTCATGGATAAAGTCATTAAAATGTCATTGACAAATTCTAATTTAGTGGATCTAACCCTTACACACATGTTTCTGTACATGTAGTATTTGAAATGGCTGGGAACATCTCTATGAAGTTGGATTTTGAGGGCGATTTAGTTAAACTTATGCCTTTGTTTTAAAATAAGTTAACTATCACATTGTTAAAAAGTACTTAAAAAATCATAAAGCCATATGGAGCTTTATTCTTTTTTATTTTATTAGTGTTTCTACCAATTTGAAGAAAGTAGAAGTGTTTTGGACAATCACTTAGTAATAAATAATTATATTAAATATATGTAATCTGTGACAGTCATGAGGTTGCTTTACTTATATCTACATATCTGAAAGAAATGAGTTCATATGTGTATAAAATTCTCTGAGACAGGATGTTTATAGCACTATGTATGATAACTATAATTGACAATCTTAAAATATCCATCAGCTGTGAGTTAAAGTATGATTTGTAGGGACTGGATAGGTGGCTCAGTAGTTAAAAGAACTGGCTGTTCTTGTTGAGAACCTAAGTTAGGTTTCCCAGCATCCACATGGCAAGCCACACCTGTCCCTAATTCTAATTCCAGGAGGTGTAGTGCCCTCTTCTGATGTCTGTGAGCACCACACATGCAGGTGGTACACATGAGAACATACAAATAACCATACAGGTAACAATAAAAATACATACATATTTTAAAAGGAATAAATTGTGATACACAATGCGATAGTATTCCTCAACAAAAATTAAGAATTTACCTTTACAATCAACAATTCTGACTTATCGCTTATACAAAAGTTAATATAAACAGTATATTCCCATTCCTATAATTTTCAAGAATCCAAAAAGATAATTTTTTAGCAGTAGAAGACAAATTGAAAGTATTGATAGGAAGGAAGCATTGATGGATTTTTCATTGGTTCTAATAATGTTATACACAGTGATCAGAGATAGTGTGGCAACTAGTCTTACATCAACTTGGTACACCTACTAGAGTCGTCAGAAAGGAGAGAAACTCAATGCAAAAAAATGCCTTCATAAATTAGGCTATAAAGCAAGCCGGTGGGGGGTGGCGAGCAATTTCTTAATGATTGATGAGGAAGGCCTAGCCCATTGTGGGTGGTGCTGTCCCAGTGCTGTCCTGGGTTCTATAAGAAAGCTGTCTGAACAAGCCATGGAGAGCAAGCCAGTAAACAGCAACCCCCCCCATGGCCTCTGCATCCAATTTGTTGACCTGCTTTAGTTCTTGTTGTGACTTCCTTTTATGAAGCAATATGAAAGTGTGAGCTGAATAAACCCTTTCCCTTCGAAATTGCTTTGGTCATGGTGTTTCATCACAGTAATAGAAACCCTAAGACAGATAGATAGAACAAGGTAGGTAGGTAGATAGATAGATAAATAGATAGATGATTAATAGAGAGATGATTGATATATGATAGATACATAGATACTAGTAGAAACATAGATAAATACATAGACAGATTCATGGGTAGATTCATACACAGATAGGCAAGTTTTAAATAAACCAGCACAATTTTGATCATTTAATCTTTAAATCCAATATTTTCGAAACTAAAGTTTCTAAACAGTAAATACTTTAAAAGACCTATTTTATTCATTAAATAAAAATATTAGTTAGAGATATTGAAATGTATTGAAGATGTCTTCATAAAGAGAAATAATAAACAACTTGTTTATTGTTGGACACAGATGTGATACAATCGTTTGATCCAATGTGGAATTGTTGAAGGCTAAATACAGTTGTGAAAATGATGCCACTTTAAAAATATTTTTAAAAAAGCTTTGATTGTCAAAGCTTAGTCACATGTTGAAACTTTGATTCCTTTAAATTGGGCACCATGGATTAACCCACTAACAAGGCACTGTTTATATATCGCCCTTACTTCAAACTCCCAGTAGAGGTCTCTGGAAAATCAGCCAGTTGCTTAGGCACTATGTCATTTACCAAAAGAAAAAAAAAATGACAAACTTGCAAGAAAATTAGAAACATCTTCTTTCCCAGGGTGTGATCCATCTTGACAGGCCTAAAACAATCAGCAAACTGTGAATAAGGCCAGGAAGCAAGTCCTGACCCCTCAAAGTGTCCAAAAATTAATACCATGCTAAGGGCTGGAGAAGAGTTGCTCAGGGTGTTCTCATGTTTATTCTGCAGTTTATTCAGGAAGTGGATGCTAGCTGAGTCATTCTGTCTTCTGACCACTTTACCTGTCCTGGCTAGTCAGCGGGTTTTCATCACTGGGTCTTCCATGGTGTTATTCACCTTATCACTACTGCTTGTGTTTCTGACGCTGAGTAATACACAAAGCAGAATACCCAGTGACCGTTACTTTCTGAGCTTTGATTTTTGCTAGCAATTTGAAAAGTAGTTTACTATCTTATGTTTCAGGTGGACATATTCATTATGTATAATAACATAGAGCACTAAGGCCCCTGGGAAATGAGCTATAGAGCGCTAATTACACGGCAGACATGTGTTCTTTACATTGCAGCTTCCAGGTCATCTGGGGGATTGGTCAGGATGAAGTCAGACCTGTGTGCTTTCTTGACTGTCTGCTTAATGGGTGTGTGACCCTGACCCTTCTGTAGTCACCATCAAATGCATTGGTGACAGCACATGGTCTTTTGAGTTTTTGTAGTGATTACAGGAATTAGTGAGAGAAAAAGGCCTTTATGTGCAAAGCGGGGCCTTCTCAAAGTACAGTTGCTGTAACTAGTGACAAAAGACTTCAAAAAGCATCTTCCCTTGTCTCTGCCATGAACCTTACCATACCAAAATCACAATTTTCATGTATAAATAACAGCTTCCACTGAGGAAATGCTGAAATCCCAGATGAGATGCTCAAGGCATTTGATATATAACTGGTTCACTTAGAAATTATTTATTTTTTAAAGTTTTTTTTTTAATTTTAATATGTGTGTACCACACGCATACCTGATGCCTATGCAGGACAGCAGAGGACATTTATGTTGTGGAACTGGAGTGACAGATGGTTGTTAGCTGCCATGTGGGTACTGGGAATGGAACTTGGATTTTCTGCAAGGACAAGTGCTCTTAACAAGTGCCTCTCTCTGCCAATTCCTGATTAATTATACTTCATATATTTATTCCTCTTTTCTTTTCTTTTCTTTTCTTTTCTTTTCTTTTCTTTTCTTTTCTTTTCTTTTCTTTCTTTCTTCCTTTCTCTTTCTTTCTTTCTTTTTTTCTTTCTTCCTTTCTCTTTCTTTCTCTTTCTTTCTTTCTTTCTTTCTTTCTTTCTTTCTTTCTTTCTTTCTTTCTTTCTTCCCTTCTCTTTCTTTTCTTTCTTTCTTTTCTTTCTTTCTTTCTTTCTTTCTTTCTTTCTTTCTTTCTTTCTTTCTTTCTTTCTTTCTTTCTTTCTTTCTTAAAGGAGTGCACCACCAAGCCACCACACCTGACCCCTCTGTTTATTCCTTTTAAGTTTTTCCATTTCCGTTTCGTTTCAGCGCCCTGCACATAACAAGGTATGTACTTGATCACTGCACACTCACCTTCAGGCCTGTTAGCCAAGGACTTTTGGCGAGGTCATAAAATATTGAGATCTTGTACTTAGAATAAAATTGTTTTCTAATACTTTAATCTTAGCCTAGATTATTCTCACTGAATTGGAAAAAAAAATAACTTACAAAAAAGTTAGGGAGGAGACATATGTAAAACTAGAAGGAATTCTTCAGGGACAAGAACAGTTCATCAGACTTGGATGCAATCAGAGAGATGAAACAGATTTTCTAATTACTAGGATACTTGAGCTGGTGAAGAGCCAAATTATATCTTGCATATATTGTGCATGATGAAGCAGTATAGTCTGGCCAAAGGATATAAAAGCAGAGATTGTGTATTGTTTTAAATCTGAGAAGTTTAAATATTTTTGCATGTTCCCTCCATGCTCTATAAAGTGGAGATGGATGGGGATTTGGGGTAGTTGGTTTTAATTACAAAAACATTTAATTTCAGATGCCTGGTAATATTTATTCAAGCTCTCACTATTATGTTACTATAGTACTTTTTAAATGCAAAGTAAAATTTTGAAAATGCAACTAATTAGAATAAATATTCTATTAAAACACACAGCTAATGCCATTTTTCTTCATCAGTTTAAAATAACTTTGAGCACTTTTTTCTTTTCTTAATTTTGGTTTTTTTTTTAACTGCCTCCCCCCCTTTGGGGGTAGTTTAGGTCATCAAATGTTCTAGTTTGGTCTAAGAAAGGCTTACATAAACAAGAAATTTAACTTCATGTGTTAAACTTGACTGTTTCAAGAAAAGTATAAAAATCTAAAAACATGTTCTTGTACTTTTTTCCTTGGTGAGTTCTTTAGTTCTGCTTGGTGTATGCAGAACTCTGGGAAAGTGGTGGAGGGGTCAATGCCTGAGCGATAAGCCAGACTTGGCTGAGTTCAGCAAATCCTGACCTGCCCCACACTGCCCGGAGTCTCGTTCACTTTTCAATATTGCTTGTCACCTCCTGTGAAGCAATGCACACTAGCTATTATTTTTGCAGATGTGTTTCAAGTATGTCACACATGCTATGCTCCAAGGGCATGTAATTAATTCAACTTGACTTCATTCAGAACAGGTCTGTGACTCAGCTTCTCTTAAATAAGCTTGGCTTAATTAGTCAATTAATTAACCTCTTGTGCTGTTGATTGAACCCAAGACTTGGCATGTACTTCACAAGTGTTTTCGTGCTGAGCTACTCATTCATCTCTAACACTGGCCTTCTAAGAAAAGAATGAAACCTTCTATGCCTAACCTTCCAGGGCTATGGGTGTTCATTGTCTCTACCGGAATGAGTCTTAGGGTCCTTGAGATCACATGTGCTTTAATGTTTCTGGACCACATTTGTGAAGTTCGCATTGTTTCTTTTTGGTTTTATTGTCGTTTATCTCACTCTGTACCCAAATGGCAGAAGCTGGTAGAATAAGTCTTTGTTATCAAGAAGCAGCTGAGAGCAGGGTGGATGTATTTTATTGGGCCAGGCGTCATCCTTTCAAACACTGGAAGTTCTCTCTTCCAGTGGGTTTTGCATAGCCCATGGTATGGAACCCAAACATGAGGTCTAGAGTTACGGACGACAGGAGAGTACAAGCAGGAATCTCCTAGTGGATGCTAACAGAAGTCAAGAGAAATTTGACTACTCAGTGGAGGAAAAGTATCTTGATTCCATTGAAATCAAGAGAAATGGGTCTTGATCCTGAAGTCCAGACAACCAGGATGGATGACAGGCTTGAAGAACATAGACAGGTTCTTTTTAGCAACTTACCAATGCACATTTCTGAGAGTCTTGCAGTCTTCCAGTGCTGAGGCTGGCTCAGAATCAAAAGCAAGTCAAGTAAAGCTCAAGGACATAGTTTCTCCCCTGTTCTAAAAGGCACCGTAGAGACTGAGATAAGAAGCAGATCATGTTGGTGACTTTTTTTCTTTTTAAAGGATGGCTTCTAGAGGCTCATTAGGAAGATGTGTCAAATGTCCTGTCACCTTGTGCCATGCTGTGTACTAGTTGTTTGTGAAATCATGTCTCTCTGCTCCATCCATCCTTCATCATCTGACAGTATGCACCTATCACTCCAGCATGCTTAGTGTCAATGCCTTCTGCAGGCCTGCGGAGTCTTGAAATGGTGCTGTTGCCTGCAAGCTGGCCACTCTGCCCAGAGGCTTAATGCTAATCTTAGGAGAAGGTGACTGTAAATAAGATTACCCTCCTCTTTGTGGGGATGGATTCAAGAGTGTCTGATAAGCTCTTGGTCTGCAAAAATCCAACTCAAGTATTCTTCCTTTCTGAGGGTAGAGACGCTAAGATCCAAGATATCTGTTGTTTTATCAACTAGTATGAGATAGCTCAGACAAGGCTGTTTACTAGTTATTAATTCCCTCTGGGCCAGACATTGAGAGATCAGTCTGTATTTTCAAAATAAGAAAACTGAACCCAAGTGAGAATCGCATCATAGTCACAGCCTGACTAAATACCCTTAGAGAAACATTTTAAAGTCCCTAGGATGACAGGAATTAGCTAGTGTCTAAACTCTTCTCTGTCTTAATTTTAGGTGCTTAGTGCCTATAAGTTATTAACTGTGGCATTCTTCTTGTCAGAATAAACTCAATGTGCTTCCGCAGTGTTAAGAAGTATAACCGACAGTTGTTAGATCATTAAATGCAGAACCAACATACTTGGCCTTTGCATGACATATACATTTAATGAAATTTGTCATGCTCTATTGTTTATCTTAAGTTAAAGGACTATTGCATATGGATTGACTACTGTCTTCTAGAAGTAGGCAAACTGGGATCTGGGGATCAAAGTTCTATGTCCTAAGTTATATAGTTGATAATGTAAATAAAGGCATGGCTCAAAAATCTAATCTCTCCCTCTAAGTAGATGAATTCCCTGAAGTTCCTGAGACTGAGAACAGTTCCCAGACCTGTAGGTCCCTTGCTCAGTTAGGTGTTGCTGTTTCTGAGGTGTTCATGGTCTCTTCTGAACCTTGTCATGGGGGCACCTTGGCTGCTTTGTGCGTTGGACGGTGCTCATGTGTATTGCATACCACTTTAGCAAGCTAGGCTGTGCTCACGTAGCTGTGTGAGAAACGGTGGTCTTTCTGTTCTGTAATTCTGCTCTGAAGTTCACTTTTACCTAACCTTTGTGGTGGCTGTTTGATTTTACTCCTTGCCTCCAAGAAAGGATTTGCCTCTTGGATCTGTTTACCATCCTTCCATCTAATATCCAGTTTCCAGAGAGGCTCTGGTGGTATTTCAGACGAAAACGGCATTCTCCCTTAGCTAGGAATTGGAGAACTAAACTATTATTTGAGCTTTGCATTTACATGATAAACAAATTATAGAGTTTCTCCTTAAAGTTTTTAATTTTCCATGTTATAAGTGCATAAAATTTCAAGTTATCTGGATATTTAATATCGAGCCTTTTGATGACTCATTACAATTATCTATACTTTATGTAATCATCCAAAATATATTATTTTTAGAAAATATCCTGAGTGTGGAACATACATCATTATAGGTTGATCAAGTAATTATTTCAATATTGTTTTAGTTAATCATATAGGTCATATCATCTTCCCTTTACATAGTAGGAAGACTCTGAGGTGACAGATGTTACAGTGCAGATGTTGACTTGAGTTTAGTGGTGGTATAGCTCCACACTCATTCATTGACTATTTCCTTCTCAATTGTCAAAAAATTCTGCATTCGTACCAGACCCAGCATTTTTAGAACACTGAATATTCTGTTTGGGAAAGGGATTCTTTAGAGTCTAGAACAGGAACATTAATTTAACTTTAAAAATCAAGGGTCTAGAGAGCAATGTTGGAAGGTTTCTTTAGCATAGATTGCATCCCTGGAACATGGAATAAAAAGTAAAAACAATCAAATTGATTTATAGGTAGTTCGATGTCTAACAAAACCCAGGAACCATTTTTCTATGTTGTTGGGAGGACATCTGGCTTGTGTTATACCAACTGAGGCAAAGTCAATATAACTCTTGCCTGAAATTTATCAATGTTCTCAGCATTGAAGTAAATGATATGATGTGATCTTTGTTTCTAGTGGTAGATGCATTTTATAGAGAATTCCCCAGACAGGTGCACGTTCTAGTTGGAGAATATAAGATCCATGAGAGAAAATAAATTCTTATGTCATCCCTTAGGAATTGTATGAGAGGCTGGGCATGTCTAAGAGAAGCACCCAGATGAATGAGATTTTAACTTTCCTGCACAATGAGTATTTCAATGTAAAATAAAGCAGAAATAAAAGGGATAAGGGAAGGGTGACAACAGGGTGAAGGCCTTGCAGAGCCTTCATGTGAGCTTAGAACTAGGATCCTTCAGCTGCATCTGTGGTCATGAAGGAGGTCATGAGTGCTGTCACTGGGGAGTGTGGGAGGAGGTTGATATTGTCACAGACTAGAAATATGGAGCAGCAATCATCAGTGAAGCCTGATACGTGACTACATATGGGAAATGAGGAAAAATGAGTCAGATGTCCCCATGAGGTTGACTAGGGATGTGGGATGGATAACTGAGATGTATGGACAGTGAGACAGAGATGAGCTGGCAGAGGATGGTTCCTTCTACTTCCTGTTGACATCTGTTAAATCACTCCAATATAAGCATTGCATGATGTACAATATCTGGTCTGATATTGAGTAGATGTGTCAGAATATTTTAGGTCTGCTGTGACCAAGGGGAAGTTTGGCCTGTTTGTAGTTCATGTCTCAGCCTTTTTATTACTTCAACCCCAGTGCATAGTGGGATGGAGAAGATGGGTGATTTTCATAGTTTTCTTTTTGAGCCTGAGAGAATAACCCAGAAGTTGAGGGCAGCACACTGCTCTCTTCAGGAGCTTTGTGTGGTCTTACTGTATTTCCAGTTCAGATGTAAAATGTCTCCTAAAGGCACCTGTGTAGGTTTAGTCCACAAGGCAGGACTTTTGAGAGGTTAGGGAAACTTTAATAGATAGAACTCAGTCGAAGATCTTCAAATCACATGGGGCATGACTTCAAAGGAACAGTGGCACCCCACATCCCTCTTTCCATTGTTCTGCTTTCTTACTGTGAAATAAATAGTTTTCCATTACTGTATTTCCAGTTCAGATGTAAAATGTCTCCTAAAGGCACCTGTGTAGGTTTAGTCCACAAGGCAGGACTTTTGAGAGGTTAGGGAAACTTTAATAGATAGAACTCAGTCGAAGATCTTCAAATCACATGGGGCATGACTTCAAAGGAACAGTGGCACCCCACATCCCTCTTTCCATTGTTCTGCTTTCTTACTGTGAAATAAATAGTTTTCCAGACCTAGAAGTGATAGGACCAGTCAGCCAGGGTTATAAGTATACAAAGCTGTGTAACATAATAAAATATTTTCTTCTCATAAATTTACCACCTTGGGTATTTGTCATAGCACATCAAAGATAACCCATAGTGCTTGTAATCTGTTGTTCAAAATTTATCTGCAGGGTTATACCTTGTTGTCAAATAGGCTATGAAAAATGTAATATCAGCTGGGCAGCCATGAGCCTCAGCTTAAATGCCAAAATTCTATGGCTATAAGATAAAACTTTTCTAATATAGAGTTTTAAATATGACACCTGCCGCAATAATCTCGTACTTTGTAAAATGGGGCTGCTTAGAATTTGGTCATGTTAAATTGAATTAAAGAAGGAAGGAAGAAAGCTAAGTAAAAGGTTTTAGTAGATACTGACCAAAAATAGTTTTCTCGATAGAAGATTGTGCATAGTTGTCACTAAAAAGGCTTTGAACTATAGGGAAAAGCAACAAAAAAGAGCAGGAGTCAACTGTATATCAAGGTCACAGCTACTGAAAAATAATTACAAATCAGAAACTAGCAAAAGAATCTGGTTCAGTGGTAGATAGAGCCTTGCATGTACAAGATCCTGGGCTAAGTTCCCTAGTGCATCAAAAAGGAAACAAAACCCTTACGTAGTATTTATGAAGGCATTAAAAGAAATGGGTAAGATAATATTTGTGGAAAGGGTAACATTTTAGGGACAAAAACATAAAGGTGGGTAGAATCAGGCAGAGGAAGGAGAGAGGAAAGGCTGTTGAACACAACAACAAATTTTAGCTGACATCAGACACATCATGTCCACATTAGGCTTCTCCCAGATCATCTACCAAGGAATGTGCCTTGTTACAGAAGAAAAAAGTAGGGAGGCTTTATTGAAAATGTGGGGATACACACTGGGTCATAGTTATGTCTGAGTGTGACTTTAGGATGGATTACATGTGTTCTACTGTTTCTGTGCTGAAATTGACATTCAAAACTGGGGTGTGATCACTATAAACAGAGAAAGAAATTGTGTTAAGTACTATAAATAGGTTTACTTGTATTGTTTTTACAGTTAGGGAGTAATGTGAACCTCATTTAATTAATGCAGGCATGCATATTGAGTAAAAGAGCAAAGGACTTGAATATGGCATGTTGGTATTCTCTGGGGCATTGTGGTGTAAGAATTCCCTAAATTCAAGAGAGATCTGGGATTCTGGCATCTCTGGTGCACTGTCTGTGTCTGTTGCTGTCTTGTAAATGATTGTGCTAATAGGATATAGGTGCAGCCTGTAGTTCCATTACTAACCCAGCAGGGAGGCATACTCAATGACCAAAAAACTTAGTGTTTACATGTGACAAGTTTGTTTGTTAAAATTCTGATTCTTTTGCCTTGCCTGCCCAAATTCTGGGATTGCAGACATGATTATTCATGGTGGGCTTTAGATTCCATCTTTATCTTATACTATTTGAATTCAACTTGAGACAGAGATGGAGATGGAGAGGGAGAGAGGGAGAGAGGGAGAGAGGGAGAGAGAGAGAGAGAGAGAGAGAGAGAGAGAGAGAGAGAGAGAATTAGATATATATAGAGAGAGCAGGTAATAAAGATGGGGAGAGAGAGATGAGGAAAGAAAGAAAGATGGAGAGAGAGATACAGGCAGGCAAACAGATGCGGGGTTCGGGGAAGACACAGATGAAATGTCTAGGCCCTGGTCAAAGGCAAATGTATTTACTATTTGTTATGAACTCACTATGTTTTCTTAACTAGTATTGACTAATATTGAATATATAACTTTAAATTTTCTAGAAGTCATACTTGAAAATTTATGACAAAAGACATGAAATTAAGGTGAAGGTATCGAGTAGGATTCAGGGTTAAAATATTGCCTTTTGAATGTGCAATCCACATAAAAATTATTGAGATCATTGATATTCCCCCTTAAAACAGAAACAAAGCCCGGAATCTTTTAGGTCTGTGCATGTTTCCCATGCCTGGTTAGCCACATGTGGCTTGTTGTTCTGTATTAGTTACTGTGGTTTTAGAGACTTGGAGCCTTTTGTTCTCTCTTTCTGCTAATGCTGGTTTCAGTTTCGTGCTTACAGGGCTCCCATTAGGGCATTGCATTAAGGGTTTTCTCTTTTATTTTAGTGGTGAGAGATACTGGGTCCTGTCCCAAATAGGCATACATAGAACATTAGTATCATGCTGTTTTATTGTCTTGACCATTGTGTGTGGGTAAAGCCAGTGAGTGGGAAATAAAAAAAAAAAAATTTTTTTTTTAAGCCATAGTACTTGGCCAAAGCCACCATCTTAGTTATATTTAAAATGACTTGGTTTGGCATGCATGAGGTTCTAGGTTCAATTTCTAGTACTAATAAGAAGATGGAAATAAAAACATAACTGGTGAGCGGTGACAAGAAATGAACTGTTCAGGGGTAGCATCCTTTTGGATGGATGTGGCTAAAGAAAATGCGAGTCTTCCTCTTCCTCGTGTTGTACTAGTCAAACAGCAGATTCTAAACCCTTAGTTTAAAATCTTGTGATAATTTCATACTCTTACCCTATGTATGTAATGCATACATTTGCATACAAATTACTAAAAATGAAAACAAGGTCTTTCCAAACCTAGTATGTACAAATCTTGATTCAGTACACCAAGCGTTCCTCCATATGATTGTTCATAAAAGTGTCCTATGCTTGCTCCCAGGTGCCTTAGTAGACAAGTGGCACACAGTTTGCAAAATGGCAGCAGCCTGCAGTCCATATTTTGTGAAGCTTTCTGTCTTGTGACTGTGATTATCCTGACGGGGGCCAATCACTGGCCTGTGTCCCCCATTTTGAAGATTAGGAGTCAAAGTCAAAGGGATTAAGGGATCTGAGAGTTTATAAAATATTGGCATTCAGATTCAGGCTTGTAGTTCAGCTAGAGACCTTACACCATCCATTTTGATATGCCTGCTAGACAGTACCTGAGCCATTACGTCAACTGCACGTGTTCAAATAGGCCATCCAGTTTCCTCCCTCTAAACACTAAGACCATCCCGGTCACTTTTACAAAATGCTGGGTGAAGTGGAATAAACCAGTGGAAATGTCTAGTTTTTACTTTTGTCTGAAGCTAAATTGTGTCTAACTCTTATTGATTTGATTAGTGTAAAATTCCCCCAGATTCTTATTATTAGAAATGTCTATGTCTAACTAACTACTCAGCCAAGCACTAGAGATTTGATGTAAAGCAAGGAAACAAACATTCAATGACCTTCATTAATATTTGTGAATATATTCCTATTAGGTTTGCCGCTCTAGCATCATATAGGAGAACAGCTTATATAAGCAGTGGAAACAGACCTTAGATAATCTCCTTGGTGACTTAGCTATCCATACCAACCTCATTTAATGTTCGTCTTAAGCCCATTTCTAGATATGCAGAGTAGTTTGGCTGGAACAGGGTCTCGAAAGTGTTGACTGGGGCCATACTGTGAGCAGCTTTGGTTATGTTCTCTTCCATGGCCAGATACTACACCTAGTGAAAGCACTCCTGACATTGCTGATATTAAATGCCAGGAAATAACTACCAAAAGATTTCTCCCAGTTCAAGTAAGTCTGAGGGGTTTTGTTGTTGTTGTTTTTGTTTTTAATTACAGGAGCAGAAGGGAGAAACAGTAATTCTTCGTAGAATTAAATGCAATGATGCATCTGTGTTTTCTCTCTTAGTATAGTATATGAATTAATACCTCAGTGGACTGGGTGAATCCATCGAAGATAAAAGATGCTAGGCTCTGTTTGTGTTGTATGTCCAGCTTCTCACAGTTTTCCCTTGCTATGATCCACACACTGCTCGCAAGGCGCATTGCTGAGCGCCAAGTGCATCGGCACATGGCCGGTCCCACCACAACTTTTTAAAGCTGCCACTCCTGCTCCTATAGTTTTTCTGGGTGAAAAGTTGATAGCACTGGAGTTGTTCTCTAGAATGCATTAGGGTGCTAATAGGAGAATTTGGGAATGCCATCTCCTGTGATTTACACACCTGTGTCATCTGGGAGCTTGGACAGACTGGGGAATCAGAATCTGTGTTCATTATCCCTACAGCCTTCCCCCTACTGAGGAAGTTTTAGGGGGGAAAAACATTGCTGTAAGTGAACTAACTAGATATAATGTGACTAGGAAATGAAATGTATCCTCTTAAAATTCTTGTTATATGACTTAATTCTGTGCATTTTCAAATGGGTTAGTTTTGTGTTTTCTACTTTTTGGCTGAGTCCTTGGATGATCTGACTACGTTGTCTCTCTCATAACTTTGGTCACTGGATTCTAGGAATGTTCTATCTAGTGAACTTTGGGTTCTTGTTACCCAGGGTATTAGAGAAAGATAGATGGAATGATTCATAATAGAGGTTGACTTTATTATACTGATGGGCCGCAACATCTGTCCTTTGAGAGTTCTGTCTTCTTCTGAATGCATAACCTTCTGGATGATGCCAGATAATTATCCCTACTGTCTTGGGTATTAGACTGTAAATGAAAGCTTGGAACTGAGTGTTTCTGAAATAAAATAGAAAGGGAAACTTTCAGGAAGGAACCATGGAGTTTCCTATATGACCTTTATAGAGACCATTGCCTATTCAAAGAGTAAAGGTTAAAGATCAAGAAACAATAAGCAGATTCCAGCAGGTTTAGAAGGGCACTTGGGCATAGGTAAGGAGAGTGGATGGGAAGGATGAGATTCCATCAGTAGTCCTAGAATCCCTGAGGAGATACTGAAGATGTCGATGACACCCCTACTTTCAGATTTCCTGCTAAGTGGGTTTAGGTTACAGCCTAGGGAACTTACATTTTGAAACTTTGTGATGACGGTCATGAACCACTGCTGAGAAAGATTGGCTGGGGGAATCAATTACAGCCTTTCTATTTTGATCTATGCAAAATATAATATAGACGTGCACGCTGGCATTGACCTGAGGGCACAGCTTCAGAAGACATGGGGCAAGGGTCCTGGACTGATGTGATCCCTGCCCACGTTGTTCTGTAAGCGGAGGAGAGGGCAAGATCTAGCTTTATATCTAGCTTTTCAGCTCTGGTAGATGGATGGAGAACTGTGGTACCCTTACTCCGAGATACAACCTAACAAAGGAGACATTGGCTGGATGTTTGATTGGAGCTTGGTTTAGACATGTCAGATGGAGACTTATGTGGCTAACTTTAGAGGAGATAACTTTTAGGAGAGCAGGAAACTGCTGAATGAATATCTTGTACATGCCATGAGAGAAAAATTGTAGATTATAATGATTGAAGCTCAGAGGACAGGACTGAGGCTCATTAAGGATTTTAAAATATCGCTAAACATCTTAGGGTTTAAGTTAATGCTTCTCATTCTCCTCTTTCTTGAACAGGTTGTCAAGTTGCTTAGCAACAAAAGATCACAAGCAGTAGGAATTCTAATGTCTAGTCTGCATTTAGATATGAAAGACATACAACATGGTAAGTGTAAAAAATTAAATTGCAGTCACTTAATATTAAACTTTGGACTAAATTTTGTGATAATTTGTGAGAAAGTTCTTTCAATCTTTACTGTATTCATACAGTTAAGTATATGTCCTGTAGTATAATGTTTTATTTTATGCTTTTTGTTTGGCTAGGTTACTATTAATATAATTTTTCTGTTTGTTTTATACCTTGTTAAAGGTCAAATTTTCACATGATGTTTTTATTTTGTTCTTTCCTGGTAATAAAGTAGCATAGACTTCGTAGCTTTTAAACAAGAAAACTTATTCTTTGGAGTTCTAGAAGCTGGGGAGTTACAATCAGGATCACGGCTTGGTTAGACTCTGGTGAGGGCCCTGCCCTGGCATTCAGAGAATCAGTTTCTGCTTGTGTTCTGCTTTTAGTAGAAGAAGCTTAGTGAGCTCCTATGTGCTTTGTTCATGAAAATGTAAATCTCATTCCAGAGGACTCTACTCTCAAGGTCTAATCAAGTTCAAAGACCTTCATTCCTAATTCAAAGACATGACTAGGGCTCAGGGAGTGCGATTAAGATTGTAAAACACAAATAGTGTGGTCAAAAGTGTTCAGTCTGTTGCAAATGTACTTAGTCTGCTGTTAGAAAGGTTTAAAGTTTGTATCATATGAAGCATGAGTCCCACTAGCTCTGTTACTTGTTAGATCATATCTGAATGCCACCATGTAAGACTTACTAGTAAATACTAATATGAACCAGATAGTGTGGTTCCTAGCCATTGAAAATATCCAGAGAAGAAAGCTCCAAGAGAGAAGCGTTAATTGAGCCTTGAGCCTCAGGTGCCTGATATATAAGTATAATGCAGGTAGAAACCTCAAATTCTAATCTAAATCAGTCCTACCTAGTATGTGAGTTACAGAAGCACTTGTAGCGTTTGCTCTTTTAAAGATGTTCTTAGGATTAGAAATGCCAATTAGTGAACTAAATTGCTCTACTTTGGACTGAACTGAAAACAGGCATTTTCAAGAGGCTGAATGGACATTTGTCTAAGATGTTTGGTGGAAAATAGGACAAGTTCTCTCTCTCTCTCTCTCTCTCTCTCTCTCTCTTGGTTTTTTGAGACAGGGTTTCTCTGTGTAGTCCTGGCTGTCCTGGAACTCACTTTGTAGACCAGGCTGGCCTCGAACTCAGAAATCCACCTGCCTCTACCTCCCAAGTGCTGGGATTAAAGGCGTGCACCACCACTCCCAGCAGGACAAGTTCTCTTAGGTCCTCATGGTCCAAGATTCTGCAGAATACTGGAAGAATAATGCAATTTCATTATACATGTGACTCTTAGGTTGAAAATTGGTCATTCTTTCCCCAGGCATTTGGAGCAATTAGAGCATAAACCCAAGGTCCTTCTACTATAGAAAGTTGGACTTCCTTCCTTCCTTCCTTCCTTCCTTCCTTCCTTCCTTCCTTCCTTCCTTCCTTCCTTCCTTCCTCCCTTCCTCCCTTCCTCCCTTCCTCCCTTCCTCCCTTCCTTCTTCCCTCCCTCCTTTCTTTCTTTCTTTCTTTCTTTCTTTCTTTCTTTCTTTCTTTCTTTCTTTCTTTCTTTCTTTCTTTCTTTCTTCCTTCCTTCCTTCCTTCCTTCCTTCCTTCCTTCCTTCCTTCCTTCCTTCCTTTCCCTGTTTGTTTTAATGTGTGTGTGTGTGTGTTTGTACATGTGTGTAGTGCCTGTGGATGTCAGAAGAGGGCATCAAATCCTTTAGAGACAGAATTAGAGGCATGTATGAGCCACCTGTCCTGGGTTCTGGAATCCAAATACAGGTTTTAATGATATAACAGTAAGCTCACCTAACCACTGATCCATCTCCCCAGCCTTTTCTAGTGAAGAGCAAAGGTGATCTCAAGTTATCCTTGTTGATTTGCATTATTTGATGGTGCCCAGACACATGGAAGCAGTTACTCCTTTATGTCGTTTTAATGTACATTTTAGTGGGCTTGTGAAATATTTTATGGTTGGAATTTTGGTGATTTGTAACATTTTTCTAAATGGCTTTGGTGTCAGTACTGTAATGCATTCTGCCTTCTACTTGACAAGTATTCCTATGCCATAGCTTCCTATCATGTCTACACTGAGAGATGGTCCAAAGATGAACAGAAGAATTCTGTATAAGGATTTCAAATCTCCCTTGTGCTGCCCAGAGCCTTAGATTTAAAGCAGATTGAGTTATTCAAAGGCATGCCAATTTACCTATTAAAGAAATATGGTTTCAAGTATAACACAGAACTTATAAATCATGAAAATAGTTACTGGCTTTCTAGTTCGCCCATTTGTGAATGCGGATTCTGTTTGTTAGTCCTAAAATACCATGGGGTATAATTCACAAATAGCACTAGCGTGGCATGCCCTGTCAATTGATGAGTAACTCTTAATCAGAATTTTAGTTTTTATTAAATTGTTTTGATGGTGAGGAGGCTTCCTCGGGCTGAGACATTTGGGGTAATAGTCACAGAAAAGAACGCCAAGGCTGGCGCCAAGCACCACTTGGTGTTTCTGAAGCTGGCAGATGTAGCCCCGTTAAGTCATAGAGTGAAATCTGAAAATAATGATATGGTCTTTTCCTTCAGTCAAATATTCAGCTCGGGTTGAGCTAATAATGAGAACCTTATGAACAAAGGAGTCCGCCTGACATCTGTGTCTGTGCTACAGCCAGCGAGAGTTCATTGAAAATTTGCTCCCTTAACATGCAATTCGAACAATAACATGGCGTGAACGTCAGCAGTTGAAGGGTCACACAGGATTACGCATACACTTGATCCTATTACAATCTGAAGGGAGTGCTTGAGTCCCTTCGAAACCTTGCATAGCCATTTTCTAAAAAGCTTGCCTGCTTTTACATCCTAGCAGGCAGCAGCTGTACCTGTCTACCCTGCCTCATTGTCCTGTCAGGTAGGGATCTCTCACAGCTCCTACACTTTGATTCACATCTAGGAAAAACTCCACCGAGAAAACTACAGAAATGTCACCCAGTTACATTTGATTTTGGATGTGAAGGTGCCGAAAAAATGTATCCAGACCTCCAGTATCGTAGTATAAAAGGAAACAACCTAAGATATCTTAGTGGTCCAGTGTTTGATAGCATGGCTCCTTAGTTGAGCAGATTGGACACAAACTCAAGCCTCTTCCATCAGACATGTTGCTCCCATATGTAGCATATTTCCTACTGTCGGTGCTGGTGTCTCTATGGTAAAATATATAATACTCTTTTAAGGTTGTCCTAAACCATTAGAGTGGGCCTTTTTAGGGATGACATGCTACAGAGCCCCGTTGCCCATCACAATCCTTGCTCTCAGCTGCAGACTAAGTTAGAAATTGTGAGATAGATTCACACCCCAGCATCTCATAACTTTTACATTCAATAGGTTAAATATTTGGGCCTGCCTCACCTCATTTACACTTCCTGGAACTGTTTTTTTGTTTTGTTTTGTTTTGTTTTTTGTTTTTCTGTTTTGTTTTGTTTACCTCCTGTCAAAATACTAAATCTAGAATTGACTTTGTCGTCACAATTCTCCTTTAAATCACCTTGTCAAAGTGATGAGGGTAAGATTGGTGTTCTAGATGTCACGGTCTAATCATACTCTTTTAAAAATGATTTTATTTCATAGATCTGAGTGTTCTGTTTGTATGTGTGTCTGTGTACTATCTGCATGCCTGCAAACCCACGGAGGTCAGAAGAAGGAATAAGATTCCTTGCATCTAGAGTTACAGAGAGTGGTGAACCACCTCTGTGTGCTTGGAATGGAACCCCGGTTCTCTGCAAGAGCAATTGCTTTTAGCTGCTGAGACATCTCCCCAGGCCTTAACCACAGTTTCACTACTATCAGTCACTGTGTCATGTTCTGCTCATAGATAACAGGTGGGAAGCGTCTTATGCAGCACCTAAAGCCAAGAGCAGAAAGGGGAGAGGAAATCCATTTTTTTCCTGTAATCTAGACTCCTGCAAGTTGTCCTCTGACCTCCACACACATGCCATGGCACACATAGAACCACCTCCCCTTCCCCTCCACCCCCACATACATGCACACATACATAGACAAATACATATAAAAATAAAATCCTTAAATAACAAGTATAAAATGTAAATGTCATTTTGCTAACAGATCAAACTGAAACCGACTTTAGAGCTAATTTTCTTTCTACAATACTAATAACTATTAAACAACTGTTTCTTGATCAACCAGAAAAAAAAAAAACACTTAAGATGCACTTTGTAAATGTGAGATTCCCTAACTTGTCCTTCTGACCTTTGAAATTATTCCCCACAGAAATAAGCACATCACGAAGGGAGAGCCTACAACCCTTTAATCTACACCAGACATTTAAAAATCAAGCCCAGCCTGTATGTCTGGACTCTAAGCCTCAGGCAGCATCTTCAGATATCCAGGTTGTAGCTTCTAGGAGGTTTTGAGTCTAGAGCAAGGGAGTTTATGTAGAGAATTGCTAAGAGATTTTAGCCAATCCTCAGATTTTGAAAACATAGTCTCATCAATAAAAACCAATTGCAGACATTAGCATGCAAAGTTTCATAAGACATTTGGGGGGGTTCTGGGTTTGATATTTCAGAGCATTAACCTAGATGGGACTAGATAAGTTTGTGTGTGTGTGTGTGTGTGTGTGTGTGTGTGTGTGTGTGTGTGTGTGCGCGCGCGCATGCGCGCGCGTGTGTGCTGCCTCTGGGTGTGGACTTTTCTTACATGGTACTGGGCAGCCATTCCCCAAAACAGGGAGCTTGAATGTAGGACTGCTAACTGCCTTTACAACTGAAGCCTGGACTGGTTCATGGATACCTTCACATTCCTTCTGCATAATAGATATAATATCCATAATAGATATGGATATTAGAGCAGGAGATACCATATATATATATATATATATATATATATATATATATATATATATATATATATTTATCGACTCTATCATAGAAATAGTTTTGGCATCCTGCAGTAATGACTGGCCCAAGGTGTTAATGGCCTTGGCTCCTTCTTATGTTTAGTGTCTGCCCTGTCTGAGGCTAACTGAAGTTGTACCCCTGTGGGCAATAAATGCTAGATTATGTCCTTTCTGAATGAAGTTTCTGCTTTGTTTAAACCTGACTGGTAAAAAGCAATTAAATGATAATGATATAAATTACCAAACCTTCCATTAAAAATATGATAGGCAATTATATTGTGTTTAAAAAGAGGGAGAGTATTTTTTCTTTAATATTTTTTTCTTAGCCAATATTAACTCTGTTTTTAAAGATTTATTCCATTATTTTCATACACATTTTTTATGTTTGTCTGTGCTTGTCTGTGTGTCGCCATGTACGCATAAGTGCAGGTGACTTTTGAGGACAAAAGGATCTTTCATATTCCCTAGAAATGAAATTACAGTGGTCCTAGCTACCCAGTGTAAGTTCCTTGCAAAAACAATATATACCCTTGGATGCTGAGCCATCTTTCTGAACCAGATTGTGCCTATTTTCAGTATTTTTTTTTCTGATTTCTAAGATTGCTTGAATAATTTATACAGTTTGTGTGTGTGTGTGTGTGTGTGTGTGTGTGTGTGTGTGTGTGTATTCATACCTTTGGAGGTCAGAGGACAACTTTCAGAATTTGATACAATTATGATAATCAAACCCAGGTCATCAGGATTATGTGCTAGGCACTATTCTCTGCTGACACAATTTTCCTGGCCTTAATATTGTTTATATTATGAGCATTGATGGTCCCATAATTTCTTTTAGTTATTGGTCTTAGGTAAATGAAATTATGAATTATTTTCACATGTGAATTACATAAAATATTTTAAAAATAACATTTGGGATTACACACTTAAATGATATTTCTTGTCTTAGGTGGATCCAAGTTTAGGAAACTCAAATACTTAACAGGGAAAAACAAATCGCGTCTGGTGTGGATTGAATGTGAAATGTCCTCTACAGGTGACCATATTGGAACAGTTGATCCTCAGCTATAGTAGCTGCTTGGTATGGTTGTAGGCTCTTCAGGAGGATGAGCGTCAGTGAGAGAGTCCCTGGGGATGGGGTGAGGAATTGTGAGGCTTGGAAGTTGACCCACACTTCCTATCCACTGTCTACTTCCTGTGCAGATGCCGTGTAACCACCCAGCCCCTTGCCTCTGCCTCAGGGCCTCCCCTGCCCTCCTGCCATACCTGCTTCCTGCACTACCTATTTCCTGCACTGATGAACTAGACCCCCCCCTGGATCTATAAACCCTTCCTTCCTTACACTGTGTTTGCCCTGTATATCATCACAACAAGAAAGTGATCAAGCCAGTGAGAAAACTTACTGGTGATGGAAAACAAATGAGTGTGGTATAGTGAGTATAAAATGTACCAGATCTCTCCTAGGTTTCCAATTGCCCATAGGTTGCCGGAGAATACAATGCTTTACCCTAGTCTAGTCCTTGATACGCTTATTTTCAGGTATATTTTTTTCCCCATTTTAACATTTACAGCATGCTTTTTACTTCCCAGTACCACTGCTTCCATGGCTTTCTACAAATCTCCTTTTAGGTATCAGGTAACAGTTGTGGGGACAAGTGCTTGGATTTTGTTACAGACTTGATGTTTATGTCAGATTCCAATGCAGAAGCTGAAGTCCAATGCAATGGTGTTTGGGAGTAGTGACCGTTAGTAGTTCACTAAGATGAGACCCCCTTGTTACAGAATTCCTGTCCTTGTAAAGAGTAGAGGGACCAGAGGGTTGCATGTGTGTATCATCCCCCAAGGTCCCATCCCCCACCCCTGCTATGTGACACAGCAATTAGGTTAAAGGACAAGCTATAATTGAGCCTATGTATGCCTGTAACACCGCTGGTCTATCCTGTTGGTGGTTTTTGGGATCGGTCTCTATTAGCACAGCTAGTCTCAAGCTCAGTATATAAGCAAGGGCATCCTGTCTTTACCTTCCTCCTGAGTGCTGGGATTAGAGGTGAGCCATATCCTGCTGGTTTATGTGGTGCTGGGGATGGAACCCCAGGGCTTTACCAGTGCTGGGAGAACATTTTGTCAGTTGAGCTATAACCCCAACCTCTTTCAGTACTTCAGTGTTCAACTTCCTTCCCATTCTGTAGTAGAATTGTGACACAATATGTTTCTTTGCATTTAACCACCCAGTCAGTGGCATTTTGTCATGGTAGTCCAAACAGATTGAGAGAGATTTGAATTCTCTCACTCCCATTAGCTGACATTAAATAAACCTGGAAAAATCATGTCATGTGCAGTTGACTATTATAAACTATCTAAGGTTTCCTCTTTAGCAACACATAGCACCTTCCATGGTAAACACTGAATCCCACCCCATTCTTCTGTCCTTCTTAGGAAATGATGTGAGGCCATAGACTTGGAATGTTTTTGAAACAGAGACCTCCCCACCCCCAAGCCACCAACAGTAACAGAAATATAGACGATTCTTTCTTGATTTTGACCAATATGTTTTCTGGCAATCTTTTGCTGTGGATCTGAGGTGGGAGTGGCACCCAAGAATAGTTCCTTCTCACAGAGTTTGGGAGTACGAGTGGAGGGAAGGAGGGACTGGGACGTTCAGCTCCAGGGGATCCTGTCTGAGTCCTATCCTTTGCATTCCCAGCCAGCCTTACAGAAATGTTGAATTTAACATGGGGTCATCCCCATTTGTGTTTTCTGAATGAAGATAAATATGAGAATTATTTACATCAGTGGCTCTTAGAAGTTGAGCTCAGCTGTATCTTTGGACAATATTTTATCTCTAAGGAGAGCAGTTTGTTTTGGAAACTTGAAAGGCTGAGTGCTCCCATAATAGTGTGGTTTCTTAAAGCTTGTCTCTGGGCTGTGTGAGTCAGCCACTCTTCACATGCATAGCTATTGGCTCTTGGTGGCATGCAAAGGGAGCAGTCCCATGGATTCTGGCTCTGTTGGCACATAAATCACAGGGTGGGACTTGAGGAGCCTCTCTAAGTAGTGACACAGACACAAGCTTCCATTTTTCCTTGTGACATTTCATTTTTCCTGGTAGTCACTGTGGTTTCAAGTTCTGAGTAAAACGCACCAGAATGCTTTCTTAAAAAGAAAAAGTAAATTCTGGAAGGGGCCTTTCTGAACCCCTGGAGCTATGAAGGATTGTTTTTATGGTGACATTTCATGTGTGTGTAGGTAACCCATGCATGCAGTAGTCCCTGTATCTCACTGTGCTACCGTTGAGTCATGGTTTTCTTGAAGAACGTTCTATAACAAATTGTAGACTACAAACCCCAGGTCCTTTTCATGCAGATTCTAGTTCCATTCACAGAGATAAGGGTTTTTTGCTTGTTTGTTTGTTTGTTTTTTTACTTGCCTATTTATTAACAAAGGAAAGTATATCCATAATCATTTGTTTATTTTTGTGTGTAATGCTCTCAAAAAAACTGGGTTCAGTGCGGGTAATGTGTTTTCCCACTAGGTTTTGCAGTGTCTGGTTGCTTGATGAAACTGAGGTTTACAAGACTTTTCTTAGACATTGCTTCATGCCCCCTCCTTCATTTTCTAACCCTGAAGTGTTTTTGCTCACATGGGATATAGAATTTTAAGACCTGTTTATTATATTTATTGAGACATTAAAATCACAGTAAATGCTGTTGGACGGTGGAGTGAATGGTTCTCATTGAAATGCAAAGTCAGTTAGGGATAGAAATTTGAGAAGAGGTAGGCTGCAGTGAGCCCAGGGTAACCTTTTCATCAATTGCAGCCTTGTAGTGGATGGGGAAAAAGACATGTGAGATAGTATGCTTTCATTAAAACCTACTTTCAGAAATTCAATATCAGAATATGCTTTAATTTAAAATAAAGTTCATTACCCAGAGTTATTTCTCACAAAAAGAAAGACCTCATACATCATTTTAAGTTATGCATAGATTATTAAGTCAAGGGAAAATACTTATTGTTAAGTCTGTTAAGTCTTTTCTTACAGGCTCAGCAAAAAGTCTTAAAGATGACATTTATATATATATTTGTGATACTCAGACAGTTGGACTTCTTGATTATACTTTTATGGGCTGAAAGAACATAAAACTTGACGTTTGCTAAGCTGTGAACCTGTGTTCTTTCACTTTGTTACATTTCCTATGTGAGAGATGTATCATGGATTTGTATTTACTTTTGCTCTGCTGTAGAATTTGTTTTTGCTCTGTGAATCTAAGCTCAGAGCCCACTGTAGGTTACAGCATTGATATCCCTGGAAAGCTTCATTGTCTGCTACAATCATCATGTGATAGCTGACTGCCCTGGACCACAGTGGACATTCATGGGAGCAGGGTACATATGTGAGTGTAGCTCACACAGCACGAACACATTAACCACATTAGATTGACTCCTCAGCCACTCATTGCAAAGGAGTGGCTGGCACTAACACTAACATAGTCATTTTGTATAGAGAGACCTACCATGAATTACCACAATACCAAGATCTAGTTATGAGTTTTGTTGCTTTTGCGATGGACTTTAGAGGAATCATGTTCACCCATGTTTGAACCACTAGAGAGCAATACTTGGCTCTTCACAGGAATTGGGAGAACTTAAGAGAGTGCTTGATAGCTTTGTTAATCACGATGTGATGGCCGTTTGATTTAAGTTGTAATGTGAATTTCTTAATTGAGGGGAATGCAGAAAGAGATCATCTGCCAGGCCCCACACATGCTGGTTTTTATTTAATGGTTTGAATTGTAAAGATATACGGTTTCTGATAATAATGGTTGATACCCTCCATTACCATGTATGCTAGCAGCCACTCTGTGATGTAAGTCATTTACTTCTCTTCATAAAATCCCAGGCAGAGATACACAGGATCTAGGATTAGCAAACAGTGAAGCTGTGCTACAGACTGGGGAGATCTAGATCCTGAGCTATGTTCTAGGCTTGGACTGTCTCTGAAAAGTCTCTACTCCATGAGTATATCAGAGGCTTAAGCTGGAAAAATGGTACATGGTTGTTTTCTTCCATAGTTCTTTATTGTAAAGCCAGTGTATTCTGCTAAAGGCAGCAATATATAAAGTGTAGTGTTGGGCTTGAGTGAGCTTTAACTGTGTAGGTGTGATTGGATCTGGGAGGAGAAAGAGACATTGCACAAAGGTATGAAATTATCAAGTCAGGATTTTTTTCGAAAGACTGTGTTAGAGACTTTGAACCTATTAGTGAAATGTGTTCATTTGAAATCTTGAGTCCATTAAGATGTTTCATCTTGTTACCAGACTAGCCCTCATCTGCTAACAATAGAAAAGGTTGGCATTGAAGGCCAATGACTTCTTCATTCCTACTGCCTCCTTTGCCTCCTTTATTCCAGCAGCCCATCACCCCCTCACCTTCCTTACTACCCAGCCCATGGTGAAGTCTCTCACCTAGTGCACAGTGCCACCCCTGTGATGCTCTTCGAAAGTACATGGGGTCAGCAAGGATGATTTGGCTCTCTGAAGCCTTGAGATGAAGAAATCCTTCCTCTGTCCTTCCTTTGAGCATTTTGTTAACATCCATGTAAAAGCAGCTAATCTGATACCTATCACACAGCTGCCAAGAGTATCATAGTTTTATTGTTTTGAAAAAGTAGGTCCCAAGCACGAGTTAGGTGAGTTCACCTCTGTAGATGGCCAAAGGATTAACATCCATGTCTAACTTTAGCTCTTCTCGACTTCTTAGTTGTACATTGACAATTCTCAGCTAGGTTTCCAGTTTTTTTGTTTGTTTGGTTTGGTTTGGTTTGGTTTGGTTTAGTTTTTTATGAGTTTGCAACTTGCACTGTCTGTATTCCTTACTTTCTTTCCCTCCCTCATTGTGTCTGCCGAGATAAAATATAAATGGTAAAATTCACTGCCATCACTCCTTAGGCGATTATTTAGATGAATTATGTTGAGAGAAGTTCTTGTCTCTAAAATTTTAATTATTGTGTTTATAAACTCAAGCTTTTCTGCTTGTAATTTCCTTCCATGTGATATATATATATATATATATATATATATATATATATATATATATATGCATATATATAATTACACTGAAATATATGAACATTTATAATATATAATTATTTTAGTGTAAGACATATATATTTCTTGGGCAATATAGATGTTTATATTTGAAAGGAAATTTAATACTCTTACTTTTTAAAAGTGTATGTTAGAAAACAGGAGCAAAAAAAAAAAAGTGTATGTGGGGTGGATCCCAGAGGTAGGGTCCTATTTTCAGGGGAACTCACTGAGCTCGCTTTTACAAGAGTGTAAATGTTTACCTAAGCAAGAAGGTGAAGTCTGTTATGCCCAATAAAGGACATTGTGCAGTGCTCCTTTACAGAAAACATTCAGCAGACAGTGGGTGTTTTACACACAGTCCAGTGCGTTGTCTGAGGCAATTTACTCATCCATACACTATGCTTAAAATAAACACTACCTGGGAACTTGCCAGCCACAGTTTTTCTACCTCTTACTCCACACCCTAGATTTTGTCACCTGCCAAAGTCAAATATGTCTTATCTAAACAGTTGAGATAAGCATGGAGTCAGACCCACTATGGTCCGATCAACAAACCTCTTCAAAACCAGAAATGAAACACAATATCACCAGATTAAACAGTCTCCAGTACAATCATGTTTGCGTTTAAAGATTTTATTCGGGGAGGATTACAGTCTTGGTGTCCATTTTTCCCTCTGCCTAGACAAGAAGGCGACACTCTGACTCAAACAAAATGCATTTGTTCTCCAATAATTTAACTTGTACAGTTCTTATAAACAAGGACTATATGCAGCCTACTGCCTTAATCAGAAACGTACGTCTTTACCCCCCGTATGCAAGTTTGCTTGGCACATACCTCTCTTGGGTTGTATATCACACTGATTTCTTTCTTCCCAGTCAGGCAGTCCATAGCCTATGTGTAAAACATTTAGAATTCTGGCCTTTTGCTGCCTTTACTTTAAAGCAAAGCCCCACCATCATAAAATTCCCTAGAAAGAGAAGATAGACCCAACGAAGGTGAATTTTAAAATTACTGAATCTACAAAAATGCATTCTTCTTCCTTTTAAGGAACGTAACCATTTTAATTGTTAAGACACTCTCCAAGCGGTGGAGATATATGAAGCCTACAAGGGGAAGAGCTATATAAAGTCTGCAAGGGGAGGGGCTATGGCTGCCAACTTCGCCACTCTCTCTTCAGGCTGAGGATGAATCTCGAGGGCAGATTTTGAAGTCTGAATATTTGTTCTGTGAATGAGTGCTTGGGGTTTTCAGCAATGTATACTGTCTCCTTTGTAGATGGATGCAACTATTTCCTAATAATTGCATACTTTGCTGATCTTGCAAAGGATGCTTCTAGGATGACCATCATTGACCCTTTAGGGAAATGATCCCATGATGTCATATACAGTTCTTTTATATATATATATATATATATATATATATATATATATATATATATAAATCAAAGAGAACAGGTCATGGCAGCATTATCATTTTGTGGAGGAACCTTTTAGGTTTATTAATGATGATGAATTTCTGGATCTTTTTGTATACTGCCAGCTAACTTGAAAAGTGCTTATTTCCCCATAGTTCTCCCAGTGTGTGACAGGATTAGCTCTGCTGGCCTTGCCTTTGGTTCTTGCATGGAAGTAAGAATATGTCGTTCTAAATGGAAGTAAGAAATAAGTACTCTGGTTTTTTAACATACATTTTGTTTTAAAAGAACAAATATATCTCCAGTGGCACAGCGACATACTACATGCTATGATATATAAACGTGTTTAGAAGTTTTTAAACTGACAACAATGTTTCATATTGGCATTTTCCTACCTTCTTTGTTGATCCTCACCCCTCACTTCCGTTCCCTTTCCCCTCCCTCTGGCCCTGTCCTGCATCCAGTGGTCCCTTCTGCTTTCACACCAACCCTTTTAATTTTGAGTACCTACTATGGCAGATTATTCCACACAATAGAGCTGTTATCTCTACTCTTAATAACAACATGTCCATGTATCAGTCCATTTCCCTTATGAAAAAGCCGAGGCCCAAAGAGCCTACAAAGTCTCTGCAGGAGACACAAGGCTGAACAGTTGCAGACCCATGTTTTGCATCCATATGTTGATTTTTGAATACAGATGTAAGTCTCTGGTAATTTCAGGAAAACTACAACTTTTGATTGTTTTTTTGTAAGTTAAAACACCTTTGTGAATATAAATTCTGGACTGAAATGAGGGGAACATTTTTAAGATATAGAACCTTAAAAATATGGGTAGCAGAGTGCTGTTCTTTCATGTGGTGTTCATAAACAAGGCATTGATGGATCCTTCATTTAACCTAGATAGGCTTAACATCATTAAACATTACTTGAAATAATCAGGAGCCTGTGTATGTGAGTATGCAAAGAATGCCAAACTGAACATCTGGTAAAATTCCCACAGGCTGGCTGAAGGAATGAAGCCTCCCTGGGCAAGACAGAGAATTTACCTCATAGTTAATCTACATATACAGGCCCCCCCCTACATTTTGCTTCAGTCTTTCTTTGCACACTCGTGTGTGTGTGTGTGTGTGTGTGTGTGTGTGTGTGTGCGCGCGTGCGCACATTTAGGAACCTCTATGGGTCTAGTGAGAGCTAAAGCAACATTTGTGCCATTTCGCAATCTCCATGGAAGGACACGGTGTGTCTGTGAATGGGTGTGCTCATGCATATGGAAGTCACATAGCAACATTGCATGTCTTTCTCTATTGCTTTCCATCTCATTTACCTTATTCTTTGAGGTGGGAGCTCTCTGATTGGATTAACTGGCTTGACTGACTGAGTAGTAACCGCGGGCAGGGGGGGAGGGGAGGATTTTGCATCTTCCCTTCTTCAGTACTAGGGTTACTAGGATCCATGGTCAGTATTAATGTAGGTTCTAAGGATTCCATTGTGGGTCATCTTGTTCTTCATATTCACTGACTGAGCCATCTTCCTATCATTTCTTTCTGTAAAATGGGTGTATGAAAGTGTGAGCATCTCAGGTACACTGCTGATCTTTGTTTCTGGAGAGTTTGGAACTGAGAGGACCTGGAGGTCCATTTAAGAGTAGTATTTTAGGGAATATTTCAGAGGTTGCATAGGCTAGAGTCTGAGGTTGCTATTTGTTCAAAATCCCCTTTAAGGGCCAAGGAAGTAGTTCAGATAGTAGTTTTTGCCTTGCTAACAAAAGATCTGAGTCCAGTGCCCAGAATATACATTAGATAAAATCCACAGTGACACGTGCTTGTAACCCCAGCAGTAGGTGTCTTTGAGGATTGCTGGCCATCGAGCCCTGGCACTTTGTGACTTTGAAATGGTAGCAGAGTAAGATACAGTCTCAAAAACTTAACATAGATGATTCCTGAGAAACACCAGCTACAGCAATTCCTTACCTCTCACAAAGGTGCACATGTATATAGGCAAGCAGCTGTACCTCCCAAGTGCTTTCTCCAATAAAATGACACTGAGGTTCCATCTTACCCTAATTATAATGGCAATCATTAAGAAAACAAATTACAAATGGTAGTGAGGGTGTGGACAAAAGGGATCCTTTATACACTGCTGTTAGGAATGTGAACTAGTCCAGCCACTGTGTGAATCCAGAGCCTTGTCAAACACTTCAAAGTGATCTATCATGTGACCTGCATACCAAGGATCTCAGAGATACTTGTACATCCATGTTTCTTGCAGTACTCTTTCGCAGTACACAAGTCATAGAACTCATGGAGGTGTCTAAAACTGAAGAATGGTGAGTCCGATTGTAGGTCCATGGCGGCAATACCGGGTGTCACTGTGTGATTTCAAAACAAAGTGCAGGCACATTACCATAATCCAGAATGAAGTTGTGTGATTTTTCAAGAAGGTGGGTACAACTGGAACCAATCATACTGAGTAAACCATGCCACTTTGTTGTTTCATATATTCATTGTCTATAGCTATATGAGACCATGCATGTATATATAAGGAAGTCCTAGAGAAACAAGGGTGTGAAACAAGAGGGGAGGTGCAAGAAATGAGGAAAGAGAAGAGTATAAGGGAAAATATGTTCAACACACAATATAAACCTGGGTCAAATTGTTGCTGCTGCTGCTGTTGTTGTTGTTGTTATTTCACTCTTCACTTTATTTCCCACTCACTGCCCACCTTCCAGTCACCCCTTCCCTTCTTCTCTGAGCTAATGGATTCCCCCCTGGGTATCACCCCACCCTGGCACATCAAATCTCTGTGAGGCTAGGCACATCTTCTCCCACTGCGGCCAGACAAAGCACCCAGCTAGAAGAACATATACCATGAACAGGCAACAGCTTTTGGGATAACCCCTACTCCAGTTGCTTAGGACCCACAGGAAGATCAAGCTGCACGTCTGCTACATATGTGTGGGGAGGCCTAGGTCCAGCTCATGTATGATGCTTTTTGAATGATGGTTCAATCTCTGATTGCTCCAAGGGTTCAGGTTAGTTGACCTTGTTGGTCTTCCTCTGGAGTTCCTATCCCCTTAGGGGCTGCCATCCTTCCTCCTATTCTTCCATATGAGTCCCCAAGCTGCATTCCCTGTTTGGCTGTGGGTGTCTGCATCTGTGTGTTTGTCAGCTGCTGAGTAAAGCTTCTCAGAGGACAGTCATGCTAGAATCCTGTCTGCAAGCATAGCAACGTCTTATTTATAGTGTCAAGGATTGGTGCTTTCCCATGGGATGGGTCTCAAGTTGGGCTGATTATTCCCACAGTTTCTGCTTCATCCCCAGTGCCTACATTTCTTGTAGACAAGATTAATTTTGGGTCAAAAGTTTTGTGGGTAGGTTGGTGTCCCTATCATTCCACTGTGATTCCTGCCTGGCTATAGAAGGTACCCCTCTTCAGGACCCATTGAAAAATTTAATTTGATTAACAATTACATTGATAAATATCCTTTGTGTCCTTATTCTTTCCAGGACTTTTATTATAAAGGATTTTTTTTTTTTGGAAAGGCTTTTTATGCAACTCATGAGATGACCATTTGGTTTCTGTTTTAGTTTATTTTATTTGGTAGATTGTGTGTGTTGATCATGTACGTTCAACCATTTCTGCATCTCTGGGGGAAAGGTGGATCAAGATGCAAAGCCTTTTAATGATCAATTTCATTTGCAAAGATTTCACTGATTTGTTTTTGCATCTATGTTCATCAGAAATGTTGGCCTATAACTTTCCTTGAGTGTTCGTCTCATTTGGAGACTGGGGTGTTGTTATTACTGAAAATACCATTTGGAAAAATACTGATTTTATATCATAAGATGTTATAACTCTGTTTACATTATTATTTAGATTTGAGAGTTCTTATATATCTAGACATTTATTCATTTCTTTTAGGTTTTCCAGGTGGGTGGAATATGGAAATTTAAGACATGTCTTTATGAGTCTGCATTTCCTCAGTGTGTGTTGTAATTGCCTCTCATCTCATCTCTAATTTTGTTGCTTTGGGTTATTTATCCTATTTATGGTCAGTTTGGCCAAAGGTGTAACAGTCTTCATGATTTTAAAGTTAATAATTATAGAAAATGATGGGTATAGTCAAAAGACAAATGTATCCTGTGAGTTTTACTTGAATATGAACAATGTTGTAACGTTTTGAGGGTGAAGTATTACTCTAAATTTTTTACTGATATATTTTGTAGTTTTCTCATAAATCTCTTACTGTGTCACTAAAGAAATATAAAAAATTCTAGGGTGGTTATTGCTTGATGAATCACAAAGTTACTTAGGTTTTCAGTTAGGGTTCCTTAGGATTCACTTGGACTTTCCTTAGACTAAGTTATAAAACCAAAGGAAACATTTCCATACACCAGTTGGTTACTTTTATTTTCTACTTTAATCTGAGTTTCATGTAGTTTGTTTTATATTACCTAAACAGATACTACGAATTAATCTCTTAAGTTTAGTAATTTGTGCTGCTTGGTGTAATCCAATAATAAGGAGATTTGGCAGAAAATCTGCCTCTTGGATTTCTATAGGAACACTAATTTTTAAGCTGAGACAGGAGATTATTATTAGAGTGGAAATATCATATTCTACTTGGTACAACATTTGTTGGTGCGTTTGGGCTCTGTTCCCAGAAATGCTAAATTACCTTGGTTAGTTTTCTGCTCCATCCTGTGCTTCAATTTCTACTTTTTTTTTTTTTTAATTTTTTCTTGGGCCTTTGGCCAATATCAACTAGTAAATGTGTACTTTAAGATTTGAGGAGAGAGACATAGTAAATTACCTCAGTTATCAAAATAAATATATCAAAATTGTGATTATCCACACTATGATTTTTCTCCTGGAAATCTTTAATCCCATGAGAGCTTCTTCAGTGGCTCCTTGGCACAAATCCCTCATGACAATTTTTCCCTGTTTCAGCCTAATGCATCCATGGGAAACAGAGTAGTTTTAATGAAACTTTAATGAATCCATCTGATTTAAAATACAATATAGTATTTTACACACTGACACACACCCCCATGTCCTGAAAAAAAATTCAAAGAACATATTTCTAGGTTTTGATGACCTATTTTGTCTGTGATCATCTGAATATCAATACCAAAGAAGGGTTCACCAGATGTTTTGAGTAATCTGACATGCATCAACAATTACTGGCAAAAAACTAGGCCACAGTGATTTAATGGGTGATCTGCCTACTGTTCTTGTAGTATGCAAAAAAATGTTAAATGTATTTCATTGAACAGGGAAAGGCTCATTTACACCCGTTCTCTAACATCTGAGCCATACTCATGGGACGTAGTATTTGTAGGGTCCTAGTTAGGGTTACTGTTGCTATGATAAATACCATGGCCTAAAGTACATGGGGGGGGGGTGGGGAAAGGGGTTATTTGATTTACTCTTGTCCGCCATACTTCATCACTAAAGGAAGTAAGGGCTAAATATCAAGCAGGTCTGATACCTGGATGCAGGAGCTGCTTCAGGAGCCATGAAGGGATGCTGCTTACTGTCTTGCTCAACATGGCTTGCTCAGCCTGCTTTCTTACAGAACCCAGGATTACCTACCCAGGGATGGCACCACCCAAAATGAGCTAGACCCTCTCCCATTAATCACTAATTAAAAACCCTACCGGTTTGCCTACAGCCTGATGCATTTTTTTTTTCAGCTGAGCCTCACTCTACCCAGATAGCTCTAGCTTGTGTTGAGGTGACTTAAAACTAGCCAGCACAGAGAGCAACTGAAACAATTTGAAACTTGACTCCTGACACATTGCAGTTTCTGAGATAAGGTCTTTGGAGTGGGGCAAGTATACCCAATGAAGTTAAAGTTCATGTGTACTCCAACCAATGCCCCTGAACCTTTTGCCTGAAATAGATAAACGTCATTTCACAGCTGACTTATGGTAATTTACATGTTTTTCTCTGTCTTTTTTTTTCCCCACAGCTGTTGTGAACTTGGACAACTCTGTGGTGGACCTGGAGACCCTTCAAGCTCTCTATGAGAATGTGAGTAGGAGCAGTTCTCTCTGTGTGATCTGCTCAGTACATGTGTAGTTTCACACATGAGCTGGCTGTTTCAGTGTCCTCTGAGGAAACTCAATCTCCATGCAGTGATCTTAGTAGGTAGGGTTTCATAATACTTTTTAGGAATATATTGGGCAAATGTGTGTTCTCAAGGCTGACTTGAAAGATGTTTCTTATGAAGTTATTTATGTTTCGTCTTCTGAAATAATAGCAGTATTTGTGTGGGCACTGACTTGAGCCAAGCACTGCTCTGTCCAACTTGCAAATATCAAATACTTTGCTAGTTTTCAGGCTTTCAAAGTAAACTAATTTTACATATGTTAATATCTGATGCAGAACAAATTTAGACATGCAGACTCTCTGCCTATTCTCTTTTAAAAAAGTGTTCTGTATAGCCTTATAGGTTTTAATCTTCTATTTGAAACTGATAATTTATACCTATTCATGATATGCAAAATGATGTCATGATTTATCAATGTGAAATGAGCCTAATTAATATGTCCATTAAGTCAAACCCTTAGCTTTTGTGGTAAGAACATGGAAAATTTAATCTCTTAGCAATATTGCAACCTAAGAGTATTTACCACACTTTGAAATGAATCTCAAAAAGCCTTCATTCCTCCATCTACACCGAGGGTTTGTGTTCTTCATTTATTGTCCCCATCTGTTCCCAGCCCGACCCTCGCAACAACTCTGTTTCTTTAAGTTTCACATTTTAGCATCTACATTAAAGCACAAATGTTTGGTGGGGTCTTTTTATGCATGATTTATTTTATTTCTCACAAGACTTTCAAACTCCATCTATATTGCATCAAATAACATTTTTTTTTCATTTTAAGTCTTCACAGATATTGATTTTGCGTGTGTGTGTGTGTGTGTGTGTATGTGTGTGTGTGTGTGTGTGTGTGTGTTAATGACAGTTTTATTCACTGATCTGTTAGACACAGTATGATGCCCTTAATTCAAGAATTATCAACAGTGGTGCCATGACCACCGGGAGGCAGACAATTACCTCCTAAACATACTGGTGTTAAATCTTTTGAGTCAGTGTGTAGAAGCAAGATTGATCATTCATGTGATGACTTTAGACTTGGATTCTGAGGAACAGCCATGCAGTTTGCCTGTTATGGCAGTTGCAATTCACACTAGTACAATCAATATTTGGTATTTACAGACTTTCTTCTTTTTACACTTTGTTATTTTGGAAGATGTGGATTCAGTTTATATTTCCCTGATGATTAGTGATGCTAAACATATGCCTATTGGAAAATTCTATCTCTTGAGAACTCTTTATTAAAGATCCTCAGCCTATTTCTTAACTGGATATGTTGTTTTCTTCCGCTTAACTGCTTGAGTTTCTTATATATTTTGTATGTTAACTCTACCACATTTAGACATTACTTAGCAGTATGTATCCCTTGATGATTAGTTAACGATAATCATTAGTAGTTTTGCCTGGCAACTTTTTTTTTTTTTGGTTTTTAGAGACAGGGTTTCTCCATGTAGCCCTGGCTGTCCTAGAACTCTCTTTGTAGACCAGGCTGGCCTCAAACTCAGAAATCCGCCTGCCTCTGCCTCCCGAGTGCTGGGATTAAAGGTGTGCGCCACCACGCCCGGCTACCTGGTAACTTTTATACTACTACTAATTTTCTTTTCATACCATCATTGCAGATTTCCTTGCATTTCAGTTCAGTTATGACTATTAGTTACTCCATTGGGTTCTGTACTTGTCTGAGAGGAGGTGTCATTAGGTAGCCCTGGCTGACCTTCGTCCGAGAAATCCACCCACCTCTGCTGCCCAAGTACAGGGCTAGCATTAATGGAAAGCATCTTCACACACATTGTTTTCCTATCTCCTTCATTTCTGAAAGATGGGTTTCTGGACTAAAGTAATCAAATGGCTCCTCCTCTTCTTTCTCTCACCACTTTGAATATTTCATCTACCAGCAGGGTTTGTCCCGAAGGCTCTGCTGAGAGTCATAGTGTGACTTTTGTTTCAGGGTTATTGTTTCGTTTACATCCACTTATTTACGTGTGTGTGTGTGTGTGTGTGTGTGTGTGTGTGTGTGTACACGTGCGCACACGCGCGCACATGAGCATGATCACTCATGCATGTCACTCTTTATGTATGATGGTAGAGCACAATTTTTTTTCACCTTTTTTTTAATTAGATATTTTCTTTATTTACATTTCAAAGGCTATCCCGAAAGTTCTTGGCCCTGGCATTCCCCTGTACTAGGGCTTATAAAGTTTGCAAGACCAAGGGGCCTCTTTTCTCAATGATGGCCGACTAGGCCATCTTCTGCTACATATGCAGCTAGAGACATGAGCTCTGGGGTTACTGGTTAGTTCATATTGTTGTTCCACCTATAGGGTTGCAGACCCCTTCAGCTCCTTGAGTATTTTCTCTAGCTCCTCTATTGTTGGCCCTGTGTGGTAGAGCACAATTTACAGGATTAAGTTCTTTCTACCATTAGATTTCTGGGGGTCAAACTCAGGTCATCATGCATGGAAGCAAGTGTGTTGACCTACTGAGCCTTCTCTCCATCCTGTTGTATGTTTCTAATATTTTCCTACTCTAAGATTTCATCCCATAGCTTGGCGTTTAGTTTGACATTGTTTTGTCTCAGAGAGCTCCTTTTTTGGGGGTTTGGCTATGGTTGGAGGTCGCTGATCCTCCTGTAACTGGATATTGGCTTCTTTGCTCAGATTAGCCATTATTTCAGTAAACATACTTTGTTGTCGTTCTTTTTAATGTTTTTGGTCTTGAATTTTTACCATCCACTGGTTAGAGCTCTTGATGGTATTCTTTAACTCCTGGAGATTCCTTTATTCTTTTTCTCTTTCCTTTTTCTTCCTAATTGAAACCACCACCTCAGAACTGATTATTCAATGAGGACCTTGTTCTTGGAGTAGCCTATAGCAATCTTCATCTACTCCGGGTTTTTGTTTGTTGTTTTGTTTTGTTTGTTTTTTGATATTTTTTTCAAAAATACTATTTTTTGTTCTATGTCAGCAATTTTGTTTTCTTTGTGTATTATTTATCTGTATAGGCTTGTAGTTCATTGGACTTTAAAAATCTCTTCTAAACATTGTTGTCATTTCTTAGATCTTCTTTTTTGGGGGGGTTATTGTTAAAACTTCATTAATTACTTTTAAATGTGTCTTGTTTACATGCTTTCTGGTTTTACATGTTTTCTTGTGTCACTGTTTAGCTCATTATTATAGACAGTCTACATGGAAATGACCCTGGGCAGGCTTTTTTGATTGATTATTGTGGTCCTTCCCTTCCTTCTTGGTGTTCTGGCTGGACAGCTGCTCAGTCACTATAACACTGCAATTACCTCTGGTTGGGCCAGGACACAAAGGAAACACCCCAGCCAGATGGTACCATTGTTTTAGCTTGGCAGTTCAGTGGCCTTAGTTAATAGGCCTGGATTTGAAAGAGATTCTTTGTGTTTAACTAAGTGGTAGTATGTTATACCCTAGTTGTCAGAGCATTTATGTACCTATGTACACATACAGTTCACATTGCTTTCATTCTGACAGTGTTCAAACTAAATCACGAATTATATTTAAGGGGTGTATACACTTACATCCTTTCAGTGGTGAACTTTCTTAATATGCTTTTATCTTTGTGTGATTTTATTTCCCCTTCATTTCTAAAAGACACACTGTTGCTGGATAGAGACTTGTGATCTAACAATTTATTTCAGCATAGCGGAAATTGACATTTGTCTCTGGCCTCCATTGTTTCTGGTGATAAGTCTGCCATCACTGCTGTTTGTGAGCTAAGCTGTCTGCTCTTTCTTGTTGCTATTATCAGCTCCTCTCCATCTTGTTTAATCAGATCCATTATGATAAAGCTGCCAGTTTTCTCTGCATACATTTTCAGTGTATTTAATGAACTTCCTGGGTCTGTGTGATTGTATGTCTTTTCATGCTTAAGATTTTTCATTTTTCAATCTTTAGGCTGAACTGCTAGTTTTGCACTATTTTCCCAATCCTCTTTTTGTGCTGTGTAAGGCTGACATGCTACAGCTGTGGTATTTTGCACAAGTTCCTGAAACTCAGCCCATCATTAAGTTTTCAATATGTTTCCTTACTGTTTGCCATATTAGATACTTATATTGTCTTTGTTCGTCTGCTCAACCCCATCAGTGAAAAGGGGTGATTTTTAGTTTATCAGTTTATATTCTAGAATTTTCACATATTTTTCAATAATCAGATTTTTTAAAATATTTTAAACTTTGATAACTTTTCATTCAAATTTAGTAACTAAGGGGATGAGACAGTAAAGAAAAAAAAGACACATAAACACTTCTAAAAGAGATTTCTTTTTTACAGTGAGAGTCTATCTTCATAATAGAGAAAGAAAAGAGGAAAAAAAGTTAGAAGCTGGAATTTATAAAAATGTTTACATTTTTAAGACCTCTCCAAAGAGAAATTGGTAGACACTAAAGAGACAGTACAAAGAGAAATAAATGTGTCTGCCTAAGAACCATTTGAAAAAGCTTGTAGTCTTAATAACCAACAGGCAAAATAAAGTAAGACATCAGCCAGATATGTTTTCTAAAACCTCCAATCGAGAACTAAGTTGGCTTTTTAAAGCCAAGAAAAAAAATAAATGTGAAGAAGTCCAAAGCAAGTGTGTTCTATATACTTTATCGTACCGCCCCATGAAGACAATCTGGCGCAATCTAATGGAACCGAAGACACACTGAGCACGCAATGCAGGAATTCTCCCCTTCATGCTACATTCTCAGCCAACTGCCAAACAACAAACACATTTATAGGTTCAGCACATGGATCTGCTCATATGTGTCTGCTATCTGAATGCAACTCCAAGACAAATTGACCTAGACCAGAAGAATTAGGAGAATTTTCAAATAATGTTTCAAGCTATTAAACTTTAGAACAGTTTGTTTCATGTGAGAAGAGCAACTTACCCTGTCTCCCTGATCCCCTTTGCTGTATGTGACTCTAAATATAAATACAGTGAACAGAAAACCAATATTATATTATCATTATGCAATTAATGTGGAATAATATTTTCCATATGAAGCAATGTGTTTGCCCTTGTTATTCTTTCTGTGACTTGAGAAAACCAGAAAAACAAGGAGAAAGTGGAAAATGTTTCCTTTGCCATTCCTGGAAAGTAGCTGAGCCTTTTGTGTGCTGTGGCTGCGCTTCCCTCCTGCAAATGATCCTTGGGGACCTGATATTTCATGGTCACGAAGACAATTTGCTTTGTCTTACTCAGCTGAGACAGGCTTATAATGGGAGCCAATGTGGTAAAGGTGCTCATATTTGTAAGGTAGCCTTTACTCTTTCATAGTTTTGACGACTGCTCATCCTGTAGCATTCTCCTTGATTATTTTTAAAGAGGAGTTTGCTGCCCGAGAACTCCCACAGCTTTTATCTGCCCATATCCTAATTTCTATTTCACTTTGTGGGACTGGTTGTTTAGTGTTCCTTATATTTTGAATAGAAGGCCTCACCACTTCCTAAGCTCTCAGTTATATGATGTGAAATGTTCTGATAATCTTACAGAGGGTCCTTCTGTATTATATGTTGCTTCTCATCTCCACTGCAGAGATTCTCTGCACCAAACTTTGGTTATAATGTATCTTGGTGTGGGTCTCTTTGTTTTAATATATCATGATAACCAGACACATGAAAGGATGGTGAATCTTGAGAACCAAGTTCCATGGATTTAGGATCACTGTGGAAACAACATCTGGGCATCCTTTGGGGGGATTTTTCTGTATTCGATGGACTGAGATGGGAAGACACCACATATGAGAAGTACCACTCCATGGTCTAGAATCCTACACTTCCTAGAAAGGAGAAAACAGGCTGAGCGTGGACATCCATCACTCTTTTTACTGACTGTGGACACAGGCTTCACCTTCTGTGACTCACCCACCAGGATGGGCTGAGCCCTGAGCCAAGATAAATCTTTCTTCCCTTTGTCAGATAATTTGTCCCATCCATAAGTAAACAACCAATAAATGTGGTGACTTGAGACAGAGTACAAACTCATAGGTTATATAATTTGTATTTGCCATATAAATATATTTTTTCATATACATACATATGAGTGTGTGTGTATATATATATATATATATATATATATTGAAGAAAAAGAGTTGAGGAGAAGTAGATCAGCATTGATTTTTCAGAAAACTGAACCTGCCTGATGGCAGAGAAAAGAACAAGAATGGAATTATCTTTTTAAAGAAGTTTGTTCAGTTTGAGGACATCACTTTAGGAAAGAAGGAAAAAATATCCTTTCTCAATGCTTTAAGTGAATTTCTCCTGTGAGGTCTAGAGATCTGGATCAATGTCCAGCATGTACCTAAAGACTTCTTAGCATCATCCTGCCTTTAGGAGCTTTCTCTTATGAATGAGGAAGGGGAGGCCAGGCAAGCATGTCCCCCATGTTGTTTGTAGGGGAGGACAAAGTAGGTGGCAGCTTCTAGGAGTTCTGAGGCCACGTCCTCTCTTGTCTCTTCGAGCGCCATTATGGCTATTCTAACCTTACATGGAACTGAGCTTTTTGGATGTTTACTTTCAGAGTGTTCATCAAATTTGGCCAAGGTTAAGCCACTGATTTTCAGTTTTTCTCTCTGCTCCTTTCTTCCTGTGTTCTAGCTTTGTGCACCTTGGCTCTTTGTGTCCCAATTTCCATAGTGTCCTTTCTTTATTCTTAAAGCTTTTTGCTCTTCCTCGAATCTGTTAACCTTCTATAACCTCAAACCAATTCTGTGGGTTGTTTCTTCTGCTGACTCCCATCGGCCTGTCTTTGAATACCTCTCGTGGAGGCTTCCTCTCTGTTATTTCACTTTTCAGCACCAGGATTTTCTTCCCATTTCTCTTTTAGGTTTTCTGTTTCTTTATTGGTACTGTCATTTTGACTGCTCATAATTTTTTTTTTATTTTCCATCTCTTTCTTTGAGATGTTTAAAAATTATTTTCATACACAATACCCAACGACTGCCTTCTATCTTTGAATAGTCCATAGTTTCCTGTTTCATGAACAGTCGTTTGATTATTTTTATTTAGAATCAGATAATGTGGTAACGCAGATCACTCCCTGGAGTTCACTGTTTTGTTTGAAGATGAAAATAAAACATGGCAGCCAAGGAGATAGCTGAGTGGATAGACATACTTCTTGTGTAAATGTGAGGACCAGAGTTCACTAAAACCCGTGTAATAGCAACCACGTGCACAGCAACCATGTGCAATTCCAGTGCTCAGAAGGCAGAGAAATAGATAGTTAGAGCTAAGAGCAAGCTGGCTAGTTAGACTACTCATCCCAGAGACATGTAGGTTCAATTGAGGGAACCTGACTCAACGAATAGGGTGGAGACTGGTCAGAGAGCACTCTTGTCATTAACTTTGGGCTTCTTTATGCATGATCGCTCATCTCTATATGACCTTGCATGCATATATGCATGTGTACACTTGTATGGACACATGTGCCCAAACATGTGAACAAGCATACACCCATACATGGATACTACATACACTATTTTAATATATATTGGCCTTTAGATATATCTAACTAAATGATAATTTTCAAGTGAGGATGTCTTTACCGGAATCTTTCCTTTAATTAGTTAGAGTAATATGGAAAGTAGTATATAATTTTAATAAATCTACAATTTATTAAATTGCAATATATCCAGACTTGTACAAATATATTTTATAAAGTATCATAAGATATGAATTATAGACAGGTTTTAACATCATACTATAGTGTGTGTGTGTGTGTGTGTGTGTGTGTGTGTGTATGTGTGAGTCTGTGTGTTCATTAATGAATTCCCGACTAAAGCCAAAGATGAGTACTGAGATGTTTTTCTTATTTGCTTTCCAACCTGCCAGTACAAGTTCAAATGGAAAACAGAAGCCAGGGAATAATACAAACAGTAAGATTTATCATAATAAATAGTTATCATGGGATAGATAAGAGAATACAAAATTAACATGACAGCTCTCACCATACTTTGGGGCTCAGCAAGCATACCCAGGGAAAGAGTGAGAAGTTTTGAAGGGAGTCTTTCAAAGCCATGAGCAGAACTCACTGGGGAAGGCCCAGTTGTAACCTATTAGTGTGTCTAGGCCACTGTGAATAGGTAATCATAAAACCAGCTTTCCTGCAGTAGGTAGATAGACTCATGAACATTCTTGTAAGAGTCAGCATGCTCTGGTCACAATGATGCCTGGAGCTTAGACTATGTTTATGGAGTCTACGAAACAAACCTCAGGGGCCAGCTAGTCCATGGCAGTTTTAGGACAAGTGCAATTGGTCAGGCAGCCTAGGCCATAGCTGCAAGGCTTGTACCCAGCTCTGTACTATGCGTGTGCTGTGGGGTAGTGCCAGGGTGCACTCACATGTCCTCTGATACCATCACTGCTGGTCAGTACAGAGGAGGAAAACAAAAGCAGACAGCTGTGCTTAGCAGTTGGAGCAAAACCCTTTTTCTGACGAAGCTCCTCTAGCGCCTCCTACTGGCCGAACCCAATAACCTGTAAAGAAGGCTCCCCTACTCTTGCACCTGGAAGTAGGTTCTGGAAAGTCAATTGGGAGGTGAGCAGCCATAAGTGGCAGAGATGACAGAGAGAGGGCTGAGGTTTGGAGAAATATAGTCTTATCTTGCATGTAGGTCATCTGTTGTTTTGTGACTCCATGTGACATAACTTATTGCAATGAAGGATCGATGGGGGGGAGGGGAGGCGTGCGGGGGGGGGGCATACTACCATGCATATGCTTAGTCTTGGCATAGATTCTCTTTGGAAATCTTTTAAACTTTATTGTGGTGGCTTACTTATAATAATTAATTTATATAAAGCTTTCTGACTGAGTCTTTTTATTTTTGTATGATAATCTGAATAGGCTTAATTGTGTCTTACCAATAAGGACATTTGAAGGGCATGCAAATTTTATCTAGAAGGAAGTAATGTTTTAATTCTATTTTGTCATAAATATGTGAGAGGTAATCTTTCAGGGCATTCCATTACTTACCCTTGGGGACAAAATAATATAGCTAATGTGAATGCCTTCTCGTAAATACACTTTCTTCTTGCCAGATGCTTAAATGCCAATGGACTGTTTTAAAGTCGTCGTATTTGATCTCTCTGAAACAGATGGAAGTATTTGTTATACAAACCTTATTTAGAATGTAATCTTTTTTTTTTTTCCTTCCCTGATTGCATATGTTTGGCAGTGAGCTTTCCCTTCTAGATGTGAATGAATTTTGGGCCGTCTCCAAATCTAAACACACCCTAATTTCAAAACCCACAATCCTGAGGGCCCGATTCCTGTTTATCAAGGAATTAAGACTTCGTGAAAACCACATAGTTACTATATACAGTCTGCTGTAGTGAGGTTTTAAAATCAAACCTCTTTATAGTTTATTTAGGATTATTGAGTATCATTAAGTTCACAAGAGTCAAGTCTTTGCAGTATATAGTTATTTGAATGTATATATTGCTTCTGATTTTTAGAATGTACTCCTACTATGACATGGTAAGTTCATGGGGCAAATAAAGAGGGATTCTGGGGTGGGGAAGGGAGGGTTATTGAGGTACATTCTTTATATTTTCTTAGCGTATCAAATGATTAACACTACATCTAAGTGCATCTAAAATATCCATGGAAAACTGTGAATTGAAAGTTTTTTTAAAAACTTTTCATTTTACTTCATGTTGAAAAAAATGAACAAAGGAGTCCTAAGTTGTATTTTTAAAAATATTAAAAAATGAAGCTAAACCTTGGAAGTCAATCCTATTAGAAGTTCAAATGAAGAAAAACGTGAATAAAGGTAGAGAGGGAACAAATTCTACACCCCTGTATGATTACCCAGCTCTAATCCAATTTAAAAGACGGGGCTGGGGGTGGGAAGAGGAGGCAGGTAGGACGGAAAGAATGAGAAGTCTAAATTTACACTTCTTAGGATTAAACTTCACAGGCATATTTTATAGTTTCAGTAATCTTCACTTAGGGTGGTACTTGACATACCAGCAAACTTTAATCTGGAAGAGGGCTGGAGTGTGTGTCACATGATATAGCATCCTGAAAAGCATATACCCTGTTGCATTAGTGGAAATGAATTGGATTAACCATCTGTGTTCCCCTAGCTTCCTAGAGGAATTTAATTGATTCCTGTTTGAAGCACCATTCAGCCATCGGGTTCTTCAAACAAAAATGCATTGACTTTCACAGTGTAGCTATTTTAAAGCCCAGTTCTCCTATTTCACCATTCTATTGAGTTGTTTCATGGGATCTCTGCAAAGCCTGCTCATTTCCACCTGTAAATATGCTGAAGGCGAATTGCAGAACTAAACATGAAAAGCTGTTAGGCTTCGAATCACTTACTGGTTGGTTCCGTAGGCTTAATTAAAAAAGGAAAAAAACAAAAAAACAGATGATAAATTGACCGTGCTTATTTTCAGAAACCAACTGTGTTCCAAGGCATTCCTAGCAAATTGGTTAAACTGACTAGCACACCTGCAGTAGTAATTGGGGAATGGTGTTGCTTGGTCATATCTGCCTTTTCTCTTGTTTATGTTATGTTAGACTTTGATAGTCGGTTTTCCTGAGAGCACTGAGTGTCCCTCATGGTCACCGTTTCCTCGGGCAGTCCATTGCTAATTGCTATTTGCAGATATGTGTGCTGCGCAGTTACTTTTCGTGGCTTTTCAGTGAGGAAACTGCCTGGTTTGAGTTTTGGCTTTGTATGTTTGGTTTTAGTTCTATGGAGTCCTGGGCACTTTACCGTCTTTCCGCTTTCTGCCCTCCAATCCCCTGGCTGTGCTCAGTTCCACCAGGCTACTTCCATTCTTACACTAGAGTGGCAGTGAGCAGAGCTCTTTCTGAGACGTCCTCCTGATGAAAGCCATTAGTTTCTCTTGCATCCTGCTCTCCTAGGGACTGTTTCCTTGTGTCGGATGTCTTATGCATTTGTGGTGTGATGCTCCTCTTCCTTTGCATTCTCTGTTTGCTGCTACTCACTTGGCCAGCCTGTGTCCTGTGCAGATATTCACCTACTCAGCATCTTCAACCTCTCCAACCTCAGGAAAATTCCTCCCTTAGCTATTATCTGCCCTTGACATGCACTTAAGCACAACAAAGCCATATACCAAGACACATAAGCATTTATGGTATGTGTTTAGCTTACCAGTCTGAACAAATTCCTTTGGATATTATTTGTGCTTAAATATCACGTTTTGGAGCTAAGGAGATGGCTCAGTCAGTAAATGCCTCCCAGATAAGCATGAGGACATGAGGTCACATCTGTAGCACTCATGTCTAAAGAAAGGCTTAGCAGGACATGTCCTTCACCCCAGCACTGAGGAGGCAGAAGCAAGAGGACCCCTGGAACTCACTGGCCAGCGAGCCAATCTAGCACTAGCATTACCAAGCTGTAGGTTGTGTGAGCAAAATATCTCAGAAAATAAGGTGGAGGCAATCAAGAGAGATATTCAGTATCAGTCTCTCACTTCCACACTCATACACATTCAGGCAGAAAGGCACACATACACAAGAACATGGGTATGAACACATGTATGCTATATATGCAAATGAGATTTTTATAATCATAATTTGAATATGTGACACAGATCATATGTTCAACAAAACTAGTTTAGGAGCTTTTTTGTAAGAATTTTAACTGTATTATTTGAAATGTCAGATATATGCGGAACATATATTAATCATATCCAAGCCAAATCTACCCTACCATTTCCCAACTCCACCCCCTGCCAGTGTCATATGTTCTCCCCTTGCTTTCCGTGTTCTTGTTTTCCTTCTCTATGTTCAGTGACTGGTTCCTTCATAGCAGTGATTGTGGTTCTTCCAAAATGTTTCCCAAGCTTTGGGCAGAGAGGAGTTGATGTAAATGTTCCTTCCCTTTAGGGTAGAACACATAAGTAATCACTTACTTCCAGTACTTTGACCAGTTACAAGTCTCTACATCGACTACTTCCCACTGCAAAAGAATGTTAACTTAGGGAATGAATTCCTGATATATCTGTTCTTTGTTGAAAGGCACCTTCTCAGATCTTTCTGTCTCTAGCAGGACTCAAGTGGGGCGCGGGATGGTGGGTGTCACTGGGCTCTGTAGCTTCTAGGTTTTGCATGATTTCTGTTTGTAACAGGAGAAGTCCTTTCCTAGGACTCCTGTACTCCACTTCGGCCTGGTTTGGTCTTGAGGGTCCTGGTGCTGTCCAGCATATGTGAGGAGCCACAGTTCTACCTTCAGCTTCCTGTGCCGAATGGTAGGGCTTGTATGGACCCAGGTTCATGGTTCTGTTGTCTGCTTTCCTGCTGAGGCCCTCATCTGGCTTGATGACGTCACTTCCAGACATGATCTCATCGCAGAAGTATCTCTGTTTTCTTTCATGGAGTTTCAGGTCAGATTTACAGTGCACCATCTTGCCTTGAAGTGGAGGGTTGCTCCATACTTTGAGAAATAGTCTCTGGCTTCATTGTCAGTGTCCCAGAAAGCAGAGTCTAAGACAGAACCTGTTATCCTAAGTGAGATGGCCTTGAGCTCCTTAGCCTCTTACCTCATGCTTACCTCATGCTTTCCTTGGTTTCCTTTTGTTTTCTGAGACAGGGATTCCTTTGTATCTCTGGCTTTCCTAGGACTGGTCTCAAGCTCAGCACTGCAAGTTGTCTACCTCATCAGTTGCCTTGACATTGGCTTTGCAGGTGAATGTTGTCACCCCCTTTTCTTTTGTGGAGGCACCACTGATTGAGCTGCCTGCAGTGACCCTGGGTGAGAACACCAGTTACACCCAGGTGTCAGTTTTCAATGCCACAAATCCAGGACAGAGCTCGCTTTTGCAACAAACAGAATGTCTTACACCCCAACTTTAAAGAAATATATTAAAGATGCATTCTATTTATATACAAATGGAAAGCTTCAGTTCGCTACAGATAGTACAAACTAAAAATTAAGAAATTTATAATGCTATATGAATTTTTAATAATGTAAGTGAAATGCTTGGGTATAGTGAAACAGAAGATATAATGGAATAAATAGGTATTCTTACCTATATATTATTATTTCCTTGAATACAATAATTAAAAATGCCTGTAGCACTTCTATTACCATTTACTAAAATGATGAATCTCTGGTTATGTTGAGGTATAGTTTGTCTAAGATATGTATGGTAGTTTCATTTATGAGCTTTTCTGTGTCTATTAACATTTATATTAAAATATAGAATAGTTAAAAATTTAAAATAATGAGTGCAAAATAATAATGCATATTAATACTTATAAAACACTTTATGCAGTGTGCACATTTTATTTTCCAATTTAAAATCATTGCTGTGAAATACTTTTATTGTATCTACTTTCCCTCAACTGGAAGTAGAATATAATTTCATCCTGCATCTAAAATATACAACAATTCTTCCATTTAGAATTCTCATGCTAATTTGAATATTTTCATTTTTATATAAGAAACCCCCACACACTATGAGACACTTTAAGTCCCCTCTCCCCTAGATAAAAAAAGGTTAGATCAGAAAGGTCATAGTGATTGGAGGAGGGGTAATGTGGTATTCAACTGGAGCAGCAACCACAGACATCCCTTGAACAGAAAGAGGAGGCCGTGGGGGTCGGGGGGTTATAGTACTCTTCCTGTGTCAAAGGCACATTCTCCTGAAGAATACCAGTCAAGCTACTGACTTCTTTTTGGTCCATAGTGACCAAACTTAAGGGATGCGCAGTATTTCTACTACTTAAAAGGAGAGAGAGAGAGAGAGAGAGAGAGAGAGAGAGAGAGAGAGAGAGAGAGAGGAAGGAGAAAAAAAATGAGCCGCCACTGTAGCCATCTTTATGCCTTAGAGAAGTAGGTAGACAGAGACACCGTCCTCAATAAATATGTCTGCAGTCCTTCAGCACTGCCTTAATTCTAGCTTTGATCCCTGCTTCTATTTCTTCTCGTGTTTGAGTTCTAAATGTAAACCTTGTTCAATAACAGGAATACTTGTTTGTGTCTTCTTTTATTACAGAGTCCTTTGGTCCTTTCGTGACCTTTCTCCCCTTCGCTCTGAACATGAATTTTACATCTTTGTGTGTGGTGGTGAATGGTTTATACCTTCTTGTCTCTCTAGCAGCCATTGTTTTTTTATCTAAATCCACTTTCTCCGTGGTCGTCGTCTTGCTTCTTGCTTTGACAGTATTAACAAACTTTTTAGCTCAGTAGGATGCAGACAGTGTCTCTCACACATACACCCTCAACCGTCCAGCCATTTGAGGAGGACAGGCTCTTCTGACACACACACTAAACATTTCCCAGTAATTTTCCATGATGACAGGGAAGCATTCGTGAAATGGTACAGTTGGCTAGCAGATATAATAAATTTTTTCAACCTGATGCCATAAATGTCTGCTAGACCACCCTTAAAAATTCCTTTATTCTGCTGATGTTAAATGAATGTACTTAAGACTAGGAACATTGTGGTTTATGTAGAAAACTTCCAGCTTTGACTCGTGTATGGTTATGTAAAGAGAAGGGATTTTGCTTCATTCCACTTTTCTTTCTTCCTTTCTTCCTTTCTTCCTCCCTTTCTCCCTTCCTCCTTTCCTCCCTTCCTCCCTTCCTCCTTTCCTCCCTTCCTCCCTTCCCCCCTCTCTTTCTTTTTTTCTTTCTTTCCTTTCTTTCTTTCTTCCTGTTGCTTTATAATGGTAGCAGTGGGGGTGAAGAGGAATGGGGGAGTATAACCTAGATCTCTACACAGACTAGGAAATGTCCTTTTCCCAAATTGCCACCCCCACTGTGCTGCTTATTTTACATGCCTGATATGAACCTCTCTTATCACTGAAACTAGGTCTTGAGTTGAAATTACGCATGAAGAGAAAAAACAGTCGTCGGCCTTGACGTATGATGCTTGATATGGTCACCAACTTTCCTTGCTTATTGCTCATGATTACAGCAGCTGAAATTTAATTGGGCAATAAATTTATTAAAGGAGTAAATAATTAGCTCTCTTAATCAGATGTAGAACTCCTAGTATGTTTTCCTTCCACTGGACTTACTTAGGAACTTGAGTGGTTCCAGATGGTGTCTCGTGTATATTTGGTTCTGATGTGTGTGTGTGTGTGTGTGTGTGTGTGTGTGTGTGTGTATGTGTGTGTGTGTGTGCGCGCGCGCGCGCCTGTATGTGCTCTGTCAGGTTTACATATATAGTTAAATGTTCAAGTTTTGGAGGGTCCCACCAAAGACTCTATCCATTGGGTATGCAACTTTCAATTTCTCGAGTGTATTACGCCATATTTGAATTCACTTCACCCTTTGACATTTTAAGGATATTAAGTGGTTTTGTGTACTCCAAGAACAAAGAACAGTAGTTGAGGGTAATACTGGTAACTTTTATTTTGCTTTTACTTTAGAAGGAGTTTATTAGGGTTTGAAGGCACAGTCTGCCATGGTTGTGAAGGCTTGGTAACTGGACTGTGTGGCAGTTGGTTGCATTGTAACTTTAGTTAAGAATCAGAGCTGAATGATGGCACTCAGTTTGCTTTCTCCGATTTGCTCAGTCCCGAGCCCCAGCCCATGAATACTACTACCCACTCTCAGGATGAATCTTCTTCTCAGGATGAAAGAACTGAGTCAAAGGTTGGCTTTTGATTTCCACTCGTCCCATCCATAAGTAAATAAATGGAGGGAAGAATGATTTTTAAAGGTATTAAGTCAGCAAACATTAATATACAAACCACACTCTCGAATATGCAACACACAAGAGGATAATTTAAGTGGTCCCTTGATAACGTATGTATTTTCCTTTCAAAGTACATACGTTATCAAAACAACTTGTATACATTCAAAGTTTTATCTATAACAAAACTTACATATATATTATAATAGTCACAAAATGAGAGAGATTATCCACACTTGAGTCTAAAGAGAGTTGATAGTGTTCACCGAGAGGTGCCTCCTTTGTAGGACAGATGAAGAGAGGTGCAGCCAATATGCACCTACTCTGATGTTGCCATACCATTTGTAGAATAGTTGTCTTTTTTTCCCACTCAGCATACCATGATTCATTCAAGACCCACCCATGTGTTAACTCAGAGATAGATGAGGGGTGCCACCTCCTCCTGGGAAAGAATTAAGCATTATTAAAGCATCACAAAAAGCTGATAAATTAACAGTCAGTGGTTGCTATAAGTTCCTGAGATGTTGATGGTGTAAATTGTGCAAAGGAGGGGAAACAGCCAAGCTAGTGCTCCAAACCCATCATAGATGATTCAGCATGGGACTTCCAAGTATTACCATAACACAAAGTCAACAATACTCTCCACAGATGATCTTCAGACAAGCAAATCCCAATTCCACAGAGACGTTCACAACTCTGTGGTCAGGTTACAGGAGACCCATGCACCGCATATTGGTGATCATGACCATGAAGTTGTCTCTCTTTTAACATATAATTTTGGAAATAAAAGTGAAATCCTTCTACAAAGTTCTTAACCAGTTATAAGCAGATTCTCCTTAGATCCACATTTGGAAACAGCTGCTATAAAATATGATTAAACCTCATCTCCACCTAGTTCTTTCAGATCTAGTTTGTTCTACGTCCTCTTCCTTCTAATGGCCAAATCTTGATGGTGTATAGAGGTGGTGAGAGTAACATGCTATGATGGTGCCTGCCTTTCTGGAAGCACCCATATGAGCAAATAGACACATGTGAGCAAGTAGTGCTCAGGAGAGGAAGCAGGAAGTGTCTACAACTAACCAGGGCCAAAGCAATGATAAACAGGGCATCATGACTTGAAGCAGAGACATAAGCAAAAGAGAACTACAGAGATGCAGTTGAATATTTTACAGCCAGCTGAGATTTATTCAAACCAAGCTGTGTGCTTCAAACTCCAGATAAGTTTTGTCTCACATGGCTGCAAAGGGCCTGGCATTGCTTCTCTAGTTCCTGATGTAAGAAAAGATAAAATCAAATAATTCCTGAATTGATTCTTGCCAAATTAAAATAGAAAACTTTCTGTGTACTCTGTGATAAAATAATACATTGGTCTCTTGGTTGTAATTTTTTTTAAGGTTTTATTTTTTAAAGATATATGTTCACAGAATTTTCAAAAGTACTGGAATCCTTCCAAAGCAACAAGTACTTGTATTTCCTGGAATTGTCTGAATCTTTCATAGCCTCCAAATTCACTGAAATCCTGTGTTCTAGATGTTGTTGTCTGGCCCCCACAAATGCTTGTGTATACAGGCGGTTGATTATATTCATTGAGATGAGCTTTCTTGTAAAATGGTGAAGAAGAAATCCGTGGCTGATCAGCAACAGTCTTGATGTTGCCAAATCATCATACAGACGGGGCATACTGGCTTTCATTAATGTGGGTTTTGCATGCTCTGTGTCTGGGGATGCTGAAAACATTGTTCACAGAAAGCCTTTCTGTGGCAGAGATGAAGTTCAGCCTGGATGTCTACATAGTTCTGGTCTAGATCACTTGATCATTAGAGCAGCAGATTTAGATACAGTGGGATCTTTACAAGTCAAGGTTCAAAACTGTCTCTCAGGAGAAGAAATGAAAACCCCTTGTTTAAGCATGCAATCCATGTGTGGTTAGTTGGTGCCTTTGGGGTCAGACCAGTGGCATGCTGTCAAAGCATTTCTGAACTTTTACCTACAGTTAACAAGACAATGGGAAGCTCTGACAAGTTCCCTCCTTCCAAGTAAACAGGATCCACTGTATACACAAGAACGCCTATAGCGTTTATTGTATTTTTTTCATCAGTAAAAATACAAGATTTTATTCTATAATTCCATGGGACATTTTACTTCATCTAAAATCTCTTTTCTTGTGTACTTTGCTAGTTATTTAAAATTATTTCAAAAGACTGGCATAACTTTTTCACCATTTATACGAATGAGTCTCAGTGAGACATATAGTATTCTGGGGTTGTATTACCTCACTTTCTTTAACAGGGACAACAAACAAGAGAACAGTGCTGTATGTTTTGAATGCACCTGCCAGTTATCGAAGTATTTGCATTTGGTCTCCTGGGCTCCGTTGAGTTCTCTGAATCCCGGAGCCAGGTGGTGATGTCCTAGCAAACTTGCATTATCAGGTACCATGGGCTACCTTCCTCCCTCACCGTAGAGGAGGAGAGTATTGGTAGGGGAAGGGATGGGCAAGAGGGTTTCTGGTGGGAGAAGGAAGTGTTCGAGCTAGGTCAGGAAGAACAAAGTTTTGGTGTAGTCATGGCAAACATAAAAAGTGATTGAAATAGAGAATACAAAAGAGGGGGGACCATGAGGCGAATTACGGGAAGTGAGGGTTGTTGACGTTGGAGTGGAGAAATGAATTAAAGAGTATAAAGGGCTGTTTAAAAAAAAAAAACTCATTTCTTTGAGAAAGGCACACTTCTTCCAACCACCATCCGGTATACAATCTGATATCTGCCCATGATCATTGCTCACATAGATGCATTGATTTCTACTACTCTGAAGGCAAACATCCTTGCCACTGTTCCTGACTCATTCAACACCTGCTAATTGGCTTTTCTATTCCAGAAAGGAATGGTTAAATTGAAAACTGAAAAGGACATTAAAAATAGCTAAGGGTACTTGAGAGCAAAACAGTTTAATCTTCCCTCAGGTACAGATTCAGTTCCAGCTTTGTTTTGTCATGTGTGTTGAGCAATCAATACAATGATGAGCAAAGCCAGAGATTATTTTTATACCATAGATTTATCTTCTTAGTGTACATCCTAAGCTTTGAATGGTTTTGTAAACTTATCATACATGCTGCTGGAGAGATGTACATTTCTACAGAGAGGTTATATTAAGGGGGGAATCACGTTGTGTTGGGGGTTCAGAAGGGCCTCTCCAAACTAGAGAGACTGAAGGGGAAGCAAGCATAGGTAGATGTGGAGAGTGGAAGGTGTAGGGGGCATTTTGCATACAGGGCACAGCATTGATTGTATAAGAACCCAATGTATTTGGGGAGAAAAGAGGAAGCCATTAAGAATGGAACAGAGCAGGAGGTAAGCAAGGAGATAATCATGTTGGGGTATATGAATGTTGAGGTTTAGGTTAGAGAGATGGCTCAGCTGTTAAAGGCTAGGCTCAGAACCAAAGAGAGTGATGAGGTCTGTGCTATCGATCTAGGAATGTTGAATATCCATTAAAGACTATAAATAGGGTAAGCCTAGTCTTCTACTCATTGCTAACAAGCAGCAGCAGCAACAACAACAACAACAAAACCATATTGTGTTATGAGAGAGCTGGAGATGCTTGAACCCATATTTGGCAGGCAGGATAGGGAAGCAGTGCATTGAGAGATCATGATATTTAGCCAGGATGATGGCAGCAGAGGAGCATAGTGATTTATTTGGTATAGAAATAGAGTACAGAGACATCTAGATGACCTCCCAGCCCTCTCGGTAGGAGCATTGTTTCCCAGGGTATTGGAATAAAGATCATTGAAGGCTTGGAGAGAATAAAATAGAGGAATTTGATTTTAGAGTTGTTGATAAAAGTGTTGAGACTGTATTTGCTTCCATGCTTAGAAAGGAAATACAAAGACATATGTCATGTCATTGTTAGGTATAATTAATAAAGGAGATACATGGCAGCAAAAATTGAGAAAACTAGCAAAGTTGTGGCATTAAATTTATGAGAAAAATGTAATTAAGTACAAGATTATCTAGAATATTTAGAAATAACAGATGTTGTTTGAGGAAAGGAGCAAAATTTTAATATAGTTACCTCATGAAATTAGAAAGAATCAGAACAAAAGAATTTGGAAAGGTTTTGCCTGACCTAGTACTTTTACTGTATATCCCTTAGAGTACTTATATTTTGGGGGTATAATGATACTGCATATACATATTCGTTCTCACTTTTAACATACATACCAGTTTTATACTACATTTTACGTATATGATTAAGGAAATTAAATAGTCTGACCCAATAAAACTTCTAAGACTATTTCTATTTAGCATTACGAGTCTTCAAAATTGATGCAGTATATATACCCTCAGGAGATGGCAGGAGGTCAAATCCATGCCCCCTGGCACCCCACCTGAGAAACATTTGCTTTTTAACACATTGATAGACATGAGCAAAAGAACTGGAATATCAATCAGTAGTGTCTCAGTAAGTTGATGGTAAAACCCTAACGGTGAAGCTCCCACATACTTGAGTCACAGGACAAACAGAAATCAAGCCAGTTCTTGCTTTGAAGCGTCTTTTCTATGGAGTAGTTTTACTCCAGAAAGTGCCGTGCAGGCTGCTAAGATTGGAGGAAGTAATTAACAGTCCTAACCAGTTATGAATCCTGCCAGCTCTAAGATCACAGCTGTTAAGTATCACAGAGACTTGTCACGTATCATAGAGTCTTGTCAAGTATGAGCTGTGCCTAGTATTATAGTATCACTGTTTAATGTGCAATGAATTAGAGACCGTGGAGTGCTCAGCCATAAGTGAGAGATCTACCTCCCATCACTCTCCTCTAGACTCAGGGATCATTTGTGCTTTAAAAACAACAACAACAACAACAACAACAACAACAACAACAACAACAAAAAGTTGCCAAAGACTGCTGTGGACCAGAGTTTTCCACACACAATAGAGCCATTTCCCCCTTGAACATATGGTGGGTGGTTGTGGTGGCCTATGTATAAGATCTGTACAAGATCAAACCAGCCAAAAATCTCTGCATAGTTGCAGGAGGGACTCATGAAGACCCACCCAAAAGAATGAGCTATTGATCATTGATGACTGTCAAGGGCTCTGAGTACACAATAATGGGTATTAAAATACCTGGTGGAATTAATGATGAGAACCAGCAAATCTAAGTCCACTGGCTTGTGATCAGTTGAATGGATGCCCAAGTGTTTGGTATTATGACTCTTTGTAACTGCCGAAAACACCTGGGTTAGCAACAACTGGAATTTACTTACAGTCATGCAGTAAGTCTTGGGGAAGGATCTAAACATATTCTTTGCCAAATAAGCAGAGTGGAATTGGGCAAGACATGGACACTATTAAAATATGGAAGTCACTGAGATGTAGTTACTGTACTCTGAACTCAAATAATTTTTTTTGGGGGGGGCAAAGAATTTCTTGAGTGAATGGAAGTGAACAACGCGTGGACAGAATAGGTCTCTTAAGAGACTATTTGAAACTAGAAGGTCTCTTCTGTTATTGATTGGTATATAAGTATGTGATCTACAGAATGAACCCATTCCAGCAAATGACTTTAATCACCATTAACACACACTATGTGACTCACTAGAATTTCCCTCACTTGTAGAGAGTTATATGTAACTTTCAAAAGCAATAGAAGAAGATAGCTATAGACAGCCCACAGGAGTGAGAGTGGTTTAATTTGCAGCTTGATATATTGTGTTGTGGGATTTTTGTGGGATTTTGAAGCCATGTATGTGTATGGATTTATACTGTCTAGTCCAATATCTGGCAAACAATATACCTTGGAATAAATTATAATGAATCGTCAAAATTCCTCTGTTCTTCTCTCTCTCTCTCTCTCTCTCTCTCTCTCTCTCTCTCTCTCTCTCTCTCTCTCTCTC